>NC_135498.1:101699328-102031828 GCF_052857255.1 Amblyomma americanum
AACCAGTGGCTCTGCCGTCAACTTGCTGCCCTAGTCATGTGAAGAGAATGTGACATCACACCTATATAAGTTAACTTGAATATGCGACTGGTGATCTACGCAGCACATTCTGAATATCTTTTTAATCTTAGACAGTGAGAGAGAGAAAACAAAAAGAGTATAACGTTGATTCAAAGCCCGTCACCGTATAGTGGTGCATCTAAGAATCATCCGCTCTGAAGTCATCCCGAGAGATTACGTCAGCTGTAACATTCATCATCATCATCAGCCCTACTACACCCACTGCAGGGCAAAGGCCTCTCCCATGTCTCTCCAATTAACCCTATCCTTTGCCAGCTGCATCCACCCTTTGCCTGCAAACTTCTTAATCTCATCCGCCCATCTAACCTTCTGCCGCCCAGTGCTACGCTTACTTTCTCTTGGAACCCACTCCGTTACCCTTAAAGACCAGCGGTTATCTTGCCTTCGCATTACATGCCCTGCCCAAGCCCATTTCTTTCTCTTGATTTCGACTAAGATGTCATTAACCCGTGTTTGTTCCCTCACCCACTCTGCCCGCTTCCGATCTCTTAACGTTACACCTATCATTTTTCTTTCCATGGCTCGCTGCGTTGTCCTTAACTTAAGCTGAACTCTTTTCGTTAGCCTCCACGTTTCTGCCCCATAAGTGAGTACCGGTAAGATTATGCTGTTGTACACTTTCCTCTTGAGGGAAATTGGTAAACTGCCACTCATGATCTGCGAGAATTTGCCGTATGCGCTCCACCCCATTCTTATCCTTCTAGTTATCTCCCTCTCATGATCCGGATCAGCTGTCACTACCTGCCCTAAGTAGACGTATTCCGGCACAATTTCTAGGCTCTCGCTGCCAATTGTGAACTGTTGTTCCCTTGCTAGGCTGTTGAACATTACCTTGGTTTTCTGCATGTTAATTTTTAGACCCATCGATCTGCTCTGCCTGTCTAACTTGTTGATCATGATTTGCAGTTCACCTCCTGAGTGACTCAGCAAGGCAATGTCATCAGCAAATCTCAGATTATTTAGGTATTCTCCATTTATTCTTATTCCCAACTGTTCCCAATTCAGGCCTCGAAATACCTCCTGCAAACATGCGGTGAACAGCATTGGCGAGATCGTGTCTCCTTGCCTGACGCCCTTCCTTATTGGAATTTTATTGCTGATTTTATGGAGGACTATAGTAGCTGTGCAGTTGCTATATATATCTTCCAGTACTTTGACATAAAGCTCTTCTACCCCCTGATTACGCAATGCCTGTATGACTGCTGATGTTTCCACTGAGTCGAATGCTTTCTCGTAATCAATGAAAGCTATATATAGAGGTTGGTTATATTCTGCGCATTTCTCTATCACCTGATTGATGGTGTGAATATGATCTATTGTAGAATATCCTTTACGAAAGCCTGCCTGATCATTTGGTTGATTAAAGTCTAACGTTGCCCTGACTCTATTAGCGATTACCTTAGTAAATACTTTGTAGGCAACGGATAGTAAGCTGATCGGCCTGTAATTTTTCAAGTCCTTGGCGTCTCCCTTCTTATGAATTAAGATAATGTTTGCATTCTTCCAAGCTTCTGGTACAGTCGAGGTCATAAGGCATTGCGTATACAGGGTGGCTAGTTTTTCTAGCACGATGTCCCCTCCATCCTTCAACAGATCTGCTGTTACCTGATCCTCCCCAGCTGCTTTTCCCCTTTTCATTGCTTCTAAGGCTTTCTTTACTTCATCTTTCGTTACTGGCGGGATTACGCATTGCTGTGCACTGCTGTCTTTCTCATTAGCGTTCTGATTACATTGGCTACTGTACAGGTCTGTGTAGAACTCTTCGGCTACGTTAACTATCTTATCCATATTGCTAATGACATTGCCCTGCTTGTCTCTTAATGCATACATCTGGTTTTTACCTATGCCTAGTTTCCTCTTCACTGTTTTTAAGCTACCTCCGTTCTTTAGAGCATGCTCGATTCTCTCCATATTAAACTTCCTTATGTCGGCTACCTTGCGCTTATTTATTAACTTTGATAGCTCCGTTAGTTCTATTCTATCGGTAGTGTTAGATGCCTTCATGTTTTGGCGCTTCTTAATCAGATCTTTCGTCACCTGAGATAGCTTCCCGGTATCTTTTCGAACTGTCCTACCGCCTACTTCTACTGCGCACTCCGTAATTATTGATGTCAGGTTATCGTGCATTGAATGAACATCATGATCATCTTCCTCAGTTAAAGCTGAGTATCTGTTTTTCAGCGCTATCCTAAACTCCTGTGCTTTCCCTCTTACGGCTAACTCGTTAATGGTCTTCTTCTTCGCTAGCTTCTTCCGCTCCCTCTTCAAGTCTAGGCTAATTCTAGACCTTACCATTCTATGGTCGCTGCAACGCACCCTTCCGAGGACGGCCACATCCTGAATGATGCCAGGTTTAGCGCATAGTATGAAGTCTATTTCATTTTTAATCTCACTGTAACATTATGCTCAATAAACTCCATACCGCTGAGTAGAATGTAAACAAACTGGCCTACATTACTCTACTACAAAACAGGAATGACGGGTGCAACGACTCGCGGTTGTTGACGGCTTTATACATGACGGTTTTAGAAGCGCCCCTGACCAGGTTTTGGAAACCTGAAATATACTATCCCAGAGCGTAGATTCAGCCAGTGTCGTCACGGAGAACATTGTAGCCATGCACACCCTAAAAAATGCGGTGTAAACTGAAATCAAAGCCGGCTCACGGTCTCCTTAAACACAGCGAACCTCGTCATCCGCTACACTGGCACCCAAGGCGCAGTGAACCATATTTCTTCAGTTCATCGTTCTGATTCACAGGCGAATGGTTTCTTCGCTCCGCCGTCGTTGTGCGGTTCCTGTCGGTACAAAAAGAAAATGTATATTTTATTTCTTGCACCGACCCACCTGAGTCCCAGCGTGGTATGGGACTACTCTTCTTTTCGTTTATCGTTCGCCTCGTTCATTCCTTCTTTGTACAGCTTATCGTTGCCATGCTTACATTACCGTTTAGCGTGTTTCCGGCAGCCGAACTTTCATATCTGTGTAGCAGAACGTCTAAACACGTTTTAGCATAGCGCCTTTCCAGCATCAAGTTAGCGCAAGGAGAAAAAGAATTATGTTTGCAGATGCTCCAACATCTATTGGTAACATAAGCATGCACGCATTGCAAGCATTTCTATGCAGTGAGATGTTGCATGCACGTTAATCATTTTATCTATACATATAAAGTCTTTTCAGCTGACGGCCAGCTCAATGGCTTTTCAGATGCGCCCGTGAAGCCGCTTTGCCTACCTTGGCTATACCGTGACTGGTAGACATTTTTACTACGCAGAACGTAAGAAGATTACGTAGCCAGCGCTCACCGCGCTGTTAACTTCTTGTCAACCGCGTATAATAAATTCGTCTATAATACATTCTCTTCGCCGCTGGCAAGTCCCATATCCGACGGGTGCAACTTGAGTGCAAAAATCCCGCTTTCTGGGGCATGATGGCGTCCACCTTCTTCCACTTTCTTCCGCAGGACTTACAAGACGGCTTTGGAACTTCTCCAGAGCACAAGTACTGAAAACCTCCTGGCCCTTGGTGTCCACAACACCTTGGACGAGATTGCTGAAGCCCAACGAATCGCCCAGATAGAACGCCTATCCGGTACGCGGACGGGTAGTCATTGTCTCCAACGCCTGGGTATACTATACACAGAAGACAAGCGGGAGGCCTAAGATCGGATACCGGATGATGTTCGCAACCATCTGGTTGTCTGTCTCCTCCCCCGGAATATGAATCCCGAGCACAACCACGACCAGAGGTTGGCTAGAGCGAAAGCTCTGATCGATCTTCCTGCCAACGACACCGGTGCCGTGTACGTAGACACGGCCGAACATCAGGACCAACCCGATACCTACCTGGCTGCAGTAGTTGCGGCTGCGACGGGCAATACCAATTCTCCTGCGAACTTTCGCTCTAGCAGAGCACATCAGGCAGAAGAGGTGGCCATCGCGGACCCCAGGTGTACTACGGTGTTAAGTGACTCTCGGACAGCAGTGATGATCTATGCTCGGAACAATGCGAGCAGCGTAGCGGCGCGTGTCCTTCGCGGGGCGTGGTTGCGTGATGGTGCAGTGTCGATCAAGTGGTTCCCGGCCCATATGGGTCTAAGTGTTTCGTGTAAAGGGAACGCAAACCACAATGAGATGGCCAACGCTGTCGCGATGACTGGCGAACCACGCGGCGGCTATGAGTGCCGGACCCTCGGAGTGGCTACCCTTCGATATCAGCAAGGACCCCATGAACACCTACAACGACGTTGTGAAATGGTATCGTTTACGAAGGAGGACTATGCCGCCCCCACACCCGGGACATACACTGTCGGAGGCAGTGATCTGCAGACAATTACAGACCGGCTCGTTACTGATTCCAGTACTTGCTAAGCATATATGCCCAGAGGTGTATAAGAGTGACGTGTGCAGATTATGCGCGAAGGAGCGGGCCACTTCGGCCCACATCCTGTGGAACTGTGAACTTTATCCGTGTTAGGCCAGTGCGATGAGAACGATCCCGCCACAGTTTGAAGCTGCAGCGCGCAGTGGAGACTACGACACCCAACTTCAGGCCGTCCAGCAGGTCGCGGCGGCCCTCGATAGACAGCGACCGGGGAACTAAGCGGGGGAGGGCGCAAGCCTTACGCTATCCGCGGATAGTACCCGGATGCAGTCTTAAAGGCGCCGACGTGACGACGTCCAGGCGGCGTCGCGGTAACTGGGCACCCATGTTAGGGTAGCCATACCGACTGCAGGCACTCAATAAAGTTGATTCTCTCTCTCTTTGGGGCATCCAGAAGCCACCCCAGTCACCGGTCGGCGTGGTAGGAAAAGAACATACGAAACGTTACTGAAATGTTACTCATAGCAAGGAAATAAAATTGCTTCTTGATCCAGAATAAATACTCTTAGAATATTGGGGGGGGGGGGGCGCGGTTCAGTCTTAATGCAATTTCTTGTCGACGTCCTTGCCAGGTCTGCTCTGATTCCGCAATGTTTGGAGCATTTGAAGATGTCCTGAGGATATTTCGTGCTTATTTGGTCCCTGAAGATCGTTACCACTGACTTTCGCACTCAGTGTCGCACAGGACAAAGAAACGTGTATCTAAAGGAGCTGTTTGGGAGATAAGACCTTTTATACTTACCCAACGAGCGGAAGACTCATCTGGGACCAACACGCGATAATATTGTACCTGGAGGTCAATGTGCTGCTGTTGTAAAACGGGTGTTCTTGAAGCAGAATAGAATAATTGCTCAAACTGCCAAAAAAATCAAAATACTATAGCTTGGAACATGCGAACAAAAACATCTTAAAGTGACAAAGAATTAGAACAGAACTGAAAGTTTAAACGGACCGACCACTGATCAAAACGTGTGATGAGGTTATTGTCGAAATGAAAAGATCGTGCCTTATATTTTTTTTAGAATTGGTCACTGCAGAAACGAAGAAAGTAGGATTTGTAATTTTAATTTGGCATCCGAAGTTACTATAATTGCAATCTTGCGGACATACCCTGCCATTATTAGCACACTACACCGCGTGAACGTGCCTAAGTGAAATATCGCTCTTTTTTTTTAGATGCAGTGTTTTTTTTCGGGAGTAATCCTGGATATTAAAGCTCCCTCCACTACACCATTCGATGAAAGCGACGCACGCTTCGCATTGTCCAAGCTGTGATTTTATCTTTTTCACTAGATGGCACCACTGTATTTTGCACTTCTTGGATGAACCGAAAACCACGGTACACTAAAACTTACGTCGATGAGATGTCAATAACTGTGTCGTAAAAGCTTAGGGTATGAAAATTAAATGGACGTTACTCTATATTAGGAATGTCTAATTACTGTCTGGGGGCCAGATATGAACAGCGTTACTTCTTACTCATCAGGTTTCGAGATTTCGTGGGGTCTGCTACCACCCTGAGATCCCAGCGATACCTGTGGTAGCAACTACTTTTCACGTATCGAGATTTCGTGGGATTTGCTACCACCCTGAGATCACGGCGCCATCAATGACAGACGAGAAAACAGCACATCTCGCATTAAGACTTGTAACGCCATGTACCGCCGAGAAGAAGAATGTGAATCCATGGATAACGACGAAAGTATTATGGAATGACCCAGCTCGTCTAACCAATCAATTGAAGAATTTGATAAAGGTGCCAGCGAAGATATTGAGCAGTGATTTGTGCGATGTTTCAATGGTTGCAATATGTACAAGTGAATTTTTTGTGATTGCGTTTATCGTATGGGGAAATAAACGTAAAAATTCGTATTTCCATTGGTGTACCTCCCTTTAATCTCATTCATATCAATTCTAGTAAAACAAATAGCTAACGCTAGTTACTTCAACGTCTTCCAGACGATGGCGGCCTTATTATTCTTTGGTACATCACCTCTGCCAACTTGTAATCGCCACCATCGCTTTCGCGGATCATGGTTTACAGCATAGGCCGACACAAAAACGGGCGCACGCACTGATCGAGAAATTCTGCGTACAGATCATCGGTAATGGTTCTAACAGAACCATTGCGGAATGAGCTCTGCAGACAAGTTTTCTGTTGCGCCGGAAAAAAAAGATTGGCAGATGATTACGATAGTCGGTAATGCTAAAGTTGAACGCAGCTCTTCCCACGCCACCTGCAACTGCCGGCAGGTGGCGTCTGACGCTGCTAGCCACCCTCTGGTGTCTTCCCGTGGCTGCCACCTTCCGGGTTGCTTATCCCTCCGCTCTCGCCCCGGCAGGAGGCGTTTCGCTCTCCTACTTCCTGCCACGGCTGTCAGGTGACGTTTTACGCCGACGCGGAATCCACCAATGGGCACCTAAGAACTGCGCTCTAACTTTGGTAACTTAAAATTTTGTGCTCTATTTCTTTAAAAAAACAATTAGTGAAATCAGCAAAAAAAAATATTACCCGATAAACGCGGATAAGATGGCGATAAAATCCTGCCGTCCGTCCGTCTGTCCGTACATCCGTCTGTCCGTCCATCCGTCCGTCCATCCATCCATCCATGCATCCATCCTTCCATCCATTGAGAAGAGGACAATAAGGCCAGTCAGTTCGCATGGTGGTGGCGAAGTCGAAAGTAAGCAGGTGGCAGTTGCAGTAAGTCTGAGGAACCAGCTTAACCGAAGGAGAGTATCAAGCGAAACCAGTTAGGAAGGGTGGTGTGCAGTGAATACCAGCACATGCGAATTTGTTCAGAGACCTCTACTCTACTAAGGCACCTCTTTCTTCCTTTTTTCCCGCTTCTTTTATCTCTCGAGTACTGATCCGGAGTTCCCGGGTTCGAACCCGACAGCGGCAGCTGCGTTTTTATGGAGGCAGAACGGTAAGGCGCCCGTGTGCTGTGCGATGCCAGTGCACGTTAAAGATCCCCAGGTGGTCGAAATTATTCCTGAGGCCTCCACTGCGGCATCTCTATTTTCCTTTCTTCTTTCACTCCCTCCTTTATCCCTTCCCTTACGACGCGCTTTAGGTGTCCAACGATATATGAGACAGATACTGCGCCATTTCCTTTCCCCAAAAACCATTTAATATTATTAATATTATTATTAGTGGTAAACTTCTACTGAAGGCCGGAGTTCCTCAGTGTTCTATATCATCACCTCTACTTTTCAATATATTTATTAATGATTTATCTAGGGTTGTTTCAAAAGGTTTAATATTTCAATACGCTGACGACACTGTTCTTCTCTCAAAACATATTTCTTACTGCATGGCTGTCTTGAATCTCCAAGATAATACACACAAAACAATGACTTGGTTCGCTGATAATCATTTAAAGGTTAACACCTCAAAAACCCAACTCGTTTGCTTTAGATCCCCTTTAAAATTAACCGCTATAAACGCGCCAGCTTTTCTACACAGTCACAAATGCCATTCCTGTCGATGCGTGTTAACTACCTACGTGAACTCGGTAAAATACCTGGGAGTATTCTTCGACAGTGATATGTCGTGGCACACTCAGCTATCACATGTTTGCGATAAGCTAAGGAGCGCTGCATGGTTGTTTTTCAACATCAAGTCTCTGGTACCGTTTCCAGTAAAAAAAATGATAGCACATGCTTTGGTCTACAGCACCCTTCGATATGGGATTACCGTCTTTGCTTTTTGCCCTACCCGATGGCAAAACCGCGTGGATTCTTTGTTAACGAAGATACTGAGAAATCTAGCCTACAATAATCCGTCACTCAAAAATCATAACATCTTCTCGGCGCTTGGCTTGCCTTGCTCCTGGTCTTTGTTTGTACAAACTGTGGTGCTACGGCATTTTTGGTTCAGTGATTTTAAAACGTGCTATACAGCCCCCCGAGGCCTTCGAAATAGTGTTCGCTATGTAGTGCCGCGATACTCAACAAGATATGGTGAAGTTAGACGCTGTGTTTACGTGCCGAAAATTCTGAACGATTTGCCAAATGAGGCATTCTCGATCCAGTCAAAAAAGGCATTGAAAAAGATTATTTGTTCATTGTAACGCGGTTGTTTCAATACTTCTAAAAAGTATTGGTCATCACCTCTGAAATATGTTCATCTTAACTTATGTGTATTGCTTCTTGTCTCGTGATTTGCTCCTTGTTTGTGTTTAGCCTCTTAACTGTTAATACCCTTGCATTCACCCTGTTATGCGTCGAGTGAATATTGCACACTCGTCCGCTGATTTTTCCGGGCCAAGTCCTTCAAGCCATTGGTGGCTTTGACAGGCCCGTTTCTTGTACTTTGAATTCTTTTGTGCAGTAAAAATATTATTATTATTATTATTATTATTATTATTATTATTATTATTATTATTATTATTATTATTATTATTATTATTATTATTATTATTATTATTATTATTATTATTATTATGTTATCTCTTCCCTTACAACGAGGTTCAGGTGTCCGCTGTGATATCTGAGACAGTTACTGCGTCATTTCTCTTCCTCAAAAACCAATTTTTCTCAAACGCAGACCCGCCGTGGTGGCGCAGTGGTTAGGGCGCTCGGCTACTGATCTAAAGTACCCGGGTTCGAACCCGACCGCGGCGGCAGCGTTTCGATGGAGGCGAAACGCAAGGCGCCCGTGTGATGTGCGATGTCAGGGCACGTTAAAGATCCCCAAGTGGTCGAAATTATTTCGGAGCCCTCCACTACGGCACCTCTTTCTTCCTTTCTTCTTCCACTTACTCCTTTATTCCTTCCCTTACGGCATGGTTCAGGTATCAGCCGAGATGGGATACAAATACTGCGCCATTTCTATTCCCTAAAAGCCAATTTATTGACTATTGTTATTAAACCCAGTCAACATTTGTGAAGGTTTGTTGCGGGAAACAGCGAAAGTAACTGTGTTATACTCTGCACGCGTACACACACACACACACACACACACACACACACACACACACACACACACACACACACACACACACACACACACACACACACACACACACACACACACACACACACACACACACACACACACACACACACACACACACACACACACACACACACACACACACACACACACACACACACACACACACACACACACACACACACACACTTTCTCTCTCTGTCTATCCTGCACATAAATGAAAGCATGTTTTTGCTTGTGTTGTAGCGAGTACTGTCTACTGCAAAAGGACTGGCTGCCATGCGCTCCCGATCTACTATATCTCTTAATTAAAGACGTCCACGACGTCCACAGGGAACCTTTACCAAAACACTTCCGGCTTTTTCGCCGAAAGAGAGTTATAGTGCTAACGCAGTACACACTTTTATTTCTCAGTTACTCTCCCACCAACACAACTACAGCCGGTGCCCTACACGCATTGCTCATACCCAACGGCATAATTTCTTCAAGCATCATTCAAATGCAAATTACAGCGTATTGTGTGCTAGCACAACAACGCGATTTCTACTGACGCACGGCTTGACAATTAGCAGTGCTGAAGATAACTTACCCGGAGCTTGGCGTATAATACTTTAGTCGTTGCTACTTTATTCGAATGAAATATTAAAGATTCATCAAAGGTGACAGCGACTGCGAAACTTTCCACGTTCACTGTTTCTCGGAAACGCTAATCGCGAAAACAAGCTCCGCATAGCAACAGCTGCCAACAACTTCGACTGCTCCCAAGCTAGGGTTTGACGCAGCACTTCTGTGTTTTATGTTTTATTGTCCATGTAGCAATATTTACTGCTACTGTTCCTGCGGTTTCTAATCAACAGGTAACAAAAAAGTGCTTTCGCAATACTGAAACCACGGAAACGCTGAATTTTCTCGTAGCCTCGATGCGCGGCCTGACACAGGCCTATCAAAGCAATGCATAAAACGCTCTTCTGTTCGTGGCTTCATGCCTAAACTGCTCAGTATATAGACATTTTTGTGATTTTCCTGTTTTGAGAACTTTTGTTAGCACCTGCAAATGTTTTCCAAGCAGTTATCCTGCTCCTGTCTATTTCTGCACGAGATCGAGCAACAATGTTATGAAAATGACCGGTATCAATGCCTCTCCTTTATCTCAACATCAGCTAGTGCGGTCTCTTGCAGCAAAGTGCGAGTGCAGTGTGTTTATTTCATTGATGACTTAGAGAAGCAAGCATTTGCAGTGTCGACAACTCACCCTATGTTCTGACTCGCTGCTCGCTCACGACGTTCGCAGGAGAGGAGAGACCTCAGAAGACCTCATAACGCCTAAGCTGCACATCTGTGCCTAGGCGATGCAGCCGGCGGGCATTTCGACAAGATGTAGCTGAAAACAGACTTGCGTTCATGTTCAGTGACGTTGTAAGTGACATCACAAGCGAGGAGGATAGGTTCAGGAAGGCAGGCTTCTATTTTGTGAAAGAGGCAGTGTGCGTTGCATACAAGACACTGCGAGGCCACACAAGTAATGGGCACCTACAGCTGCAGCACGGTAAGTAAGCTCGAACGGGATGTGCTTAGAGGCGGATGGATGCATCTTTCACAATCCTGCTTTTTAAGTTAACTTCATGTGCCGTTTACATTTGGTTTGAGAAATTTATACTTTATTGGAATATCAGTCAGCAAGCCGCTTGCTTGAAGATCGTGTCTGTAATTTCTAATTATATCAGGTGACTTCGTCGAACCTGTAAATAACAACCAAATAACCGTGTCCAAACTACCTCTCCGCTACTCGTAATCAGTTGACTGAATGTTACGAGCGTGAGCCTAACCTGCAGGCTGGCTCACAAGAGGATGATAGCATTGCGCCGGCGGAAACCGTTGTCTCGCCTTCGCGGCTCATACTCACCTGCAAACAAAATATTACACGAAATGCCGGGAGGTATTGGACTTCAAATTCATTTTGTTCTTATCGTAGCCGTTTCAGCCTAAGAGGTTAGGTACCTGAAAGGTGACATGCTGAGCTGTGAGCACGTCCCGAGCCGTTACACTGTAAACTATAGTGAAGCTGTTTGCAATCTGACCTTGTCAAACTTTTATGTCTTTAATACCTATGCACGGCATTTCTATCTTAAGGCACAACTTATTGCTCCTTAGAGGCCAAATATTCAGGGTTAACTAGATATAAAAAATTATCAGCATCCATTTTTTTTATTTTTCATATTCTTTTATTGCGACGTATTCCATTCCCTCTTAGTAATGTGTTAACGGGCCTTCTGGGTATATAATTTGCTACATATAATACCTCTACAAAAACTACTGCTTTATCCTGTGGTCGTATGTGTAATTAATCAAATAAATGGCTTGGAGTGAGTCACCACTCTGACCAAATTTAGTTTTATTCGAATACATTTTTCAGCGCAGATTAGGCAAGGCATGGCACGTCACACGTGACGCATGACACTTGCGCCCAGGTGAATCTGCTGGTTTTCTAAAGATGTTTATTTGATTCTATGTTTTTATGTTATTTTAAGCGAAGTGATGAGGCAAGCACTTGTGGTCTGGCAGTTTCAGGCTTCTTGTTTGTGCTTACGTATATGTGGTCACGTATGTCTCTTTCGTTACGTCCTATTTTGCTCTGAAAAAAAAATGCATTCGAATAACGAAGGGCAATTAGCTTCTCTTTCTACTCTAACAAAGCTGCTTCCACCTTATGCTTATGGGCGAAATCAAGCATCCTCAGCGGCTTTTAACATGCACTGCTTTTTCAGAGCGCGCACCAAGTGACCTCAGTTACCCTCATGCTGATGTACATGCGCAGGTGATTTGCATGGCTCGTTAGTTATAGAGCGACAGCCTTGGAAATAGGCAAGCGTGCTGGCAGTTGGGGTGTCGGGATGTCGGTGGTGTTACCCTAACTTCAGTGTTGTCGACAACTGCTCCGCCTGTGCATCGAGGTTACAAATCAAGCTTGTAGCTCTTACGTCTGCTTTCAAAAAGTCATCTTTTTCGCGCCGAAGCTATCAAGCTAGTCTTCGTCGTACCCGGTTTTCAAAGATAGAAGCGTTTAACAAAACTAAAAGGGGCCAGTGAGCGACGCAAGCGGTGTGCATGGTCTTGATTGCCTTAGGTAAGGTAACGTCTGGTCAGGTAAGACGAACTTGTAACAAGCCCAGTGCGGAAAAGTCTACGATACATGTTCAAGGATGCGCGAGAACTTAGCTCAAACAGTGTTCATTCCGTTTAAGAGCAGTTAATGCGAAAAATCCCTTGTTTCCGTTCTCTAGTCAAGACTCAAACTGTAACCTCTGAAATCCTTTCTTCCTCCTGCTACATACACCAACAGAGCTGAGTCATTCTCACTTCCTGCAAGTGCCCGTGAGAAAACATGAGGTTGGATGGGAGGGCACGATATGGCCTATTAGCCAAATAGGGGCAACAAATGCACAAACATGTCTGCATCAAAGGAAACTTGCTGATATAGACCGGCGTACTTATTGATAAGATAGCGAGGAGATGACCATGCACACAGAGGTGAGGAAAGCAAGTGTCAACGTTGCCGTGTGCACTGCTGCCGTCGTTTTCCTCGAAGACAAACAGATTTGACAAAGAGGCCACGAAGAAAGATGCATTCGCTGTGCAGTTCACCAGAGAGAGAAATGTGATAAGTGCATTCCACACCAAACGGACCAGTTTGCGCTCGATCGTCTCCGATTTATCTCTTAAAATCTATTACTCTTTTTTTGAATTATTGAAAATAGTGTTCCCGAATAGCTTCGGAAAAATATTTTCTCTGGCCTTGCGAAAAGCCTTTTGAGTTTTCCAGAGAAGAAGTTGCAAAAAACCAGTGCTTTCTTTTTTCGCTTCAGCGTTTTTCTGAACATTGCCTAAGCTCGGGTGTTCCTAATAAAAAAAAATACTAAATGAGACTCAACTGGTAGTTTTTCTTATCTTCATTTCACTCAGGGATATTTCTCGCAGTGTTCTTACTTATTTTAGACGAGATAAAACTCTTTGAAGTTGAGCGCCGCACCACCGGTCATAGTTGCCCCGTAGTGCCACTCCACTGAACAACACGCGGGCGACACTACTGAAAGCCGCCGACTCCAGTGTCTTCCCGCGTCCTCACTCGTTCAGGTGTCACATGCTGCCGCACATTGGGCATAGCCGGCAGGAGCGCTTCTCGCGTGCTGTGTATACAAGAGCAGTGGTATGCGTGGGCGTCAAGTCACTCGGGGGGAGCGAAGATTAATAACTATAGTTGCCTCACAAAATATACCCGACGAACGCTGGCACTTTCAGTAGTGACGGCAGCGCACTCGTCACAGAGCGGTGAGCGTGAGAGGAAGTTTTTTTTTTTTTGTAAAAACGTTAGTTGATTCACGACACCTTCTGTGTTTTAGCCGTGCCGATGTCGCATGTATGGCTCTCGTCTATGCATGACTACTTCCCGCTGCGTGCAACAAATCAAAGGGATGCTTTGAATAAGGTACTATAGTCCTTATTCGTTCGGAATGGCGTCTAGAATCTATCGGTGCCCAAGCAGCTACTACTGTAAACTTAAAGCAACACATTCATGAAACGGAAGCTCCGCCCAACCAGTGCGAGCTCTGTATAGTGTATTATGGTAAGTAAGCGGCGACTGCAGTAACGAGTGCTATCATCTCCAAGTTATGCTTGTAATGGCAACGTTCAGGCTACGGCTTAGTGTTGGCGTGCTTTAACACCAGTACGAAGACTACAGTATCCGTTTGTTGCAATAAAGAAGAGCTTGGTAAACAAAGTGGAGGAGCGGAAAAGAAGCATGTAACTTATGCTGTAAAATAGCGCACACGATTCCGATGTAGCCTAGGTTGACATTGATTGGCGCAAAGGTAATGCAAAAGTACAATAAGGTTTGGTTTATGGTTTATGGGGGTTTAACGTCCAAAAGCCGAGCGCCGCAACCACTAAGCCACCACGGCGGCAAAAGAAGAATAAGGAGAAACTGCGCTAGGACAACTGAAGGCTCGGGGAATATTGACGGATATGAGTTTGTTGGAGAAAAAAAAAATGGCGACTTCCAAACCAGGTTTATGTTCGATACATGCTCAGAATAAGGGAATGTTTGTAAGGGTCTAAGAAGTTAAATGTGCTCGGCGTAATAGCAGTATAAGGCTTAAAGAACTCCTCAAATATACAGACTTAGGAGTAGAACATCTACTGTGTTCTTTATGTTAAAGTCATCGGGTTGTGCTTGGCGACCTTTTGACGATGAAGTGTAACTCCAAGGGCTCGACAACAATAAGCTATTTAGTAGCTAGCCTTTAGGTGTAGTTTTTGAGGAAGAAAAATTATGTTCACGTGCTTTTTCCTACCCTTGCACAATCAAGGACGGCGTTTCAAAACAAAAGCGACATTCCGCTATCACAGCTGGAACAGGCAACACTTGTACGGAATGAGACTCGCTCGCAAGCTCCGAGAATTAAAAATAAAATAAACATACATGTGAAGCTTGGCTTCTGCCAGCTGCACGATCCAGCCGTTTGGCGGTTTTTCACAAACTCCATCGTGCGAAGGCACAGTTCTGAGGATAGCGCTTAGCACTGCGGCCTTATTTAGCAATACAGGAAGAAAGCGTCCTTAAATCTTTAAGGGTATTTTCAGGTTTAAATCATGAGCGTCAGCATTTAAGCTTAAGATATGATTTAGTGTTTTAAGATAAAACATTTGAGTTGATGAATGCATTTTGTCCTACCCTTCCGTATTATCTGTACATCGAAACAAGAAAGTGTACTGACTGTCGCGAATGATTAGAAGGAATACATGAGCAGGTCGGCGCCTAACGAACAGCATCTTGCAATTGCAACCTCCTTCAGGACGCTTATGGCTCGCAGAAAGGCAACTGCTGAATTTAGTAAGTAGAAGTAACCTCACAGTACTTTGTAATGTTCAGCTTCTAAGCGTAGATCGACTGCACATGTTGAATTGACCCCACCATTTCGAGGCGAATTGGAGCGCGTCTTGTAGATACGTAGCATCCAGCGGCATTTTCGACAGTGGAAGCTGTGGGTAGGTACCTTGAGCGAGCACTGACGCAACAACAAATCGCCTGTAATTGCTACTTTTGCAGGTTATTATTGTTATTATCAAAGGCATTCTTCTACGTATAGAGAATTTATAGGATTCATTTCTGTAGACTAGTCCAGGGTATATGTGCAGAAACATGAATGAGAGGTGCGTAAGACTGCATGTACGAATACAAAAAATGATTGCACACAGCGCGTAATCAGCAAAATAGTAAGCTTACTAACTGCTTATGATATTGTTAATATAGAGCAGTACACTGACAACGTTAGCGTGATAATGCGAATATCATTTTATTTCTTGCCCTAAGTATACACGACAGCAGCAGCGATACACAAGAGTCACTGCATCATGCTGTAGGTCTTAAGCAATAAAGTGATAGAACTCAACGTTTATACCTATACTTTTTATGTTATTGCATTCGTAGTATGTTTATGGTTAAAAAATCTACGCAAAAAACTATTTCTTCAACGTTATTATATTAGATATAAGGAGTGAATAGTACATTATTATATATTGCTGCAGACTTTAGCAGTTGCCTATTTCAGACGCCATTGGTCATAATGGTTATGCGATAGTGTTGTTTAAAATTTCACTCCGGAAACAGCGCGTTAATATTTTTGGGCAGCTAAACCTAGTTGACGGGAATAGTGGTTACGTCTTCCTTTGTATACTTTTAAGACGGTGCGACAGTCACACCGCATTGGTACAGCGTCCTTTTGGAGTGTATGAATAGTGGTAGCGACCATTTGCCACGTGCTAGAGAGATAATAAACCGTTTATGTCTCTTCTGTAATATATCACAGGTTCAATATAATTGAGACATGACAACTCAATTCTTAATCCTGTACGCAATGTGCGACTGAAAGAAGCAAGAGTGAAGTGTACCTAACTTTTCATGTAGGGATGCCTCCATAGCAAAATGAAGCATAAATATGACTTATTTACAGAGCTTGTCTTAAAGTAATATCCGATTTAGCTTACTGTCTAGTGGAATGGTTCATAAGGAGTTGATGAGATGGTGTGTTTTTTATTCACCAGAATAGAAAGTTAGGATAGTTGGAAGCTGTTCATGACGAAAATGGGGGCGCAAACAAAACGGAGACACAAACACGAAGGCGCTCATCCTGTGGTCTTATTTCTGTGTCTCCGAGTTGTTTGCGCCCCGATTTTCATCGTTTTTTCTTGTTACTTAGGCCTGCTTTTCAAAACAGCTATTGCGACGATTATAGATAGATTTAAAGATATCTTAGGCATAGTAGCAGCGCAGAAAAATACACAGAAAAAGAAGAACGAGTGTTTTTTTTTTTCCTCTGCTACTATGCCTAAGGTAAGTAACCAACTCGCCCAAGAGCTCGTTTTATTAAAGATGATACCTTTACTATTAATTTTTGAAAAGAAAATAGTTCAACTTAATTTTATAACTAAAATTGTTTTCTATCAGCTGAGTCCACTAATAGCCCTAATCGCACTGAGCAAGCATTTTTACGTATGTTAGTAAAGATGAATGCCGAGTGTGAAAAAAGAGGGATATGAGCGAGGGTGCATTCTATGCGATGCACTAGGCTGCGTCGTTCTTTAATGCTCTCACAGTAAAGCGACAATCTTAAATTATGATCCCATCAGTCAAGCAGAGAACAGCACGCTTCGCACTGCGTGTCTTTCAACTAGTATTTCCAAACAACGATCCCAAAGCTAACCAGACTTATCAAGATTTTTTGCTTATTTAGTACTTTATCAGGTCTCATACGTTGCATGTACTGCGTTTAGGCAGACGAAGATTTATCACTGTCAGGAATCCTGTCTGCATGTGCACTGCCAGTAGTGACTAACGGGAGTCTCTGATGATCACGCTACGCGTTATAAGACGGGTCAACTCTTAGGCATTTCTTTTATTTCTGGTGCACCGCTTCGCGACTTGAGCTCTTCTACAGGTAAAACGGCAGTTATGCTGAAGTGACAGGACATAGCTATAGCAACGGTTTTCAGCCTTCACTTGAGGGACCGAAATCTCTCAAGGTAAATATGCTAACTACCGCCTTGAAGTAGTTCCAGTCTGATGCGGCGGCAGTTGATGCTGTAAGAAATTCAGCAATGTATGATACAATTCTCAGCATACCTAGGGCTTTCGCGCCCCTGTTTATTTGCCACCTCGCCCGTGTTATTTTTTGTTTTCATTCCACCTTAATTACATCTGAGTTTTAACGCTGTCATGCTTTTGTCTCTGTCTTGATCACCTTAGGCCGCTTTAAATGTTGGCACGGTTTCTCAGTTTTAATCGTTTTTAGCGCTTTGATTGCAGTCACTCTTTAGCCGTGTCATTTGCAGGCTTTTATTTGATTTTATTTTTGCAGTTTTCCTTTGTTACCGCATTAGCCGTGTTTTCTGTTGGCTTTCATTCACATTGTTATAGTTAAGTGTTTTAGCGCTAATCATGTATTGTTCGTTTTTTTTTTCGCCTATGCCCTCAACCACCTCTTTTGTTTTGTTGCGTTTTTATATCTCTATTTTTGTGCGGGTAACGAATAGAAAAGTGGCGAGTCGAATGGTTTTACCTCGATTCGTCCTTGTAAAACCTTGCTCGTGAGTATCTTTGCATTGTTTTGCTTGTGAGCTTTCTCTCCCAGCATAAAAAGGTGATGTTCGGTTGTGTTTGAAAAAAGTAAGAGAAAACTGCGGCCCCCGCATTGGAGGAATGCGTAAGCATTGACGCCTCCTCGCCCCTCTTTGCCTCTCTTTACTCTTTACTCACGCTTCGCTCCGTCCACACCTCCGGTTTTTCAAATTTGGCACCACGCTTTAGCTTCACCCACTTCCGCTGTTTTCAAATTTGGCGACACTTTTGCTCCGGCCCCGCCCACGTTTTTGACGTTTTTGGCTCTAATTAATCCATTTTTAACCCCACATGCACCAGACGATTTCGTCTGCGTGGATTTTTGATGCTCTATCTAATGCAACCATTCTTTTTCTTTTAACTTAATTCGTTCGAACGTTTTCGCGATGACAAGATCGTGATGACACGAAACCGCAAACATAGCCATAAAATGCTTACGCGTTAATAAAGTTGCCAGTTCAGAGCTGTTGTATCCAGTTCTTGTACTAGTCCATCGTCCCCAGCGCTACCTTTTTAGGAATGTAAGAAATGGCGACAGACCAATCAACACACAGGGAGGCCGCTGCTAGAGTGCGACGGCATCGTTCCCATCGCCGTAGATCTTATACGAGCGCAGTTTCCTTTGTTGGAAATACTCGAGATGCTTCTGCAACTTGTCCTCCCCATCCACATGACGTTGGAAAGAATAGAAGCGGAAGGTTCACTAGACAACAGACATATAACATTTTTGGTCAACTGTAGTTTCTGTAACACAGGAAGACAAACTACCGGGGACACAAGTCTTCTTGCGTGCTATGAACGCGAAATCATTGTTCACTACTGCTGCTTCCTTTGGAGCGTTTGTAGTTGACTATATATGCGGTATTTTGTGCGTTGTGTAACTTAGTTCGCGTTGGCTATCGAACCGCACATCTTTCGAACCTCCGTTGGTTAATGCCCATTTATGCAGAACTGGTGATTCTGTACTCAACATTCATAAATGGCGGCGAATCCTCGTGCCACTGCCAGCGCTATGAAGCAGCGGTTAAGCGATGCGCAACTGCACTGGCAGGTAGCTAATCCTATCACAGCCACCGGTAGGGGTTGTGCGACCCACGTTGCACTTCCCGAGCAACTTCTCGCGCAGCTTGAGCGGCGCTCCTCCGAACTTTCACGAGCTTACTTCGAAATACTTCGTGAACGAAAAGTGTGGACACTTACTGTAGACGCCACGCCTGATGCAAGTAATGCTTAGGCATTACTAAGACCGATGCGACATCAACCAAGGCTCGCTGATTTGGACATGTCACGAGAAGATATGACATACATCTCGGAAGAAAAGTGTCGAAGGTGGACATCAAAACCAAGAGGGCCCCGGGCGACCGAAGAAGATAGGGAGAAAACTGGTAGACACCCGATCAAGTTGGCAGTGAATGTGCAGCTCAGAACAGAAACACGGGGAAGGCGTTCATTAGAGACAGGAACCCAACATACGCAAGTGAGATGAGCTAGCGTTGGAGCCGGAAGAAAATTTCTGTAATGAATTGTTTTCAGTTAACCGGTGCGGCTGTCTCTGCTGAGTCATTTGATGTGCCGCCCATTTGAGCATGCCATGTATGTTTTCCTCTATTTGATACCCTCCAGAAGATTCCAACCATCAACGCCATCGCAGGTAGCTTGAAACGCATGGCGATAAAATCTTCATTTCTTCCATTCAGGACATCTAGTCTGGAAGACTGCTCAGAACTTGCCAGCACCGGTTTTCGCGTTTCTTCAGAACTTATGACTGGAAGCTGTGCGCAATTTGTTTTTCGTGCGGATGTTATCGCCCTGATACAATGGACGCTATATACGCACATGTGCCACGCTGCACAAATCTAGCGCTCATCAGACAGCTGTCGTGATTTCCTGAGTCTAACGCCGATGAGATCCCTCCTTGTATGCTAAAGGGTACCTAATAGATCAGCCATCTGCGGCGTGCAAGCAATTCTTGTGGTCGAGTTCAATGGATTTCGAACTGTCGACATTCTCGTGGCCGCGGCACGAGGCCGTGCGCTGAGCAGGCTGATAAAAAAAACGGCTACACCCCCCCCCCCCCCTATCCTGGGCTCAATAGCTAAGCAGATGCATGTTCAGTGACTGCGCTTTCATTTCGCACTTTATACCACCCAACTTTCAATGACGCGTAATCGCAGCTACCGCTTCGAGCTAGTAAGTGGATGTAATCACACATACATAGACACTCCAAACTTGCTTTTCGGTTGCGGTTTGCATTTGCTTGAAAAAAGTGGCTCTTTCGAAGCCGCGTCGACAATATAATACTACATCGGCACATTTGAAGCACAAACATAAATTGTTAACACACACCATGCCAGCACCAGAAACCTTACTCAAACTCGCTAACATGCGCAATCGGCAGCCTGCAGTGCCCACACGGCGCCGAATTTTTCCCACTGTGCGGATAGAAACTGCCGCAGTCAGCCACTGAGGACGCTACGAACGCGAGATTATGTTTTGAACTAGTAGTGGCTCGCGTTTGACTGACAACGTTATTTGCCTAGCTACTCTCGATGCGGTCCAGTAAAGCTGACCCACGCACCGTGCGGCTTCGACAGGCCGGAGATGCTTATGCCTGTAACCACGCGCAAGTCGCGCGGAAAGGCACTACAAAAACTGCTTGCTCTTCTCGCTATCCTGTGTGTGATGGCACTGGGATCGACACGGTACACTTCAGCCCAGCTTGTCTTATGTTTAAAGCCTTCTCGAGAACTAAAGAATTCTTGTGGTCTCCTCTATATCCCTGTGAAAGCCTACCTATAGTGACGGCGAAATTCTTTAGTCAGTACAGTTCTTACTGCAACTCCACTGCCGGTGTGACTCGCTTTGTGCCGGCGGCGCGACAACTGGTCTTTTTAAACAACAGCTGATTTCTTGTTTCGGGTACCGCTATAGTCTGTTGATGGACATAGCTGTTCGTGAAATCTGCACTGCGGATGCTTAAAGTAGCGCCCCGATTCTGGTGCCGCAGTAACCTGGTGTGGAAGGGATAAAATCCCTTGCTGCATTGAAAGTGCCCGACGCCGTGATAAGAGCGGCATGGAAATTTAGACTAGTGGCTACAAAATAGCGGCAGCCAGCCACCTTCATCATCATCAGCCTGGCTACACCCACTGTAGGGCAAAGGCCTCTCCCATGAGCCGCCGCGGTGGCTCAATGGTTATGGTGCTCGGCTGCTGACCCGAAAGACGCGGGCTCGATCCCCGTCGCGGTGGTCGAATTTCGATGGAGGCTACATTCTAGAGGCCCGTGTACTGTGCGATGTCAGTGCACGTTAAAGAACCCCAGGCGGTCTAAATTTCCGGAGCCCTTCACTACGGCGTCCCTCATAGCCTGAGTCGCTTTGGGACGTTAAACCCCCATAAACCCAAGCCACTCCCATGTCTCTCTAATTAACCGTGTCCTTTGACAGCTGCACTTACCTTATTACTGCAAATTTCTTAATGACATCCGCCCACCTAACCTTCTGCTGCCACCTACGACGCTCGCCTTCTCTTGGAATCCACTCCGTTACCCTTAAGGGCCAGCGGTTATCTTGCCTTCACAGTACATGCCCTGCCCAAGCCCATTTCTTCCTCTTGATTTCGACTAGGATGTCATTAACCCGCGTTTTCTCCCTCACCTACTCTGCCCGCTTCCGGTCACTTAAAGTCACTTAACGTTACACCTATCATTTTTTTTTCTTTCCGTGGGCCGCTGCGTTGTCCTGAACTTAAGCTGAACCCTTTCCGTTAGCCTCCACGTTTCTGCCCCATAGGGGGGTACCAGTAGTATAAAGCTGTTGCATACTTTTCTCTTAAAGGGACTATGCAATAAATTAATTGAGATTACGTAAAACAGACGACAGATAGGCATTCGATCACTCGTCAGCCCAGTGCAAGAATTTTTGAGCTAGCATCAATAACAGCGAAGATATAGACGATTAAAAATTACGCTCCTCCTCTCCCCCCTCAACTCGTAGAGCCAAGGCACCAGACAAAAATAAAGAAAACAGGTCTGGGACTGGGCCCCGCCTTTGAATACGTCATCAGATGACGTTCGCTTTGCAACTTCCGGTTGTCGCTCCTAGCCCTCCAGCAGCAGCGTCGGCGCCGTGGCGGCATCTCTCCGGTCTCTCTTCACCTTCCTGGATTGCGGTGCGCGTCGGGTTTCTTTGCTTTTCGTCTGTGGTAGTTAGCAGCAATTAACCCGGACCTCGAGGTGCGACTGCTCGCTCTTACGGCCGCGATGGGCATCGAGCCCTATGCGTGCCCACGAAGAGCCGTGCGAGTGGCTCCGGAACTCCCGACAGGAGGCGGCAGAGGAAAATTGAAACCTTATGCGCGAAGGCAATGCCCTGGCCAGCGCTTGCCCGAGAGGGTCGCGCGGCGGCACGAGCAGACGATTTTCACGGCTACCGGAAGTGTGCCCATGACGTCGTGGCTGTCGTTGCTCCAGCGAATGACAGCGTGTGGTGGCCTGGCGACGCCATGGTACAGTGACGTCTTTCTTCCACGATTTTAGTTCCAAAATCGGTCACTACGAGCACACCAATCGGCCCGCGAATTTAAAAAAAAAACACGTTTTTTTAATTTATAATAAATTGCCGACTCAGTTCCGAAGACTTATGCTTGGTGCGAATGCTCATTAGCATCATTTCTAAACATAGAAAACATTTACAAGCGACTTTGAATTCTTGGCATAGTCCCTTTAAGAGATATTGGTAAACTGCCATTCATTATCTGAGAGAACATGCCATACGCGCTCCACGCCATTCTTATCCTTCTGGTTATTTCCCTCATGATCCGGATCAGCTGTCACTGCCTGCCCTAACACCAACAGCACACCGAATCGGCCCAATATTGGAAACGTACTGGCAAATGTTGGTCCTGCAAAGGACCAGAGTGAAACCATCCATTTCTGAAATTGGGCCGATTAGGTGTGCTGCTGGGGAAGTAGACGTATTCTTTTACCACTTCCAGCACCTCGTTGCCAATTGTGAACTGTTCTTTCCTTGCTAGTGTGATGATCATTACTTTGGTTTTCTTCGTGTTAATTTTTAGACCCACGGTACTGCTCCGCCTGTCTAAATCATTGATCATGCTTTGCAGCTCATCTCCTGAGTGAATCATCACGGTAATGTCATCAGCGAATCGCAGATTGTTTAGATATTGTCCATTAGCTCTTATCCCCAACTGTTCCCATTTCAGGCCTCGGAATACATCCTGTAAACAGGCGGTGGATAGCATTGGCGAGATCGTGTCTCCTTGCCGGACGCCCTTCTTTATTGGAATTTTATTGCTGTCTTTATGAAGAAGAATGGTAGCTAAGCAGATTCTCTAGACATCTTCCAGTATATTGACATAAGGCTCATCTGCACCATGATTCCGCAATGCCTCTATGACAGATGAGGTTTCCACTGAGTCAAATGCTTTCTTATATTCAATGAAGGCTATGTATAAGGGTCAAAAAAAATCGCGAGATTGTTTTATATATTTTGTTACTAATAGTACATTTTTAAAGGCCTGCCAGGTCATTACTCAAGTGGAAGAGAAGTGTAATCAGGCAGTAAACAAATGAGAGGAAAGTAGCCCTGAGCATCGCTAAACACAGGGGCTTTTTCCTTAGTCCACCGGAACTTTTTTTTTTCACAGCTGGGCAAGACACGCTAGTGCCACCAGCGCACGTGTCAAATTCTATGAGGTAGAGGCAGACAGGTATGGGTAGAAACACTACGAGAAGATGCCTACTGCATCAAAGAACACGCGACTGCATTTCAGGGAGTAACATAATAAGGGCCCAGTACAGGCGAGCCTGCAAGTTTGTTTTAGTGCTAAAGTATTACTTAACGTGATCCAACTCAACCAATAATATTGTAGCTTGCATGACATTGAGACTGACCTAGGTCAACCTTCAGTAATAAAGGAAATATTGCCGCGACTGTATTTCGAAACCGCGAAGGCACGAACAGATCAGCTTCCTCATTTCATAGTTTTATGCCCTGTGGCAATAAACATCGCTTCAAAAAAAAAAAAAGATCAGCTTCCCTGGCCACTGAACGGGAGCACTACGCTATTGCCGTGGCTGCAATACACTCTCGCGCTGTGCGTTGCACGTCGTCGTCTACTTCAAACTGCATCTGTGCGCAAAAGCTTTCGCACTTCCTACTCGGTTTAACTAATTTAAGCTCCTACCATTTTTTGACACATATTCTTCAAAATGAGAAAAAAACTCTGAAATACACAGACTATCTCGGAAGATATGCCAGAGTGACAGCTCGCAGGTCGTTTGTCAAAAGATTAGGGGAATCCCCAAAGGTGGAGTAGATTTGCAATAAGGGAGTAATTACTCATCGACATCCACCCAAGCAAAGCCTTACGGCTACAAAGGAAAGCTATACAGCTTTCTCTGAAACTTCGTAGTTAAAAGAAAACTCCTACTGGCCCGGCGTTCGAACTCAGGACCACCGCTTCATCGGAGCAGTCGCTCTACCACGTGAGCTAAGTGAGACGACAAGCTTATGGTAGGGCGAGACGAATTGATCAATAACCCGAAGTGGGAACAGTGTTGGTCGAATGTTTAGGGAAAGGCCCCAAAGTGCAGTAAATTTGTAATAAGGGAGTAATTACTCATTGGCATCCGCTGAAGCATAGCCATAAGGCTACGAAGGAAAACTATACACATTTCTCAGAAACTCAGGCCGTCAGTCAGCGACCTTTCTGAGATCGTTATGCAATTGTCGCGAAATTATAAAGATTTGATGTTTTTTATGTCGAGGCCAGCGGATAAATGTGCTTCATTCTGGCGATATAACTAGCATGGAAATCAATGGCGTGATTTCAATATGTGTGTTTGTCGAAATTCACTTTCATTCGCAGTAATGGCGCTGGGATTAACACGGCAAACTTTTCCACTGGATTTGAAGTACTGAAATCAACGCATTTCAATGCTCGTAACTGCAGTTAGGCTTCGAGACTCCCAGTAGAAGTAGGGTCCCGACCGTCGATCATTTTTCACTTTGTTAGCATAAAAAATCGTCTGCCGCCGCCAGATTGTATAGTCCGATTCGATAGTAATGTTTAGCAGAAGGTCGCCTTCTGAGACAGGTATAGAGGGCAGCTTTAAAGTGGGGAGGGGTGGAAAGGTCAGAAGAAGGAACATGACTTTGGCCTTTCTTCATTCATTCAATTCATTTCATTCGTGGGGTGATTAACACGTTCCCTTCGCTAGAGTACACTCATATCCTTCTCGCGTCGTCTCTTGGCGATGCTGATACAATTCTCGCCCCTTCGCTTTCGCAGATCGCGGTCTAGGCAATACCTTCGCTAGCACTCCGCTGAACTCCTTACAACGCGAGGTCCCCATTGTTACAGCGCGCGCAGCAGAATTCATTTTCATTTCCAGCAGCAGCTGTGGTTATGCAGCCAAACTATACCGGAATCGTTATGAACGCGAGGCGATGGTAACGCGACAGGCGAGGCCGACAACCGTGGCAGCTCACAATGAGCCTCCTGTTTGAAGCGCCTTTGACAATTTAATTTGCAAAACAGCCGGCAGATCGTCAAGTAAAACTCTAGTTTGGGCGAGTTGGTTCATGTTGAAAGAAAAACTGGTAATGGCGCAAGAAACGGGGACACAGAAGGCACACAAAAGACAGGACTGACGCCAACTCAGACTTGAGTATCTTGCAGACGCGCCTGACGTGCCCCCAAGATGGCTGCAGAACACCGAATAATGACTGAACCTCCAAAGGAACTATTATCCGTTTCAAGCAGTAGGAGACCACTCGAGACTGGCACGTTGAGACGGCAATCAGGTTGAGACTCGTAACGGCAGGTTCGGTGCGGAAACTTCAAAAGAGGTTCTTTTTATTCTTGCGCCATTACCAGTTTTTCTTTCAACATGAACCAACTCGCCCAACTAGAGTTTTACTTGACCATATTTCTCCTACAATGGGCCCTTTCCTCTTTCGAAGTTTCCGCACCGAACCTGCCATTACGTGTCTCAACCTGATTGCCGTCTCAACGTGCCAGTCTCGAGTGGTCTCCTACTGCTTGAAACGGAAAATAGTTCCTTTGGAGGTTCAGTCATTATTCGGTGTTCTGCAGCCATCTTGGGGGCACGTCAGGCGCGTCTGCAAGATACTCAAGTCTGAGTTGGCGTCAGTCCTGTCTTTTGTGTGCCTTCTGTGTCCCTGTTTCTTGCGCCATTACCAGTTTTTCTTTCTGGCACATCGTATCCGACAAATTAATTTGACCCAGGTCCGCTTTGCTAGCGAGTTCTTTCAAGGCAGACCAAGCGAAATCAATGCATAATTGGCCATTAGGCAACATACCAGCTAAGTCCTACCAAGACAGTTACGGTTCGACACTTCTTTAAACGGGCTCCACCAAAAGGTGCCCCACCGTCCGAGATGGTATGACAGACTAGGTCAGGCAACACTTGAATTGAGGGAAGGTAAACTGAAGCTTTATACAGGAATTTACACATCAGGAGAACATGAGGCGCTATGGAAGAGGAAATTTATGTGAACTCGGCAGGACCGGTCAACGGGATATCAACGACAGCATGCACGAATGCGCTCAGGAAATTAGTTTATGGGACATCAATTCGATTCCAGAGAATCGCCCAGGCTGAGCAAGCGGCGATAGCTTTGGCAGTGGTTTCCGGGAAGGTCTCGTGTGTAATTACGGACTCCAAGAGTGCATGTCGTGACTATACAAGAGGACGGATCAGTAAAGACGCAAACAGAATACTCAGAACTGAAGAAGATATAGACTTTAAATGCACAGTCATATGGACTCCAGGACACTATGGGGATGTTGGAAACTAAGGCGCTCACGCCACTGCCCGCGCGCTATTACCCCAGGGTCCCCCAATATTCGCAGGAACATAATTATTCTCAACCACTATTTAGCTACAGGGACCTACTCCAACATTTGAGATTAACGAGGAAAGTATACGCCGAACCGCACAAAAATCTGAAGAGGGAGCAAGGGGTCATCCTAAGAAAATTGCAATCGAGTACTTATATAAATCCTGTCAAATTCAGCTATATCTTTTCAAATTCCTACGATCCGCACTGCGCCTTCTGGGGTGAGGTGGCTGACCTATACCATATGGTGTGGGCATTCCAGAAAAACCCAGCTCTACCAAGAATCAAAAACGCACCAACAGAGAACTGAGAGGCGGCGCTGTCCAGATAACATTCGGACGACCAGCTTTGGCTGGAGAATTGGGCAAGAGCGGTGGCAAAAACCAATGTGTTCCTGGAATGAAGGCGCACCCAACCATTCTATCCATTAAACGTTTTACTCTTTCTCTCTCTTACAAAAGATTTAGCAGTGAGCACATTTCCATTGTACTGGCTAAGCGAAAATCATCCCTCCTCGGCATCGTCGAAGATGCAAGGGATGTAAATCTAGCTCAGAAAACTTTTCCAGGCTCCGGGGCCCGGTTTTACAGATCTAGGAGCCTGGCCCACATTTTTCATCTTCCAATCAGAACAAACTAAAACATTGTTGTTTACAAACTGCAGGGCACGCCTTATAGTTTCCGCAAGGTTCAAAACTCTCTCCCAAAATGCACAGCATGAAAAGACATAAAAAATTGCTTTAAAAATGGCATTCAGGGAATGGACCCTCAAAATGATTGGCTATACATGCACTAGGTTTACGTGCCACGCGCCATACTTCCACAGTATTACTCAAGCTCTCTCCCACCGCCGCCGCGGTGGCTAAGTGGTTACGGCGCTCGGCTGCTGGCCCGAAACACGTGGGTTCGACCCCGGCCGCGGCGGTCGAATTTTGATGGAGGCGAAATTCCAGAGGCCCGTGTACTGTGCGATGTCAGTGCACGTTAAAGAACCCCAGGCGGTCGAAATTTCCGGAGACCTTCACAACGGCATCCCTTATAGCCTGAGTCGCTTTGGGACGTTAAACCCCCATAAACCAAACCAAACCAATGAAACCCTCTCCCGTACAAAGTAAAAAGAAGAACGCATGAAAATAAATCAAAAATATTCTCACGTGTCGCCGGCTTCCTGAAAACTCGTGACCCCGGCGTCTCCCAGCATTAGGGCAATAATCGGTGTCAGCCGACCGGCTTCCGCCGCGAGTAATGAACGGCAGCGCTGAACCGCGTTTCTAACTACTCGTCTTCGTTACGACTGCTCTCAGGCATCGCCCTAAATCCGGGAAGTAGCCCGAACCATGCCACTGCTGCCCTTGAACGTGCGGCGGCATCCCTTTTGTCCAGCTGCATTTCGTTATGCCAGCCCATTTCCCGAGGGCTTTTGGCATACAACGTCCTGGGGCGTTGGAGTCGTCGCAGAGCCTGCTGGCCACGTCTACGCTACGTTACGCTGAATTGCTCCCAGTCAAACGGGAGCGTCCGGACCCGTCTGATCCGGCGGTGTTGGCCCTTCAAAGGCTCTGTAGACCTTCCAACCTAGACGGTTTTTGCTAGGACAAGGGTGCGGTCGGCGTATGGCGGATTCGACGGAATGACTGCTCCCACCGCTCTTGGCGCCTCTTGCGCTAAACAACTGCGTGGAGGGCAATTAGCAAACCGCGCGACCCTTACCGTATCTCCGCGCGCAGCCGCATCGTTCCCGCAAACGGGGACCTCAGTCAGTTCCGGGAAAACGTGCCCCATCCTTCCCACTAACTCTGCCGCGGCCTTGGCTGGTCAATGCTTGCCTCGCCTGGCGCGCTTGCCGACGCACAGGATGGGGGTCAGTGACAAAATCGCCGCTTCGAGGCGCCGGAACCTCGACAAAAGGACGGATGGTCCTAACAACGCCGAGGCATCGACAGATCCCTTATAAAGACTCTAGCCATCTATCTTGTGTCTCCAAAAAGCTGACATGTTTTACCTTCATACTGTTTATTGCTCTCTGGTTCTTTTCTAGGCTGATAAAGAATCCCCAAACGCCGATGTCCGTGGTCTCGAGTTCCAGCGCCGAGAGTGTAGTTCAAATAGAACCGCCTGCGAGGGCTCTGCAATGGCGGGCCCCGACGAAAGGCTGAGCTGGGCTATAGCTGTGATCTGCTTCGTGATCAACTTCATATCTGCCTGCTTCAACCGCTGCGCCGGGATGTTCTTCAACTCGATAATGGACACCTTCAGAGCGAGCCGTGGTGACGCATCTGTACCTGCTTCTGTGTACGCCGGGTTCTACTGCTTCTCTGGTAAGTGAGACTCCTTCTTCGGCTCAGTCACAGCCCCAACATCAGGACGGTGCGCTTTTACACTGCGCTGAAAGTATTGAAATCGGCGCATTTCAAAGTTCGTAACTGCAGCTGGGCTTCGACACTCGCAGTAGTGGAGGGGTCCCGTCCGTCGCTGATTTTCACTTCGTTAGCATCAGAAAGCGGCTGCCGCAGCTAGACTCCGTTATCCGACGTAATTTTTAGCAGAAGGCCGCCTTGTGAGACGGATATAGCGTATAGCTTTAAACAGGGGAGGGGCAGTAAGGTCAGAAGAAGGAACATTACTTTGGGCTCCGTTCTCCACACAGGAGAAGAGAAGAATGAAGGGTAGCAAAAAATAGAGTGATGCTTAGAATTGGCAATGTTATTACAGTCATCTGCAGACAACCATTTGCCCGTTTACCACTGCGGTCGGTGTGCTGGGGGCATTTATCTGAGGCTGTTGGATCGGTGAAACTTTCCCAACACCGAACCACACTTTTCATGCACCAACGTACACTGTTCGCGCTCAGAAAACCATGTTAAAACGTGATAAGCAGCGGTGAACGCTTCCACTGTGCTGAAAATATAATAATTGGTTTTTTGGGGGGAAAGGAAATGGCGCAGTATCTGTCTCATATATCGTTGGACACCTGAATCGCGCCGTAAGGGAAGGGTAAAGGAGGGAGTGAAAGAAGAAAGGAAGAGAGAGGTGCCGTAGTGGAGGGCTCCGGGATAATTTCGACCACCTGGGGATCTTTAACGTGCACTGACATTGCACAGCACACGGGCGCCTTAGCATTTCGCCTCCATAAAAACGAAGCCGCCACGGTCGGGTTCGAACCCGGGAGCTCCGGATCAGTAGCCGAGCACTCTAACCACTGAGCCACCGCGGTGGGGCGTGCTGAAAAGCACATTCGCGTTTTTTACAGCAGCTGAAAAGAACATTTCGCTTTCGCTGATAAAAGAAATCATTCAGCTGTTTGTCTTCAGTCTAATGATTTTTTTTTATTTCTACGCAGCCTTGCCGCGCAATTACATGATCTGAAAGGCGAAACTTCGCAATCAATGAACATGTTGGGAAAGTGACAAATTTGACCAATTTTATTTGCCTCATCGAGCTGCCTGACCAGTATGGAATACTGAGAAAGGACAATAATTCGTTCAGTTACTATGTCAATCCAATTAGCGATAAAACAGAACGCATTTGTTGACACGGGATATATTATGTCCATGTAGCTACGTAGTGGGATACACAAACTAGCATGAAATTTTAGCGGTGCCTTCTGAGTCGAAGCAGAGTTCATAGCAAATTGATTCATCTCTATAGACACCAATACATGACAGCCGCCGTGAAGGCTCAGTGGTTATGGCGCTCGGCTACTGACCTAGATGACGCGGGTTTGATCCCGGCCGTGCCGGTCGCATTTCGATGGAGACGAAATTCTAGAGGCGCGTGTACTGTGCAATGTCAGTGCACGCTAAAGAACCCCTGGTGGTTGAAATTTCTGGAGCCCTTCACTACGGCGTCCCTCATAGCCTGAGCCACTTTGGGACGTTAAAGGGACACTGAGGAGAAATTGAAGTTGGCTTGTATCGATAGAATACCAGCTCCTGATCACAAAAACGCCGCTCTTACTGAAAACAAAGCTTTTTTAAGGTAGAAAATAGCAAGAACCAAAATACATGTATCGCCGCCTCAGGCCAATCTCGCAAGTACGAGCGTGGTGAGGTCATAGAACAAGACACGCCACCTTGGAGGAATTTTCCTTTCTACATGGGGCTGCGAATCTCTGAGGCTGACAAGGGAAGTTTGAGCGGTTAAATAACGAAGTAAGTTTTCTTTTAAAACCGATAGTGCACTTTTATCACACCAGGAAGAAAGAAAAAAGACAACCTGAATGTTGGCAGTGATGCAGCGATGGCGTAGAGGTAGAACATCCGCCTCGCGTGCAAGAGGACCGGGGTTCAAATCCTGGTGCCGCGCAATTCTCCACCGGGTTTAAAAAAAAAAAATCCGCGTGTCGATGGAATTGCATAACCAGGCCTGGAGTGCGGCCTGATCTCGGTGACGAAAACCGACAACGCACTCCCTCACCTGAGCAGGATTTGGCCACCCTGGTGTAGTACTTGGCCACAACCTTCTATGATCAAACCAATTAACCCTCGGCCCTCAGTCCCCAGCGGCTGCAGAGCAACTGACCACGGCGGCGGTCAGACCTGTGACGCAGCGGAGGGTGCTAAGAATCTCTGGCTCCGGACAGGCCGCCATTGGAATCTGAACCTCGCAACGTTTAACGCTAGAACTTTAGCTAGTGAGGCTAGCCTAGCAGTGCTGTTTGAGGAACTAGCGGGAATTAAATGGGATGTGATAGGGCTTAGCGAAGTTAGGAGGACCGGTGAGGCGTATACAGTACTAAAGGACGGACACATACTGTGCTATCGCGGGTTAGAGGATAGACGAGAACTAGGTGTGGGTTTCCTCATTAATAAGGATATAGCTGGTAACGTAGAGGAGTTCTACAGTATTACCGAGAGGGTAGCAGCTATAGTAATTAGGCTGAATAGGAGGTACAAACTGAAAGTGGTGCAGGCCTACGCACCCACATCCAGCCATGATGACCAGACCGTCGAAAGCTTCTATGAGGACGTAGAATCAGCAATGAATAAAGTAAAATCGCAGTACACTGTACTGATGGGCGACTTCAATGCGAAGGTGGGCAAGAAGCAGGCTGACGACCACGCAGTAGGTGACTATGGGATAGGCTCTAGAAATAGCAGGGGAGAGTTATTGGTCGAATTCGCGGATAGAAATAATTTACGGATCATGAATACCTTCTTCCGCAAACGAGAAAACAGGAAGTGGACCTGGAAGAGCCCCAATGGTGAGATTAAAAATGAAATCGACTTCATACTATGCGCTAAACCTGGCATCATTCAGGATGTGGCCGTCCTCGGAAGGGTGCGTTGCAGCGACCATAGAATGGTAAGGTCTAGAATTAGCCTAGACTTGAAGAGGGAACGGAAGAAGCTAGCGAAGAATAAGACCATTAACGAGTTAGCCGTAAGAGGGAAAGCACAAGAGTTTAGGATAGCGCTGCAAAACAGATATTCGGCTTTAACTGATGAAGATGATCTTAATGTTCATTCAATGCACGATAACCTGACATCAATAATTACGGAGTGCGCAGTAGAAGTAGGCGGTAGGACAGTTCGAAAATATACCGGGAAGCTATCTCAGGTGATGAAAGATCTGATTAAGAAGCGCCAAAACATGAAGGCATCTAACACTACCGGTAGAATAGAGCTAACGGAGCTATCAAAGTTAATAAATAAGCGCAAGGTAGCCGACATAAGGAAGTTTAATATGGAGAGAATCGAGCATGCTATAAAGAACGGAGGTAGCCTAAAAACAGTGAAGAGGAAACTAGGCATAGGTAAAAACCAGATGTATGCATTAAGAGACAAGCAGGGCAATGTCATTAGCAATATGGATAAGATAGTTAACGTAGCCGAAGAGTTCTGCACAGACCTGTACAGTAGCCAATGTAATCGGAGCGCTAATGAGAACAGCAGTGCACAGCAATGCGTCATCCCGCCAGTAACGAAAGATGAAGTAAAAAAAGCCTTAGAAGCAATGAAAAGGGGAAAAGCAGCTGGGGAGGATCAGGTAACAGCAGATCTGTTGAAGGATGGAGGGGACGTCGTGCTAGAAAAACTAGCCACCCTGTATACGCAATGCCTTATGACCTCGACTGTACCAGAAGCTTGGAAGAATGCAAACATTATCTTAATTCATAAGAAGGGAGACGCCAAGGACTTGAAAAATTACAGGCCGATCAGCTTACTATCCGTTGCCTACAAAGTATTTACTAAGGTAATCGCTAATAGAGTCAGGGCAACGTTAGACTTTAATCAACCAAATGATCAGGCAGGCTTTCGTAAAGGATATTCCACAATAGATCATATGCACACTATCAATCAGGTGATAGAGAAATGCGCAGAATATAACCAACCTCTATATATAGCTTTCATTGATTACGAGAAAGCATTCGACTCAGTGGAAACCTCAGCAGTCATACAGGCATTGCGTAATCAGGGGGTAGAAGAGCCTTATGTCAAAATACTGGAAGATATATATAGCAACTGCACAGCTACTATAGTCCTCCATAAAGTCAGCAATAAAATTCCAATAAGGAAGGGTGTCAGGCAAGGAGACACGATCTCGCCAATGCTGTTCACCGCATGTTTGCAGGAGGTTTTTCGAGGCCTGAATTGGGAACAGTTGGGAATAAGAATAAATGGAGAATACCTAAATAATCTGCGATTTGCTGATGACATTGCCTTGCTGAGTCACTCAGGAGGTGAACTTCAAATCATGATCAACGAGTTGGACAGGCAGAGCAGATCGATGGGTCTAAAAATTAACATGCAGAAAACCAAGGTAATGTTCAACAGCCTAGCAAGGGAACAACAGTTCACAGTTGGCAGGGAGAGCCTAGAAATTGTCCCGGAATACGTCTACTTAGGGCAGGTAGTGACAGCTGATCCGGATCATGAGAGGGAGATAACTAGAAGGATAAGAATGGGGTGGAGCGCATATGGCAAATTCTCGCAGATCATGAGTGGCAGTTTACCAATTTCCCTCAAGAGGAAAGTGTACAACAGCATAATCTTACCGGTACTCACCTACGGGGCAGAAACGTGGAGGCTAACGAAAAGAGTTCAGCTTAAGTTAAGGACAACGCAGCGAGCCATGGAAAGAAAAATGATAGGTGTAACGTTAAGAGATCGGAAGCGGGCAGAGTGGGTGAGGGAACAAACACGGGTTAATGACATCCTAGTCGAAATCAAGAGAAAGAAATGGGCTTGGGCAGGGCATGTAATGCGAAGGCAGGATAACCGCTGGTCTTTAAGGGTAACGGAGTGGGTTCCAAGAGAAAGTAAGCGTAGCAGGGGGCGGCAGAAGGTTAGGTGGGCGGATGAGATTAAGAAGTTTGCAGGCAAAGGGTGGATGCAGCTGACAAAGGATAGGGTTAATTGGAGAGACATGGGAGAGGCCTTTGCCCTGCAGTGGGTGTAGTAAGGCTGATGATGATGATGATGATGATGATGAATGTTGGAAGCAACGAAAACCAATGCTTGGTGGCGCCACAGGCGGCCAGGAGAGAGTCGATTTTTTCTGGCGCTTCGCGTCTATGAGTTTTGTGTGCAGTGATGCCAACCCTAGGGATTTATCCTTAGATCTAGAGATTTTTTATTTGCTTTAGGGATCTAGCGTATTTTTGTGAAATCTTGGGATTTAAAGTGGCCGTATAATTGCTACTTTAAGTGGCCTAAAGGCAGGTGTATCTGATTATATTGCCTTTCGAACAAAAAGACTATGAAAAATGCAAGGTACTGCCCCTCTATTTTTGATGTTCTGCCAAGCCGATAGAAGGCGACAGCAGTTCTTCAATGCGAAATTTGAGGAAAAACAAAACCATATGACTTTAAAACTTTAATCGTGCGTGTCATCTCTGGCGCTACGATTCACTGCTGCTCTACGAAAGAAAAAGTTTAATTTTGACTTGTAGTGTCTGGATCAACGCGCTACGTTTACGCTCACCGCGTACCTTCACCGTTCAAAAGTGCTGCATGTCAGGTGGCAACTTCTGGGCCAGGGCACTTTGAGGAAGGTGAGCCAAGCAGAAAGAAAGTGAAAGCATATGACAAAAAATATTTTACCAAATGGGAAGCGGATGCGAAGTACAGAGGGTGGTTGTCAGCAAGTAAAAAAGGGCCTTTGTACTTTTCTTTCAAAACATGCAGATCAGATTGCAAATCTGGAAAACCAGAAATCGACCGCCACCTTACAAGCTCCAAACACAAAAAAAAGCGCTGCAAGCTTGCAGTCGACCCGCATGCTGACATCCATCTCTTCAATAAGTGGCCAAACTCAAGTAGACAAATTAATGTTGTGTGAATAAAATACTTTCGTGTGCTGACAGGGCTTAGCAGACAATGCCAGCTCTTTCAGCTTGGAATTAGCTCCATTGTTTCTTCAAAGGGCTGCATGGGTTCTTTCTTGGTGACGGATCAGCTCAAAAGGCGGTGCGGTGAAACGGGAGTCGTCTGCTCGAAGTTCACTTCAAATAGAGGCGGAGTCAGCAGAACGGCGTTGCTGACTCTCCCTCTATCTGGTGGTACAAAAAATTAAGAAAAGCTAAAGTTGCGGCTAATACACATTTATTTATCTTTGATAAAATGTATAACAAATGGATGAAAGAGTGAACTGCGCTGAGACTTTGTTAAAGCTGAAATCGCCACATTAACATGTAAACAACTATAAACTAGCGATTTTTTTTCAATCTAGAGATTTTGGGGGGTCCATTTTAGGGATAAAACATTGACCTGAGTTGGCATCACAGTTTGTGTGCCCGTGGTTTTGTTTTTGACGCGCCTCATTTACAAGCGCCGAACAGCAGAGGAATTCCAAGTGTCGCTTCAAGTGCTAGTTAACCTTTGGAGGAGCCTGTTAAGGCTTGTCAGATGATCGCCACGATCGATGAAAAACTATGGCGGCACGATGATCGGTAATCGCACAAAGCAGCACTTGTGTATTCGCATGCTCACCCGGCGAAACATTTCCGGTTGTGCCAGTCAACTTCAAACTACTTAACAGAAATCGTTTATTAGCGACGGGAGACAAGGTACAAGGTAGTTCAGAAAAGTTGCTGATTGCCTAGCTCTTTTAGGCGAGGATATACCTAGCGGAAGCGCGGAGATTTCTGCATCAGAAGAGTGCGTTCACTAGATGCACCTTTATTGATGGTTGTAACTTGAGCCGTCTTGGCGGAGTGGCAGCGTCTCCGCCTCAAACGCCAACGGCCCTGGTTCGATTCCGCACTTCGGCACAGGATATCTTTTTGTATTCAGTGAGCGAGCGGGGGGTTTCAGTGGCTCTCATGGATGCCGCCACCGAATACGTTGGTTAGCGGTTAAGCGCAGGCTCTGTTAAGGGCACAGGGTAAGGTAAAATTAGAAAAAAATCGTTTTTTTTTTCTTTTGGAATTTTAGAAGTTCAATTCTTTCTACACATGTTCCATGATCTCACTTTCCTCAGAAAGCCATATTTACGGCTGAAAAACGATTTTTCCGAAACCATGTAGTGAGCGGCCACGCCCCCTTTCAGGATTAACGTCAATTTTTTCAACCAAGAAGTCCACCACCTGATTTCGAAACTTGTCTAAAATCAGCTACATATAAAAAATTGTCTGGCAACTATTGTACAGCTCCTCTTTTTTAGCCAAGACAATCCTGAGATGCTTTGCACGTTTTTTCCACGTTTCTGCAACCTTCATGCAGCTGCGTCCGAGTGCTATCCCTTTCGATCAGTATTGTAAATTGTGCCGGTGTTGGTTGCTGCTGATAAGTTGAGATGCCCAGGGCAAAGAAGGCCTTCGTCAGGCGTGAATTTCACGGCAACCGCTACGCTCATCGTGAAAAAGCAAAAGGATGTCCACGACCGAATGAGATCCCGAACGCCGAACGCGCCAGCTCCTCGACATCGAAGCTTTCAAGATTTTCTCTGTGCTTCCAGGAAGAGGATGTGCTACAGAGCAGCAGCCAATATGCCTTAATGGACATGGACGGCATTTGTGCCGCAATTACACAGATTTGTGTGTGCAGAGAGTGCGGTGGAAGTGTTGAGCTCATCGAAATTGTGACAAAACGGGTAGGTGTTGCAAGCGTTTACAGTTTGAACTGTGAAGTGTGTAGTGCCGCACAACGATTTGAGACGTCGAAGAAAACTACTTCTGGCCTCTATGAAGCCAACCTCAGGTTAGTGTATGCCTTGAGGTCCATTGGTAAGGGAATGGCTGCAGGAAATATACTCGGTGCTATGCTAAACCTTCCTAAGCCGCCGACAAAGTTTGCGAAATACAATCAAGAGCTTCTAGGTCACATCGAAGCTGCTGCTCAGGAGTCGATGAAAAGGGCAGCTGACGAAGCTGTGCAGCTGAATGAGGGGGATAAAGACATCGCAGTTGCTCTTGATGGAAGCTGGCAGAAGCGAGGCCATACTTCCAATAACGGCATAGTCTCTGCGACCAGTGTAGACTCTGGGAAAGTGCTGGATGTGGAGGTTTTGTCTAAACGTTGTCCAAAGTGCAGCATCAAGGGTACAAACAGTGACCCCCTTCATAGAGAGGTGTGCCAAAGCAACTACCAAGGCACCAGCGGTGGAATGGAAGTCGCAGGAGCACCGAAAATTTTCGGCAGGAGTGAGGAGCTTCACGGCGTTCGATACGTCAAATACCTTGGGGGTGGTGACAGCAAGGCTTTTATGGCTGTGAAGGCACAAATGCCATATGGTGATTCCGTTGAAATATCCAAGGTTGAGTGCATATGGCACGTGCAAAAAAGGATGGGTACAAGGTTACGAAGGCTAAAAAAAGGAAACAAAGCAGGAAAACTCTGATGGAAAGAGCCTCTCGGGCCGAGGCCGACTGACTGATGCAGTAATAGACAAGCTCCAGACGTACTATGGTTTGGCCATCAGAAGAAATGTAGGAAACCTGGATGAAATGCGAAAGGCCGTTTGGGCAACCTTCTTCCACTTATCGGCCACAGACGATGACCCATTCCATGGACTTTGCCCAAAGGGACCTGATACGTGGTGTGCCTTCAACAGAAGTCAGTCAGAGGGCAAGCCATTTTTCCACAAGGAGAGTTTGCCTGCATCTGTCTTGGAGGCTATCAAACCCATTTAAAGGGAGCTATCGAAGGCTGAGCTCCTAGAGAAGTGCCTGCATGGGCGAACTCAAAATGCAAATGAGTCGTTCAACCATGTTGTTTGGGAACGCGCGCCAAAGAATGTGTTTGTTAGGCTTCGGACCCTACGGATGGCAACACTGGATGCTGTTCTTTCATTTAATGATGGTAGCATCGCACGGACCAACGTTTTGAAGGCGTGTGGATTGAACCCAGGGAGCAACACCATCAAGTGGCTGAGGGAAGCTGACCATAAGCGCATGTACTTTGCGGACCGAGCAACACGACAGCTTACAAAAGAGGCCCGACAGTCAAAACGACAAGCCGAAAAGCGAAAAAATGACAGTGACTGCGAAGCAGGGGGCTATTAAACCAATTACTATGGAGGCGTTTCTGCGAATAAAAAATGGTTTTTCACATCTTTTTTCTCTTTACGCTCTATTATCTCAAAACAGTGTTTTTTCTTACAAAGGTACCATTATTTCCAATGCCTTTCAAGACAGACGGCTGATTTTTTTTTGCAATCATCTACATAAGTGTTGCCAACTACTGAACTAGAATTAAGCAATTTCACTAAGCAGTTATTCTGTTATGAATTTTGAAATGCGCAAAGAAAGGCCAGATTTGTGTACTACCGGAAAAAATTTTATTAAAAATCGAATTTTCAACACATTTCAAATATTCTAGTTCAGTAAAAAGAGCACAAAATTTGGCAAACAATGATATATGTATTATTAGGCTACTGTTATTAGTTAGTGAGAAACATGTACCTCAACATGGCCTAAAATGCATGGGAAGTATAGGGCTTACCCTGTGCCCTTAAGGCGCGTTTATGCTCCGGTGTAACACACGCGCGCGCGCTGCACGGCGACGTCACGTCGGCCAAAGCGAGACCCTCTATACTTCAACTGCGCTTGACCGCCGACGTGTTCGGCGGCTTCGGCGCACTCTGACCGCACTATCGGGGAGACTTGGGGCATGTCTGTATTTCGCGCCGGGTGCGCCAGCCGCCGCCGCGGCCCGGCCAGGCTGGTTCGGCTCCGCGGCGAGGTGCGCGTTGTGACGTAATTCAATAGTTTCGGCAGTTGAGCGGAGCTGTTCTTTTCGAGCTCTCGAATAATTTAATCCATTCACAGTACATATCTGAAGGTACGTGCAAGTGGGCGAGAGAGCCCGATCCAGTGGACCCGTTGGATCTAGCGGCAGCCATTGAAGCGTCGTGCGTCGGCTTTAGTTTCAAGCCGCCAACTTTAAACGCGACCACCCATGAGCACCCATTCGTTTTTGTGGCAAAAAAAATAAATAAATAACTTGGCCCTTGCAACCGAGGGAGACCTCGACGCCACCTGCTGCACCATGCAACCGCGCCGTTCAAGGAATCACAATCCGTTGGCCCCAAAGCACCGGACAGCCTCCGATGGGTGCCACGCGCCGACCTTGTTCTGGCCCCTCGCGACTCCTCGCACTGGGGTTATGATATTTGATTTGCAACGGCTGTTCAATGAAGAAGTGGGAAACGACCCGCCGGCGCCTAACCTAACCGTGCTCCCTCAAAAGCATCGCACGCTCTGTGGGGCTGAGGTCGCTGAAATGCAGGCCGGAGTTTTTGCGAGAACTACGTCGTCGGGTTCGTTAACGGGATCCATCGCAACGCTGGCAAGACGCCGGTGAAAACGTAAACGAAGCGACGGTAGCGACCCCCGATAGATGCCTTCAACGTGCGGCGGCGGTAGCTTTCATTTCGGCAGCTGCTAGAGCGCACCGCTAGCTGCCAGAAATCACGGAGTCTCCGTTTACGTCACGTTTCACGTCACTCCGTCCTGTGACGTCATAAGAGTTCTCCGTGACGTCATAAGAGTTCTCTAGTTTGAATCGGAGCGGCGGGAAAACCTTTTTCAACTTCGAATCTAAATTTCTTTGAAACAAATTCATCTTTCACTGCCGGACAAGCGGCAACAAAGCCATGAAATGCCGAACTATCAGATTTTGATCACAAAAAAATTGATAGGGTTCTCCTTCAGTGTCCCTTTAAACTCCCATAAACCAACCAGACACCAATGCATGCCTGCAGCCGGAAAGAGCCACGTGTCGTGGGTCAGGCAGTGCGCTCACGTGAAAGTACCTCTTCCTAAATCGAGAAGCGTTCAGTAATTGCGCTTTGTCAGTGGCTGACAGAACACAAAATGAAAGGGACCGAGCGCTCCACTCATCACCGGCACCTTTCCCCTGCCACAACGTAGTCGAGTGAAGCGCCCCGACTCCTGTTGACAACTGCCTCGTTTCCTTGTTCGCTTTTACTGTCAGGCTTATGAGATACCGATTTCATGTGGTGTCAGCTGCTGTTTCATAATAGAACCATACACCCATCTGCTGGAAAGGGACTTCAGGTCATGAATATAGCAAGTACGTAACAGCTGCATCTCACCATTACTCTCCTTAGGTCAGGGCACAAATTTGGGGGATAATTAAAAGCTCGAAATTGAATTAAGGACAGCGCAGCGAGCTGTGGAAACGCAGTTGATACGTGAAGCGCTAAGAGCAGAGGGGGTTAGCGTACAAATGCGAGTTAATGATATCTTAGCTGAAATCACGAAAAAATGCGCATCGACAAAGTATCTAATGCGAAGGTGATATAACCGATGGTCGCTTAGGATAAAGAAGTAGATTCCAAGAGAAGGTAAACATAGCAAAAGGGCGGCAAGGCAATTGAGAGGAACTGGTTAAGAAGTGCGCGAGGATAGGATGGCCGCAGTTGGCGCAGGAATTCGCAAAGAAGGGCGTTAGTCATGTAGCAGGTGTAAGCTGGGTAATGAAATTGATGATAGTTATGAGATTACTAAAAAAGTAGGTGGAGTTCACTTTATGAGCAGTCAGTCTTCAAAATGCGCATGTCTTAGAGGTGAAAGGCGAAGTGGTCCTTTAGATTAACCGACTCTACCCATGCTCTCCAGGACGAGGAGGAAGATCACGTACGAATGCAATGGAGAGTAAGACTGGCCCTGTGAAAGACAATGCTCAAGGTATGTGTGTAGGCAGCTGGCGCATGAGTAGTCGGGACAGGATCTGTAGACTTGAAGGCTGGAGGGAGTAAGTACATAGTAAGGTACGATTTTGTCTTCACACGGTATACCAACAGCTCTGGTGAACTTACTCAAGCGAGCACTGCACACTGCTTTGAGACAAACAGCTTTACGTTCTTGCACCGGCAAGTTTTCTGTGTTCAAAGTTTATTAAAATGCATTCAAAACGAGCAGGTTAATTAAAATGCGTGCCACTATTCGCGTGTCTTCTTTCTTGTTTCTTTTGTCGCTCAGGTCTCGTGGCTGGAGCACTTATTCAAAGCTTCGGGATCCGCCTAACAGTCATCATGGGCGGAATTATGATGTGCATCGGATGCAGTGTGTCAATCTTTGCCACGTCCACGCTCTTCCTTGTCATATCTGTGGGAGTTGTGACTGGTAAGCTATTTTAGTCTTCTGGAGACGGGAGGAACTGATGCATCCGGAAACAACCTGTGCTTTTAGGCTTTTTACGTAGATTTCTTATAGAATAATACTTGGGCTGCGGACATATTTTTATTGTTATGCAAAAAAATTCTTGATTGTTTACGCCGTTTTATTCTATTCATTCCCGATATGCAACTAAGGTCTTAAGCGGCAAGTGAACGGAGTCTTAATAACATTTAATGGCCGTGATTTAACTGAGAGGAAAATAAGGCATTTTAGTGCGTAGGAAATGTGCGGCGCTCACTGCACAAATTTGCATTCCTTGCGGTCCTTGTTGTCACCGAAATCAGTAAATGAGTTCAATGAGTACTGAAGAGTACAAATACTTCTAGCATAAATGAGCGCTAAAGACAGTGTAGAATGAGAGAGAATGCTGCATGACATGTAGAAATTTTGTATGTCCGTCGTAACCTTCACAGACGCCGGTTAATAGCATCATGCGTGTCTTCAATTCAGAGCAAGACAGAACCATCCGCACTGCAGCTGGTCGCTTCTGACTGCCTCTGTGCAATGCTGGTACAGTGTTGCTGTAACATTCCCCCAACTCAAACTAGTGGCAGAGAAATGAGTGAGAGAGAGCTGAAATGTGCCCGGTTGCCAAGGGAGGTGTGCACGCTATTAACACGACGTCCACAATACCTCGTGATACAGAAGGCATTCCAGCCATGCATCTCTGTATTAAAGGAACAAAGAGTCAACTGCTGTACGTAAAGTCAAGTACAAAAATATACGCTTCTCTCTTCTGTATGTATATGTGTTGAGGTTTAAATGTACAGTACCGCCAGGTGCTGCTTGACGGTGCCGGCACTACCTTATTTGTTCACACGCGCAGATGCCGGCGGTAACTGTGCAAACAATAGAGGGCATTTCCGTCTGTAACCTTTCATGGGCATTAAACGGCATTTGCGGAGGAAGGCTCTGAATGTCACGGTCAACCACCGCAGCCCCATTGATAAACAACGAACAATTCGCGGTCGAGGTTCAAGCTTCGTATGTATCATTTTGTCTGTTTTCTATTTTCATCAATTTCCTCGTAAATGAAAAACAATGTTTCACCTGGTGTATTGATTTCAAACCGGGCAATTAGCTTCCTCCCTATTGAGAGCGGCCGCTGACCTGACGTGCGAGAAATAACACGCCTCTATCGATTTCTTTTTGTTCATCGGCATTCCCTTACGGTTTACTGAACTTTTATTAGTGATCGACGAATAGGTCTCGCAGAGTTTACAGGGTTTCGCCGTAGGCCTAAAAGCAGACCCACATGGGACCAAGTTTCACGACTAACTACGCATCGAGACCATGCGCTCCGTTGCACTCGTTGCACCACACGCGGAAAAAAAAAGGGGAAGCCTCCAACGTGACTGCGCGCTCTGAAGCAGGACGCAGGCTATAGCCACGCTTCGAAGTGGATTTGTCCCTTGTCCGCGTTTTAGGCATGGCCACTGGCTGTAAACTGCATGACAATGCAGCACCTCCTTGCCATAATAGAGACGTCGGTTTGTTAAAAAAAAGTATTCCCTTTAGAAAAACGAAGGGGCACCCATATGACTGCAGTTATTATGACGTCTCAGTACGTTGAATTAAAGGTGCATATGTCACGTGCAGAGTAAAGTACGAATGATGAACCTGCGCACACCATGCGCGCCGCTTTCCACGTCCACTGCAGTCATGTTCACTAGGTCAGCCAAAAGAGGCGGGCGAAAGTCCGAAGGAAAAGCGAGTCCGATTGGTCCACACTAACGCCCGCACTGACCGCTTCCCCGGCAAAAAAAAAATCGTTTTTAAAGGTTTTCTTGTTACTTTAACAAAAAGCCAACGACAAGATTAAATATAAGCTCAAGGATTATGATGCCTGTGGCTGGTCTCATACAGTCAAATATTAAAAAACTGTTTTCGTTTACTGTTGCGGTTAGTCAGCGCAGTAGTTCGGGAGGATTGTACTGTTTCCCGTAGCGCCAGTCTCTGAAATGCATGCAGCGTTCTTTTCCTTTGGTGGACTTTGTGCGCCACCTGCTGCTAAAATAATATAAGATAAAATGAACAAATTGTAGACTTCATATGCCTGACACCTTTCTCCCCATGCTTCCAACTGAAAACCGCAGCAATTGTGGAGTATGAACTGCATTCCTGGTAACAAAGCAGAGAGAAAGGCAAGTCCAGAAGAAAATAATACGTATAATAAAACAACACTAAAATTTTTATTTCTTGAGATCTTAGCCTTCGACGAACTTGCGTTTAACTCAGGGTATTGAATGAGTCCATGGGACACATTCATCGGCCCCCTCCCCCCCCCCCCCCTTTTGAGAAAAAAATAAAATTACAGATACACATGCGGAATGCTAGGCGGAAGCGCTGCAAAAATGCCTTCCCACTTTTTTTTTTCTAACGTAGGAGACCTTTTCTTATGTTGTTGTTGACGTTGGCTTGAATGTACACTAAAGAGGAATCTGAACACGTATTTTCACCGCGGAAACACTATCTACACGTTCCGAGCATTCTTAGAAACTTCAAATTATGTTTTGTGCGACCAATTTTCCTAATTTTAATCGTATTAAACGACCCAGCTCCCGCCGTTTTTGAACTCAACGCTGAAGGTAGGAGTCAACCAATGTGTGGAGTGCCTTTCAGCCAGTCCCGCGACAGCTCGGCTTTCACTTTTATTTTGTTTTTTTATTTAGATTTCTGTGAATATATGTTTTCAGTCACAGACGACATAGCCGCAAATTAGGCAAACATAAATAAAAATACGCGTGGACTCATTGAATTACGTATCACTCCGCCGATGGAAGAGCGGCAAGCCGCCACGGGACTGGCTGAAAGGCACTCCACGCGTTGGTTGACTACTTTCAGCGTTTAGTACAAAAATAAGGAGGGAGCCGGGACGTTTAATCCGATTTAAACCAAGGAAATCGGCCGCACAGGAAAATAATTCGAAGTTTCTAAGAATGGTGTAGGAACAGCGCTAAGAACAGGACAGAAGTCAAACATGGAAGCACAGGGACGGGCGCTGACTATCAACTTAATCTTTATTTCGGAGCACAAACATATATAAGGTGGCAGCAAGGGGGTACAATCAGGTATGCGCGGTCACATGGAAACAGTGAATAGTAACGTCAAATAATGAATTTAGACATCTGAGGCTGAGAAGGACGGAAGGGAAGAGGCGATATAACAGAAAAATAAATATTCAGTTGATAGTCAGCGCCCGTCCCTGTGCTTCCATGTTTGACTTCTGCCCTGTTCTTAGCGCTGTTCCTACACCATGCAATACCAACACCCGTCAACTCGCTCTCCTTTCTAAGAATGCTCGGAACATGTAGATCAATTTCCCGCGGTAAAAAGACGAGCTCAGATTCCTCTTTAGCGCACCTTTTACACAAGCTGTCACACTGCGCTACGAACAGTTAGGGAATATCGATATCTGGGCATTTTTGTCTCATCCGACCTCAACTGGACAACGCACGCTCAGTATGTAGCAAATAAGGCAATGAACAAACTGTTTTTCCTCAAACGTGCCTCGAATAACTCGCCTCCCGGAATAAAGCTTCTGGCATACGTTGCGCTTATGCGTCCTATATTAGAATATGCTAACATTACACGGTTCCCTTATACAGGTACTTGCGTAGCCGTACTGGGAAGTGTGCAGCGAAAAGCCGGGCAATTTATCTATAACCAGTACAGACGCACAGACTCACCTACTGAACTTTTGCACCGCGCAGGGCTTAAGCCTTTATCTATCCGATCGAAACTGCGCCACTTAAAATTCCTATACTTACTTCTGCACAATTCATTTAAGCTTAACTCTGAAGACTTCGTCAATATAAGTTACTCCAGAATCACCCGTCCACAAACACCCTCTCGCACTTAAGGCATTTTTTATTGCAATAACACCTATTACTTTTCAATTTTTTCGGCGAGCAGTGCGCCAATTGAATGCAATTGACGCTTCAATTGTAATGCAGCCGACAGACCTCAAATTTTTGGAGCTTGCCGAGCTGAGTATATTGCCACAAAACTGACTAAATTTTGTTAAAATGCTTGTGGTGGTATATTCTTTGTATTGTATAAATGCTGACCTTCAATTTGCTTGTTCTTGTCTTTGCTTTAACTAGACCCATCCTTTTCATTGTATAACTGATTACTGTTCTATAACTGTTTTATCTGCAAGTTGTGTATTTGATTAAGTGCGCCCACTCCTGTAAAAACCTCATTTGGGTTCGACAGTATATCGAAATAAAAAATAAATAAAGATAACATCACTGGGAGATTAGCCAAGAATCGGGAGGCATAGGTATTTATGTAGCTGCGCATTTACATGGTCAAAAGAGAAAAAAGACAATAACACACGAAACGCACGCGGCAGTGCAACATCGGTGAGCCCTAAATCAAGTAGGTCATGGTCTGAAAAGTAAAAAGAAAAATAACGTAAATGGGTAAACAAAAATGAAATAATAAAGACAGCAAATGTAGTAGTGTAAAACTTCGCAAGGCAGTCGATGAGATTCACGGACAAACTTCGAATGGCGGAATGAACAGATCAGTGACTGAACCTAAATGAGGTTGCACCAGATGATCTCTAAAGCGGACTGCTCAAACTAAGGACAAGATGCTGCAAGGGCTCCTCCAACAATATTATGAAAAAAAAAAACGAATCCACGGCAAAAGAGCTTTTAATTATCTATAGACCACCAACCGCGGTGGCTCAGTGGTTAAGGCGCTCGGCTACTGATCCGGAGTTCCCGGGCTCGAACCCGACCGCGGCGGCAGCGATTCAATGGAGGCGAAAAGCATAGGCGCCCCTGTGCTGTGCGATGTCAGTGCACGCTAAAGATCCCCAGGTGGTCGAAATTATTCCGGAGACTTCCACTACGGCACCTCTTCCTTCCTTTCTTCTTTCACTCCCTCCTTTATCTCTTCTCTAACGGCGCGGTTTAGGTGTCCAACGATATATGAGACAGATACTGAGCCATTTGCTTTCCACAAAAACCAATTATTATTATTAATTATCTATAGATTCGGGTTTGACGGCAAAATGACCAGAGGAGAGAAATCGCCAAATCAGACGTGTTCAGATAGAATTTCCGAGGCGGGACCCGGCAACGCAGCCTCGTCACAAAGATTGCAAGCTGTCATATTCGAAAAAATCACATAGACAAGTTGTCCTCCTACCTACCTAGTCTTGTATGCAGCGTATCAATTTTAACACGTTCGCTGCGTCGTTCGCCACCTGTGAGTCATGCAATTTATTCAGGCTGCGCGGACACGAATACTGGGTCACACAATGAAGCCGCAGGTCAGATTGTATTTCATTTTGAGGTCTTCCTTCATAGTCCGGAGCCGCCGCGGTGGCTCAGTAGCTATGGTGCTCGGCTGCTGGCCTGAAGGACGCGGGTTCGAAACCGGCCGTGGCGGTCGCATTTCGATGGAGGCGAAATTCAGGATGTCCGGGTACTGTGCGATATCAGTGCACGTGAAAGAGCCCCCGGTGGTCGAAATCTCCGGAGCCCTTCACTACTGCGTCTCTTGTAGCCCCAGCCGCTTTGGGACGTTAAACCTCCATAAAGCAAACCATCCTTCATAGACCTCACAAAAAAATTCAGACCACTGCAGCCTCCTACATTGCAGAAATTCCAAAGCATTTGGGTTTGAACGGCAGCAATGTTTTGCAAGTCATCAGGTGACACTTATCACTTGATCCTTGGATGACGTCACGATTTTTTTTTGCAGGTCATCGTTGTCTAACATCAGTACACATCCCCAACAAACTTTACCGTCTTACATACTACGACGCGTTCACTTCGTGCCTCTCTAACACGCTTAAACCAACGACCTTTCGTAGCGTATACGGCACACAGAGGGCCTGCGTTGGAGCCGAAATTCCGGCGAATTTCTTCCTTGGAGTGGTCATTTTCGTGTGGACACCTTGTGCCGGCACGCTCTGCGGACAAGTCCTGTACACGCCACTCATGAGACACGAAATGCTTCCGCATTAAAATCTGTCCCATAAATGTATCGTGCGACGCGATATTTGTTAGCGCACATCATGAATAAGTGGTGTGACACAGGACGCAGTGAACGAATTATAAGACACGGATGCTCATGGTTCTAATTCAGGTGACCATAGACCAGGGCTGTTGCCCATGCAGGTGAGCTGTGCAACAGGAAATAAGAAGTGTGGCCGCGGAGAGCGGACGCAAAGGCGGATTAAGAAGTGGGTGAAAGTGGCTTGCGTTGCAGCAGGGATCCTGTACTGTCTTTCCGGTAGCACATAAAGTTTGGCTGTTAAGCACGCGGCTGTTATGCACGTGCCCCCAAAGGATGACTTAACACAAAGCTTGGCGGCTTCAATGTCGTTCGCTACTTCCTCTATTTTAACCTTGAAAAAAAAAGTCTTTTCAAGAGGATATAATTCAGTGTCATGTCTTTCTTTTCTTGTCTTGATGAACCCCTGTCATGTCGTTGGATGATGGCTCGTACAGCTACCAACGTGAGCCAGTGTTACCTGCGAGAATAACAGCTCCGGTTTGAATTCGGGCGCTGTTTTATGCGGACTCGAAAATTCTGAAGTGGAGGCCAAGAATGTATACTACCTTAAGGAAATGTCAGTCCTGTTTTTTTTCTTTTTAGCTGCACTTCCTAAGTAAAGCGAAAATGCCTTCATGCTCTGTTCACACTCCCATCGTCTTCGTACGCTCTCTTTTCTCGAAGGAACCGGCCACGGCATAGCCAACAGCTGCTGCATCGTGGCGGTGACCAGGTACTTCGATAAGTTTCGCGGCATCGCTCTGGGCTTGAACCTGGCCGGCCCACCGATGACGTCACTGGTGATTCCCAAGCTGCTGGAGTGGCTGCTGGCCGAGTACGGGCTGCGGGGCACGTTTCTCCTGGTCGGTGCCTGCCTGGCAAACGTACCCGTCCTCGGAATCCTGTTGCACAAGCCGCCCTGGGAGAAGGCAGCGTTGGCTCAGGTGATGGAACAAGACAAGATAGAAACAGCCTGTACTGAGCCTGGGGGCAGAACGAAGCGTAAAATGGCTACGTAGACTGTAGCCGTGGGGCAGCCAACCACTAAATTGTCGGCTTAAATATTAATGCGCTAGCATTACAAGCCTCATCGGGAAAAAATGAGGCGTAGGTCATAAAATTCACTGATTGGCAAGAAAGTCACGTTACCAGACGGACAGGGACGTCACTTCTGGTAAAGGCAGCAACAGCCTCTAATTCTATTGCATTGCCAACACATATTGCAATTAGGAGTCTTCATCGGAGAAAAAAAATGTTTCGTAGGCCATATAATTCATTGATCGGCTGGAGGGAAGTGACGTTATCAGACCGAGAGTGACATTACTTCCGGTAAAGGCATCTACAGTTTCTAATGCTATTGCATTGCAAACACATAATGTAATTAGAATCCTCGTCTGAAAAAGATGTGCCGTAGGCCATAAACTGACTGATTTGCCGGAAGGAGGTAACGTTACCAGACCGAGAGTGAGGTTTCTTCCGGCAAAGGCATCTACAGTTTCTAATGCTATCGCATGGCAAACACTTAATGTAATTAGAATCCTCGTCTGAAAAAGATGTGCCGTAGGCCATAAACTGACTGATTTGCCGGAAGGAGGTAACGTTACCAGACCGAGAGTGAGGTTTCTTCCGGCAAAGGCATCTACAGTTTCTAATGCTATCGCATGGCAAACACTTAATGTAATTAGAATCCTCGTCTGAAAAAGATGTGCCGTAGGCCATAAACTGACTGATTTGCCGGAAGGAGGTAACGTTACCAGACCGAGAGTGACGTTACTTCCGGCAAAGGCATCTACAGTTTCTAATGCTATCGCATGGCAAACACATAATGTAATTAGAATCCTCGTCTGAAAAAGATGTGCCGTAGGCCATAAACTGACTGATTTGCCGGAAGGAGGTAACGTTACCAGACCGAGAGTGACGTTACTTCCGGCAAAGGCATCTACAGTTTCTAATGCTATCGCATGGCAAACACTTAATGTAATTAGAATCCTCGTCTGAAAAAGATGTGCCGTAGGCCATAAACTGACTGATTTGCCGGAAGGAGGTAACGTTACCAGACCGAGAGTGACGTTACTTCCGGCAAAGGCATCTACAGTTTCTAATGCTATCGCATGGCAAACACATAATGTAATTAGAATCCTCGTCTGAAAAAGATGTGCCGTAGGCCATAAACTGACTGATTTGCCGGAAGGAGGTAACGTTACCAGACCGAGAGTGAGGTTTCTTCCGGCAAAGGCATCTACAGTTTCTAATGCTATCGCATGGCAAACACTTAATGTAATTAGAATCCTCGTCTGAAAAAGATGTGCCGTAGGCCATAAACTGACTGATTTGCCGGAAGGAGGTAACGTTACCAGACCGAGAGTGACGTTACTTCCGGCAAAGGCATCTACAGTTTCTAATGCTATCGCATGGCAAACACATAATGTAATTAGAATCCTCGTCTGAAAAAGATGTGCCGTAGGCCATAAACTGACTGATTTGCCGGAAGGAGGTAACGTTACCAGACCGAGAGTGACGTTACTTCCGGCAAAGGCATCTACAGTTTCTAATGCTATCGCATGGCAAACACTTAATGTAATTAGAATCCTCGTCTGAAAAAGATGTGCCGTAGGCCATAAACTGACTGATTTGCCGGAAGGAGGTAACGTTACCAGACCGAGAGTGACGTTACTTCCGGCAAAGGCATCTACAGTTTCTAATGCTATTGCATTGCAAACACATAATGTAATTAGACTCCTCGTCTGAAAAAAATGTGCCGTAGGCCATAAACTGACTGATTTGCCGGAAGGAGGTAACGTTACCAGACCGAGAGAGACGTTTCTTCCGGCAAAGGCATCAAGAGACTCTAATGCTATTGCATTGCCAACGCATATTGTAATTAAGAGACCTCATCGGAAAATATGCGCCGTAGGCCATAAAATAGACTGATTGACTGGAGGGAAGTGACGTTCCCAGACCGTGCCCTTTTGCGATTCCCGGACTTACTACGCTTACTAAACATTCGAATCTTGAAGACTCATCTACTGCGTTTGCCTACTTTTGGCTTCCATCGGGGAAGACGTATGCCTCAGGCAGAGGTGGGCTTACACTAGCTTCCTCACAGGCAACAACGCAGCGCCCCTACTCTCGCATCCGCCTGTAATTGAGGTCGCTCTTTTCCCATGGGCGTTTTTGTAGATTTCATTCCGGAAATCATTGACATCACGACAGTTTGGCGATGTGTCAAGGTCATGAGCACGCATAAGCGAAAGCAAATCAACTTCTTCCCCTGTTCTAAACCGCCGTCGAACTGCATTTTTCAGAAACTAACAAAGGTTATATTTATTCTCATTTACGGTGCAGTCACGTTTACGAAAGCCACCTTTGCTATAAACAAAAGCGTAAGGCCATGAGCTAAGATGCGTTTAAAAGCGGCAATCAGGAGCTCGGATGGAAGTGAAGAGGTGAGAGGAGCGCTTGTATGCACTGGAAGTCAGAATGAATCGTATTCAACGCAGTAAAGAGCAAAATGTTGGGTATTATCTGTAAGCTCGATTCTGAAGTGGAACGCCGACTCGCCAGCGATTGGTCTCGATCCTGAGAAAAAGCATTTAAGAATCTTTGGACCTGAATTAAGATATCTTTTAAGCATCTGTTTCATCTAATATACGTCTGTGGGTGACCTTACATACAGACGATGCCCATGCATAGCAAGCTTAATATACTTAAAATTTGGTGCCTCAGCCCATTTAGGGTGCAGGCCAAGCTGAAGCCTTTTTGCGTGGAATTGGCGCCTTTTCGTCACCTTCTCGAGGCTCACATGCTGTTTACAATCCGCTGCAAGTTTTGCGCGGAAAACAAAAGGACAATAACGGGACTTGAGCAAAGGAGAAACACCTCACAATAACAGCGCTTCGAAGACTCTCCTTCCAAAAATCAGCAAAACCAAGGCAAGAAATATAGGCAAAAATCTAAGGAATAAACGCATCGTCCTTTGTCGCTTTCACTAACAACGAGTACATCGTTACCCAGTGGAAAACGTGCCTGTTATATAGATATCACAGGCAGGACCAGTGCTGCGCTCTTTTAGACCTGGGCACATTTAGAGCACAGGTCTTAGGCTCCCGTTCCTGAATTCCACGTTTGTAGTAGTAGGCGTTGTCGGCGTAACACGCCACCTGACAACTGTGGTAGGACGTCACTTCCGGTAAAGGTGGTAAAGGTAAAGGAGCGAAACGCTACCTTCCACTGCGAGAGAAGAGGAATCGGAAGGTAGCCGTCACGGGAAGTTCATGGAGGGTGGCTATCAGCGTATACACGCCACCTGCCAGCAGTGAAGACCTGAGCTCAAATTCCGCATTACCGACTATAATAATCCTCTCAATTGTTTACACCTAGTATTTTCAAGTAGGCAAGGTTGCGCGCAGGCTGGTGACGACAAAGTACTCGCGTTCAGTTCTCTTCAGTTCTAGTAGTCCAGAAATTAATGTTCTAACTGGAGAGAAAGACACGTTCGTCCCAATAATGACACAAAATGACCGAAAGGCTTTCTTAATAAATAACGGTGGTTTATTCAGACCGCTAATATAAAAATGGTAACATCCTTGATCAGATCCTTGTCGTACAGCGGACATGATAAGGTAAGGAGGCGATTTAGTCTTTAGCTGCTTTAACGAACTACCTATGAGAGATGAAACGCTCAGCTAACCTGAATACGCCTAATTCGAAGTTATGCACAATGCAGCCAAGAATACCGTCTTAAGGTAACAAAAAACGAATTGTAATTGTTTGGATTGCAAAACACGCCATCCATATTGCCACGAAGTTGTGACTGCAATCCGGGGAGCAGAACGACAGCGAAAATGGCGCGTCTAAACAAAACCCTTTATCGGGGCTGACGTGCGCCCATATTGGACTGAATCACTCGGCGGCGGCGTAGCAACAAGTGAGATCGGCGGTCGTCGAACAGAATGGTCCGCTGCTGTCGGCCGTGTTCAATTTAAAGCCGGTAGCCAACTTTCAAGATAAAGCGTGCTAAGATGCTAGAACATTCTGGAACAACGTAGAATAAGATATGCCTGGTTGCGATCAACTGGGATAAATCGGGTCGCGTCTTGCATCGCAAACAAAGCAATAAACCAGCGTACCGAAAGCTTTGAAGAATGAACAAGCAAACACTGCAAAGATTCGTGGCATTACTCCTCTCTCAAAGAAGCTTCGACCCGAGGCATTAAACCAAATAAGGCGACTAGCAATAAATAAAACGGATCGTGCGAAAATAAGCAGAGAGGGTGGAAACACAGCGTCCTTTAGCGCGCATAATAGGGCTTTAGACAGACGACATGAACAACTTCTGGACATACGCGGCGTCGCTGGGATGCAGTCATTGCGTCAGCGATGACTTTACATTCCAGTTCACCTAGCCGATGAAGAACCTTGTACGGTCCGAAATAGCGCGCAAAAGCTTTTCACTCAACCCGCGCCGGCGAATGGGCGTCCAAACCAAGTCTTGGTCTCTTGGCTTGTATTCCAAGTTGTGTCTTCGTAGGTTGTACCGTCTAGCGTCGGTTCGCTGCTGATCTTTGATCCGTAATCGGGCAAGCCTTCGAGCTTCTTCTGCGCGTTGAAGGTAGGTGGTGACGTCGACGTTATCTTCTTCGGTAACGTTGAGCAGCATGGCGTCTAGCGTGGTCGTGGCCTCCCAGCCATGGACGAGTATAAAAGGCGTCATATGAGTGGTCTCCTGCACTGCGGTGTTGTAGGCGAAGAGACGTAAGGCAAAATGACATCCCAGGTCTGTGTTCGGTATCGACATACATAGCGAGCATATAAGCGATGGTTTTGTTCTGGTGCTCGGTCAGTCCGTTGGTCTGCGGATGGTATGCAGTTGTCCTCTGGTGGCTGGTTTTGCTCTAAAGCAGGTTGGCTTGCGTTAGTTCCCCCGTGAATGCTGTTTCTCTGTCCGCGATGAGCACATCGGTGGCGCCGCGTCCTGAAGAATGCACTCCACGAAAAATTTGGCAACTTCCGCTGTTCCGTTAGGTAGGGATTTTGCCTCGGCACAGCGGGTCAGGTAGTCGGTCGCTATGATGATCCACTTCTTTCCAGACGTTGACTTTAGGAAAGGGCCAAGCAAGTCCATGCCGACCTGCTGAAAGGGCCATGAGGGGGGTTCAATGGGGCTTAGAATTTCGGCTGGTCGGGTGGGAAGGGTCTTTCGTCACTGACAATATCGGCAGGTTCTCATATAATATGCGACATCTGCAGATAGTCGGGGCCGGTAATACTTGTCTTGAACGCGGCGGAGGGTGCGAGTAAACCCGGGATGCCCAGCTGTCGTCTCGTCGTGTGAAGCCTGCAGAACTTCTTCGCGGAGACAAGTAGGTACAAGATGGAGGTAGGCTGCTTTGTTCACTGCGAAGTTCTTCATGAGGGCATCATTCTGTACACAGAACGAAGACAGTCCTCGCTTGAATGAGGCGGGGGTGAAGAAACCGTGCCTTCCAAGTACTCGATCAGGCATTTTAAGTCGAGGTGCCAGCGTTGCGGCTGTGCAAAAGAGCTGGGGCTGATGGGTCCCATGAAGGCGTCCTCATCGTCGTCCCGCGGCGGTGCATCTACAGGGGCACTTGAAAGGCAATCGGCGTCAGAGTGCTTGCGACCGGACTTGTAAACGACGGCGACGTCAAACTCCTGGAGGCACAGACTCCATCGGGCGTGACGGCCAGAAGGGACTTTCAAATTTGCAAGCCTGCAAAGCGCGTGGTGATCGCTGACCACCTTGAACGGTCGTCCATACAGGTAGGGTCGGAATTTCGACGTAGCCCAGATGATGGCAAGGCAGTCCTTCTCAGTTATCGAATAGTTAGTCTCGGCTTTCGAAAGGGAACGGCTGGCGTATGCGATGGCTTTCTTCAGCCCGTCGCTTTTTTGAACGAGGATAGCGCCTAGGCCCACGCTTCTTCCGTCGGTATGAACATCAGTATCGGCGTTTTCATCAAAATGCGCAAGGATCAGAGGGGACTGTAAACGACGCTGAAGTTCCTTGAAGGCTTCTGCTTGCGGCGCTTCCCATTTAAAAGGCACATCTGCCTTCGTCAGTTGGGTCAGGGGCTCGGCGATGCGCGAAAAGTTTTTCTCAAATCGTCGGTAATATGCGCATAGTCCGAGAAATCTGCGCACTGGTTTCTTATCGGCCGGCGGGGGAAACTGTTCAATAGCAGCTGTTTTCTGCGGGTCTGGGCGTACTCCTTCCTTGCTAACGATATGGCCTAGAAACAGCAGCTCTTCGCAAGCAAAGTGGCATTTCTCTGCTTTCAAGGTTAGGCCAGACGACTTGATTGCGTCTAGTACTGTTCGAAGTCTTTTTAGGTGCTCTTCAAAGTTCGAGGCGCAGACATCGACGTCATCTAATTAAAGCAGACAAATTTGCCACTTCAGGCCTGCCAACATTAAATCCATCACTCGCTGAAACGTCGCTGGTGCGGAGCAGAGACCAAATGACATCATCTGGAACTCAAACAGCCCATTCGGAGTGATGAATGCGAACTTCAAGCGATCTCTTTCATAGACATCAATTTATCAGTAGCCGCTCCTGAGACCCATCGATGAGAAATACTTGACGTTGCAGAGCCCGTCCAGTGTGTCGTAGATGCCAGGGATCGGGTAGACGTCCTTTGTTAAGTTGTTCAAGCGGCGGTAATCACCGCAGATTAGAAGTGCGCCGTCTTTCTCACTAAAACAACCGGTGCCGCCCACGGGCTCTTTTAAGGCTGGATGACGTCGTCGCGAATCATTTCGTCCACTTGGTCCCGGATGGCCAGTCGTTCATGCGGCGACACACGGTGAGGGCTTTGACGGAGAGGTCGGCCGTTCTGGTCGGTTATAATGCGATGCTTGGCAATTGGCGTCTGTCGCACCTTCGGCGATGTCGAAAAACACTCACTGTAGCTTTGAAGCAGATTGCGGATCTGGTCTTGTCTGTTCCGGTGCAGGGCTGGGTTGATGTCGAAAGTGGGCGAGTTCTCTTGGTCAGGCGAATCTTCGGCGGTTGGGTCGAAGAGGGCGAAGGGGTCTCGTACGTCGGATATTTTGTCGAAGAAAGCAATCGTCGTTCCTATGTTAATGTGCAGGTATTCTTCGCTGAATTTATTCAGTAGTACTTCGTCCTAGCCATTGCGGAAATGTGCGATGCCTCTTGAGATGTTGATTCCTCGGTCTAGAAGCAACTGCATGTTCCCCCTCGAAGATAGCTTCAGCGTTAATGGCTTTCGTAGTGCCTACGGTCAGATAACGCTTGAACGGGGTTGGACGCTTACTTCTTCCTCCAGGACACTCAGGGCAACGTGATTTTCCAGAGTTCTCATCGAAAGGATGGCCTCGTCCGTCCAAAGCATGATCAGCTTGGGTCGCAGGTCGATGATCGCCTGATGCTCATTAAGGAAATCCATGCCGAAGATCACTTCGCTGGAACATTGCCTTAGCACAACGAAGGTCGCAAGGTAGCTATGTCCTTTTGCAACTACTCGCATTGTGAATCAACCTGATGGCATAATGAGGTGCCCGCCTGCGGTGCGAATTTGCGGGCCGTTCCAAGCGGTCGTGACTTTACTTTGCAGCGCAGCGAATGTTCCATTCATCACTGAGTAATCGGTCCTGTGTCGACTAGAGCGGCCACTTTCTGGCCGCCGATAACTACCTCTAAGTCAAAGCTTTTTCGGGTATGGTAATCGTAAGTACAACGTGTCATCGAAGCTTTCCTCGGTAGCAGCGTCGTTTTGAAGGTGGTCATAGTATGCGGCGTCGGCGTGTCGGAAGCGGCGTCTTCGTGCGGCATGGTCGTTGGAGGATCTTCAGTGTTTCGCTCATGAGCAACCTCACCTCCAGAGATTGCTCTTTAGTTTTCCCTATGTGGGCTGGGAGACCTTCCTCGTACTGCGGCTCCGTAGCTGCGGCGTGGCGACGCAAAGCGCGAGGTTGACGGCGATGGTGAGCACGAAAGGCGGTTCGGCGTGTACTCCTCTCGACGCAGATACTCGTCGATTTCTTGCGGACGTTGACTGAAGCGTGGTCGTGATGCGTCAAAGGCAAATTAACGAAGACCGATACGTCGGTACGGCCAGTAACGAAGAATATGGCCGGCCTCACCGCAATGGAATCCCAACGGCCGGTTGTCGGAAGTCCTCCAGGCGTCGCATTTCCTGAGGCTTGATCGTCGTTCGTAGGCTGGGAAGGCGGGGGCAGGGATGCGGTGTTCTGGAACAAGGGGCTCATTTCGGAGACGACGTAAGGGGTGTCGTTGGGCCTGAGGAGTGGGTACTGCAGCGGCGTAGGTCATGGCCCGGGGTCTGTGGCCGTAGGGGTGCCAAGTCGTGTGCGGTCGCGTCTTGCATCGCAAACAAACCGATAAAGCTGCGTGCGGGCAGCTTTGAATGAATAAACACTGCAAAGACACGCGGCAATATTACTTGAATATTTTAAGAGAGAAAAAGTTTTTATTGGAACATTTTACCTGCACTTCGCAAAAATAATTTTTTTCCCGGAGCTTATAGGTGAATGTAGAAACAAAAACCTAGAATATGAACAGACAAACGTGATAGGAAAGGCCAGGTTTCGCTAGTTTACTAGGTAGACTCGTAAATGGCATTGAAATGTGCTCGCTATATTTATGATCACAAGAAACCCAATTCGCAAATGTCTAGCCGCCTGGAAAAGTACAACGTTCCAGTGCAAAGTTTTCACGAAAACTTCGTCGATATCAAAACAACAACGCATTCATTGTTTATAAAGAACCAGTGTTTATGCCGGCAATGACTCGGGGCAGAAGACACTTCAAGTTCTTAATTAGCTTGCGTACTCCGGCGTGGTAGATGAAAATGTTCAGAAGGAAGAAAGTTACACGAAGAGGCGATCGCGTATTAGCGTGGCACAGCACCTACAAAACTAATTCAAGGGCAGAAATTGGTTGCACGCATTTTCACTCGGAACCTATCTATAGCGTTCAGACGCTGAACGCGTTAAAGTAAGGAGCAGAACTATAGTTGGATGCAAGTCAAGAAAAAAGCGGCTTTTCCCCGTCAAAGAGCCCCCTTCCAGCCAAATGGCGCTGGCCGGTTCTCGTGAACCTGCTAGCGCGACAAATGCAAGAAGTGGCCGATGAAAGGGGAGAGTCCCCTCTCAGCAGTGTCGGGAGTAGTCACCTCCTTGAATTGTAACTCCACTGCATTGCTATGCTAATCACATTAGCAGGCTCATGAGAATTAGCAGACGCCATTGGCTGGAAGGGGTTTTTTTCAGAGCGAAAACCCGCTTTTTTTCTTGACTTGTATCCGACTATATTGCACCAAGAAAAAGCCGTATCCGACATCTGCATTTTTTGCACTTGCCTGTGCAGGGTAACCAAATATATCAAAGCTTGTGCTGTTTTTTTTTACTTCTGTGGAAACGTCCAGAAGTGCCGTCCTCAACATCTTCTTGAGAAACGGAAACCGAGTGACGGCATGCTAGACAAGTAAATGTTTTATTTTTGACAACTTCCCCGCAAAATTTTTCTTCCAGTTAGGTTTGGAGTCAATGTGTATTCATTATAGACGCACTCTCAAACATCGCAGGCCAAGAACGCCGGTGCTGGCCGGACTTCTGTGGTAGACAGCAACAACAAAGCCATACGTCACAGCACCTGCGACCCAAGCTCGGTACTCGGAAAGCGGCGATCAACGGCAAGCAGCATCACGAACTACCGACGGACCACTCCGATCAGCCTGGAGCGAGTCCCTGAGGTAACTGAGGGAGCAACCACGTCAAATTTGGTTACTACGGGCAGGAACTTCTCGCTAAGGGAAGAGACGCCACGGTCCCATCACCGGTCTTCCGTCGCGTCTAGACGAAGCACATTCGACAGCACTGCGGGTGGGATGACTTTGAGCGACACCTCTTCGATCGTAGCGACGACGCCGGCGAAGATGTCAGCAATGGAGAGAAGAGGAACTTTGATGAGCGTCGCCGGATCCATGTTCGCCACTAGGAAAGTCTCGGCGGGCGAAGGCGACGCGTTCTCGCGGAGAGGGACGGTGGCGAGCGTTCATACTCCGGGGTACTTGCAGACGTTGCCTCTCTCTGAAGATATGCAGCAGGTGCATGTCAAGGGAAAGACTGCCGACGCCCCGACGTCAGCACTTAGCAGCCTGAAAGAGGTTCTGTGCGAGCCGCGGATGTACTTTCACACGCTTAGCTTCTTCTCATGCGCCTTCTTCATGGACTCTTACCTCACGGTCATGTTCGACCTTGGAGAGGACATTGGCGTGCCTGTCAGCGACTCCGTGCTGGCTCTCACGCTCTCATCCGCTATGGACGTTGTCGGGAGGTTCTTCGTACCGTTTCTGACCGACTACGGAGTGACGTCGACCTCGTCCCTGCTGACTTTCTTCTATGTCATGCTTGCGGTTATTTCCGCACTGATGCCGCTTGTTTCGGAAAATATTGCCTTCGTGGCCTTATGCGCCATTCTAGGAATTCCTGGAGGCTACATTGTAGTTGGCACCTCGGAGATACTGTCGACTGAGTTAGGGACAAAGAACCTTCCAATGGCCTACGGACTTATGACGTTTGTCTGCGCAACAGGCAGTTTTGCTCGGCCACCGGTTGTAGGTAAGTGTACATGTGTTGTGTGTTTCGGTATGAGCCCGTGGCAAGCCCGTTTATACAGAATAAAAAGAAATGAACTATCATACGCCCTGCGAGAGATGATATGGGTTAGCGGGGTACCAAGAGGCGTAGGTTTTACTTTAGTAGATGCTGAACTTCATTTCAGTATTTACACGTGTAACCGATTTGTTTCTTGTACCTGAAATCGAACCTGCAAATGTAAGTCCGGACTTTCGAACCATCTGGCACGTAGCAGCGCCTTGTGACTGGCTTGCTTGAGCGGGAAGGCTTAAAAGAAAGACAGGTTCTTTAACTCTCACCTCCAGCTTTACCTTCCGCTTTCAATTTATAACACATAAGTAGGCGTTCGTCAGTGCTGACAGCAATGCCAGTAATTTTTGCGCTACATATGTAAAATCAAGTTGTAGCGTATAATGTTCTGTGCTAGGTCATATCTGCGGCAGGTATGCCTACAAAGGCAGTAATGCGATTGCTCCAACGTAAAGTCGCCGATCGACAGCAGTAAACGGAGCGCCCTAAAGCTCTAACCTTTACTTGTGCGTTGGCTAGTGAGGAACAGCATGCACAGACTCTATAAAAAGTGCATACAACGCAACTCTCCAGAAGGATATAATTTTTTTGTATCCAACGAGGGGTTACTTCAGATTTAATTGTGAACTGTATAATTCACAGACTCAGGTCTACGCCGCATAGAGACGTTGCGGGACGAGCGCGACGAAGGCGATCAAATTAACTTTTGATGATAATAATGCGTTGTATAAACTTTTGACCAACTGTACATAGTGATTGAAGGTACAGGTTCGCATAAAAATTAATGTCTAAGACAGGCGCGGTCGCATTTAGAACGGGATAACTTCTCCCGTTCATTTGTGTCCTATATGCGAGCGAAAGGAAAGGACGATCGCCATTGGAACTGTTGGTTTGTATCCACCCGGCGGTAGGGCGTTGTGTTTACTTCTATTTTCTAATCAATTGTCCTTCTCACAAAACTGCTTACACACTTAATGACGCACTGATAAACACCGCACATTAAAAAAGACATTTTCTCATATGATTTCCGTGGCCACAATGGCTATTCGCTCCCTTCATACCTGTAACCGCGGACTACTGTGTAATTCAGAGATTCAGGTTTACGCCGCACATATATGTATCGGGCTGAGCGCAACAAGGTTAACCATCTGGCTAAATGCTTAACTCGGTGCTCGCTTGTTCCTGTTTTCATTTGAAATAATGTTTTTCTTCAATTTAACTTTTTCCAGGCTTCTTCCGGGACAAATTGGGCTCGTACGACGGACTTTTTCTAATGATGGGAGGAATGCTGCTCCTTTCATTCATCTTTAACGTTGGACTCTGGATCGCCAGCCGTTGCTCGAGAAGCAAAGACACCCCGACGGCTGTCCAAAACAGCGGGCCTGTATCCGTTTCTGGAGCACTGTCTACAATAGACGAAGAAAAGCAAATTACATCACTCTAGGATTGAACACTTGTTGCTCGCGGGTGTGAGGACGTCAGCAAACAGGGATGGTACGTGCTGTTAATGTCTGCGGCAATGAAAACCCTGCTCAGGAAAAGTTGCGCCCTCGGCTAAGCGAATATGCTTCACGTAATACTGAAAGTTTTATTATTCAACATATTATTTAACGATGAGCTGCAATAGAGTTTGCCGTAACTCTCTTATTGACACCGTCACCAACGCCGACAGTTGTAAGTAGGAAGAGCAACAATATGAAAACCTGCAGCATCGCGTGCTCGAGCAGAAGAGATTGTAGTTCACTTCTGCAAAAAGAGTGAACGGAGTTTACATTCACGTGGAACTATACGTTTAGTTCACTGCAAAACGGGAAATAATGATAAGTTTACATGTTTTATTGGCTGTTTAGCGCGCAATAGAAAGCCCAAGAGAAGGTACTAAATCGCAAGGAAACGTGCTAGTCATTTTTTGTGGCTTTCGTGAACCTCTCACGTGCAGCTTCATATGTGCCATGAAACAGTTCTCAGTGTCCAACCTGCCATAACAACTGATGTGCGTGTAATGCGTAGCCTGTAATGCTGGAACATGTAGTGAGTTCAGCACTTGTTATTCAGGCCAAGTAAAATCTATTGGAGCTAGATGGTGCAGCTCGTCATGTTCTCATTCCTCATGCTCGCTCTCAGCATAGAGCTGATTGCATTTTTCCGCACCATTGGGCATGTTTTCTCTCGGATTTTATTAAAGACAGTTTACGTTCATCCCTTTTATTTTCGTGCTATATGAACTACAACACGGCGGTTCCACGAGAAATTAACTGCCTAAATTTTTGAAATTTATAATTTTATCGACAATTTCATACATTATGCACTCATTATTCAGTAAGCCAGCAGTGAATTTCCCTATGTGAAAATGCGAATATTTGAGGAGAAAATGTTATAAACGACGTCGTGGCACAGGTAGCGTTTGGAATCCCAGCTCAATTTTGCAAATTCGCAATCAGGTAGGAATCAAAATATAGAAGGCATGATGGATACATTTACCATGCTAAATGTACAGGTGATAAGGATTATGTGAGGCTTATTTCCGCCATTTTGAGGCAGGTGTCGATTACTAGAAAAAATTTCCAATACAGCACAAGTCTCGAACGTGGCTATTTTTGAAGAATTTTTTCTCCGCAAATATAAAGCACGTCTCCTTCAAATTTGCACTGTAGATAAGCATCAAGGTGCTACTTTTATGTTTTTATATAATAGAGGTAAGTGCAAGAAGTATTGCCCTAAATCTGGCATTTTTTAATACAGTAGTACTTTTCAAAAATCAAAGGAAAAAAACCTATTTCCAATTTTTTCCTACATCTCCTAAACAAGTTTCTAGAAGGAGGCGAAAAAGAATACGAAAGAAGATGTTGCATTATTTTGTTTCCAACAATGTTATCCAAGCTCAAACTTCTAGCTTTTTGGGCATCGGCAGAAGTGCCTAACTGAGGGGGCGGAAGCAGCAAACACACGCTCCGCAGCTCTAAATATTCCCCAGATATCGGGACTAATACCTTTTCCATCAAGAGAGAGCATACCTAATTACTTTTTGCGGACAAACACCGATCTGTAATATAAGCAGGATTCTGTGGCCCCGCTATCCCCGAGTGCGGGTATAAACTGGGAGTGCGGCCCATAGGAGTGCATGTAAACAAAAGCTCTCAATGTAATTTTCTGACTGCACAGTGCTCCTGTAAGGTTGTCTTTCATTAAAAAAAAGCCGACTACATCTTAGAAAGCAACGTGGAAGTATACTACGTCACTTCAAAGCCAGTGTTTTTTTTTTTAGAACATGACATTATGTGCTTGCAGAGGCATTTTAAAAATCCACATTCTGTACTATAGGCTCTTATCGTTTTTTTATTACTGAGGGACGACCTTATTTACTTATTTTGGAGTCTCCGTAATAGGCAAAAGCTTTAACAATTTTTACATAAAATAAGGGAATACCTATTCTAGCATAGCTATAACCAATCCAGCGTATAACAGCAAAACCAATAAAAAATAAATGAACAGCGCCTAAAAAGGAAAACAAAGTTCATTTTTAAATCAAACACGAATGAGAAAAGAAAATTAGCCATGGCATGCGTAAAGTGGAACGACAAAGCGAGGGCCTGGGGATACACACGGCTTCATAGATGCACTGTGCAGCAAGAAAAATACCTACAAAACTTTCCTTTAAATGCATCCGAAGGGCCGCACTCCCAGTTGCTGCCCGCACTCGGCGATAGCGGCTCTACCGAATCCTGTTTACGTCACAGATTGGTGTTTATCCACAAAAGTAATTAGGTGTGCTCTCTCTTCACGAAAAAGGTTTCCGTTTTGGGATATGGGGAACATTTAGAGTAGCGGAAGGCGTGTGTTTTGCCTCCGCCTCTTCCCCCTTCCCCCCCCCCCCCCCCCATTAGGTGCTCCTGCCTATGCTCAAGAAGCCACAAGTTTGAGCCTTGATAACATTGTTGTAAACAAAATAATAGAACATGCCCTTTTGCATTCTTTTTCGCCTCCTTATGGACACTTTTTCAGGGGTTTTAGAAAAATTTGGGATGGGTTTTTTTTCTCTATGATCTTTAAAACATTACTATATTAAAAAATGCCAGACTTAAGGCAATACTTCTTGCACTTCTCTAAAATATATAACAAAGAAAGTCGCTACATTTTTAGCACATAAATGCTTATCTATTGTGTAACTTTGAAAGAGCTGTGTTTTATATTTGTGGAGAAAAAAAAATCTCGAAAAAAGCCTCACTTGAGACGTGTCGTATTACAAACTTTTTCTAGTAAGCGACAACTTCTTCACAACGGCGGAAATAAGCCTGACATATTCTTTCTTACCTGTACTTTTAGCACGCAAAATACATTCATCATGGCTTTCATATTGTTACAAGTGGACGAATCATGAACGAAGAAGTGGCGGTGCGCTGAACGACGACGACGTTGACAGTTGGTAGCTGGTCACCCGATTCTTGGCCAATCCCCCAGTGTGGGTATGTGACATCTTTTGATAGGCTAACAACAACAACAACAACAGCTGGGCGCTCGGTTCTGAGCTGAGTGCTGGCCATCTTAGAGCAGCCGCCAATATAGACTTACCGCCGTAAGTGTCGGCAGATCCTCGCACGTGCCAGTTCCACGTGCGAGGATCTGCCGACACTAAGGCAGCCTTCCAACCCCGACAACGTGACTCGCATCGTGCGCCGTGAACTGGAGGCGCTGGCTCCTGTTACGCCCAACGCGCCCTTGTCGGACAATACCCTGGCCACAATATCCCTTATTCAAGCTGTCGTCCGCCAGGAGGTCGCCAACTTGGGCATGCCCTCCAGCCATCGTCCCGTCGAACCTCGGAGTGCGAGCCCCATCTCTCCCGTGGTCGCTACTGCTACGGCCCGCAACACCTTCGTCCCAGGTTACACAAGGTATCGCAATCCGGATGAGTGGCGTACCCCTGACGACCGCCCGATCTGCTTTACGTGCTCGCGCGTAGGCCACATCTCCCGCCACTGCCGCAGCCGCTGGTCCGCACCTCCCCGACCTTTGCCCTACGTCGACCGCCGTTATGACTATGGACCCCGTCGCTTCACCCCTCGGAATGACCCACCCAGCGCCGAGTCCACACCACCTCCTCGTAGAACCAGCCGCTCTCCCTCCCCGACAGCCCACCGTTCCCGCTCACCTCTTCCGCACCGCAGTTACTCACCGTCCTCTGCAGGCCGCTTCGCGGGAAACTAGCCAGTGCAGCTCCCGGAGGTGATGCTGCATTGGTGCCCCGACCTGAAAATCCTCTACTGACCCAGCCTTCGCCCTGAAATCTGCTCGACGTTTTTGTGGACGGTGTTCCTGTTTCTGCCCTCATTGACACTGGTGCCCAAGTCTCGGTTCTTAGCTCATCCTTTTGCCGTCGCCTCAAAAAAGTTCAGACCCCTGCCGCTTCGCCCACCGTTCGCGTTGCCGATGGCAGCACTGCTGCCGTCACTGGCCTGTGCACTGCCCGCGTCACTCTTGCCGATCGTCACATCCCAGTTTTGTTCACCGTCCTCGAACACTGCCCTCACAATGTGATCCTTGGTCTAGACTTTCTAACCGCTCACTCTGCCCTTATCGACTGCTCCAGCGGCCTTCTACGATTGGACCTGCCTCTCAGCTCAGCCGACACACCCTCAAGCTCCACGCCCCGCCTTCGCTCCACCGAGTACGCTCGCCTGCCCCCCGACTCTGCCGTTTATCTGCCTATGTCCCCTTTTCCTGCGGTTCCTGATGGGGATTATCTTGCCTGTCCACTCGCCGATGTCGTTCTCTCCCGCAGTGTTGTTCTTCCGCACCTCATCGTGACCGTCACAAAGAATAGCACCTCCCTTCCTGTCCTCAACTACAGCTTGTCACCACAAGTTCTTCCTGCAGGCATATCGCTTGCTACTTTGTCTTCTCTCACCGACTGTACCGTCACTGCTCTCTCACCTGGACCGCCTTCTACTGTCTCTCAAGTGGCCGACATCCCGGCCAACGTTCCGCAATCCATTTCTGCGATGATTGCCTCTGACCTGAGCCCCGAGCATGCACAGGATCTTCACAACCTTTTGGTGTCCTACTCCGACATTTTTGACTTCGCTTCTGCTCCTCTGGGTCAAACATCGGTAGTGACTCACCGCATTGACACCGGCGATGCCAGACCTATACACCGGAGGCCTTATCGTGTGGCGCTACCAGAGCGCCAGATCATCCAGCGGGAGGTGGACAAGATGTTGGCCAACGATATCATCGAGCCTTCAAACAGCCCTTGGGCATCTCCTGTCTTGCTCGTGAAAAAGAAAGACCAAACTTGGCGGTTTTGCGTCGACTATCGTCATCTCAACAAGGTCACGAAGAAAGACGTCTATCCCCTTCCGCGCATAGATGATGCCCTGGACTGTTTACATGGCGCCCGCTACTTTTCTTCCATCGAACTTCGTAGCGGGTATTGGCAAATCTCTGTTGACGCAAGAGACCGCGAGAAAACAGCTTTCGTCACCCCTGATGGCCTTTACCATTTTAAGGTCATGCCCTTCGGCCTTTGTAACGCCGCTGCCACATTTGAACGGATGATGGACTCGTTACTCCGGGGCTTCAAGTGGACGACCTGCCTTTGTTACTTAGATGATGTAATTGTTTTCTCGCCCTCTTTTGAAACCCACCTGCTTCGCCTTTCGTCCATCTTGGCACTTTTCCGCCGCGCAGCTCTTCAACTCAACTCAAAAAAATGTACTTTCGGCCGCCGCAAACTCAAAGTCCTCGGCCATTTGGTCAATGCGAGTGGCATACAACCTGACCCTGAAGTTCGTGCCGTCAGTGCTTTTCCCTGTCCCCGCTCGCCCAGTGATGTCCGCAGCTTCATCGGTCTCTGTTCCTACTTTCGCCGGTTCGTCCCGAACTTCGCAGCCGTCGCTCGCCCTCTCACCAATCTGTTGCAGAAAGGCGTTCCTTTTTCCTGGGGCCCAGAGCAGGCTACTGCATTCTCCAGCCTTATCGCCGTCCTCACCAACCCTCCTGTATTGGCCCATTTCAACCCGTCTGCCCCGACTGAACTTCGCACCGATGCCAGTGGTCACGGAATTGGCGCCATCCTTGCTCAGCGACAACGCGGCCAGCACTGCGTGATTGCGTACGCCAGCCGTCTTCTTTCTTCCGCCGAGAAGAATTACTCCATCACAGAACGCGAGTGCCTGGCTCTTGTTTGGGCCATTGGAAAATTCCGCACATACTTGTTCGGCCGCCCATTCACTGTTATAACCGACCACCACGCCCTGTGTTGGCTCTCATCTCTCAAGGACCCTACTGGCCGTCTTGGCCGGTGGGCATTGCGATTGTAAGAATACACCTTTTCCGTGGTTCACAAGTCCGGTCGCCTCCATCAAGATGCAGACTGCCTGTCCCGCTATCCCGTCGATCGTCCTTCTACAGACTGTAAGTCGGATGCCTGTGTCCTCTCCATCTCCGCCCTCTCCCACATTGCCGACGAACAGCGCTTGGATCCCACCCTCACCTCTATCATCGACCGCCTCAGCACCGACCGCCGCGACACTTCTCTGGCCCGGTTTTTGCTGGACGGGAACACGCTGTACCACCGCAACATGCGACATGATGGCGCTGAGCACTTGCTCGTTGTTCCCCGCCACCCACGGTCCACTATCCTCGAACTGCATGACGCACCTACGGCTGGTCATCTTGGTGTCTCCCGTACGTGCGACCGCGTGCGCCGGCGTTTCTTCTGGCCTGGTCTGTACCGCTCCGTCCAACGCTACGTCGCCGCTTGCGACGTCTGTCAGCGCCGAAAGAAGCCCGCTGTCCTGCCGTCTGGACACCTGCAGCCGATCCCCATCCCGACCAACCCGTTTTCTCGTGTTGGGCTAGATTTACTTGGGCCCTTCCCGGAGTCCTCCACGGGAAACAAGTGGATTGCCGTCGCCACCGATTATGCCATGCGATACGTGATCACTCGCGCCATTCCAACCAGCTGCGCCACTGACGTCGCTGACTTCCTTCTGCACGACGTCATATTACACCATGGCGCTCCCCGTCAACTCCTTACCGACCGTGGCCGCTGCTTCCTTTCCCGAGTTGTTGACGAAATCCTTCGTTCGTGCTCCGTTCGTCACAAGTTCACCACTGCTTATCATCCTCAGACGAACGGCCTTACGGAGCGTCTCAACCGCACGCTGACAGACATGCTCGCCATGTACGTATCCGACGACCACCGGGACTGGGACATAAGCTTGCCTTTTGTCACCTTCGCCTACAACTCTTCGCGCCATGATACCGCTGGTTACTCGCCCTTCTATCTTCTCTTTGGACGAGACCTCTTACTGCCCTTCGACACTCTGCTGCCCACAGCTGGCCCTGTCACTACATATGCGCGTGACGCTATCGCCCGAGCAGACGCCGCCCGCCAGGTTGCTCGACACAACCTCTCCGCCTCCCAAGAGGCTCAAAAACACCGCTACGATGGCCTGCACCGTGATGTGCGATACCCTTCCGGATCTCTCGTCTTGCTGTGGCTCCCATCCCGTCGTGTGGGGTTATGTGAAAAACTTCTGCCGCGCTACACAGGTCCTTATCGTGTATTACGGGCAGTGACAGACGTAACGTATGAAATCACGCCGCTGCACCCAAAGTCGACGTCCGCTCCACTCAAGTCCGAAGCCGTTCATGTATCTCGCCTCAAGCCCTATCACCCACCATCGACATCGCACGCCTAACACGCACCGAGACGTTGCCTTCAGCCGAGGGGGATAGTGTTACAAGTGAACGAATCATGAACGAAGAAGTGGCGGTGCGCTGAACGACGACGACGTTGACAGTTGGTAGCTGGGCGCTCGGTTCTGAGCTGAGTGCTGGCCATATCAGAGCAGCCGCCAATATAGGCTTACTGCCGTAGCATCCCGGTAACAATATTTTTATTATTTTTATTCTTACATCATTTCACTACCCGCCGCGGTGGCTCAGTAGTTAGGGCGCTCGGCTATATCCGGAGTTCCTGGATTCGGACCAGACCGCAGCGGCAACGTTAAGATGGAGGCGAAACGCAAAAGGCCCCCGAGTGCTGTGCGATGTCAGTGCACGTTAAAGAGCCCCAGGTGGTCGAAATTATTCCGGAGTCCTCCACTACGGCACCTCTCTCTTACTTTCTTCTTTCACTCCCTCCTTTATCCCTTCTCTTACGGCGCGGTTCAGGGGCCGTATTCCGGGTTTGTGTCATAATAAAAAAAAACGTCATAATCTGCCACAGCGGCCGCAACTAACTGGGTGAAAACACCGGAAGCGTATGTCGGTTCGGTTGCGACTGTGAGCGGCGGCAGGATGTCACCGCGTTGCGGTTTCCGCAGAGAAACGTCCAGCGGCGCTTTTGCTCTTTGCCGACAAATGGAACGCGACCAATGCGAGAGAAGAAACATTCAGCCATAAGTTTAGTTGCCCACAGGATTCTACTGTAAAGAGGTAATATGAAAGCTGCTTTATTTCCTCTATGGGCTTCGACAAACAGAAACAATAGTTCAGATACTCTATTCTGTACTGTAAAGGCCAGGAGGAGTACTTAAAGGAGAAAATATTGTACGCAATACGCATGCCTTTTCACTGGAAGAATGCGGCCGCTACAGCCGTCGGTCGCATATGGTAAATAAAAGGCAGCTAGCTTGTTCGCACAACACGGCGTGTTACATTTATCTTGAGTGTAAAAGAGAACGGAGGGAAACTTTGTGGCATGCACTCACTCGCTGCACAATGCGCGCTCCGTGCCGTGCGGAACCAAGACGCCGTGACGAATTGTCGTCTGCAACATCGCTAAACGTAAGTTGGCGCCCTTATCGGACGATTGTGCAGAATGTAATTTACATTTTTCATTTCTTTTATGCGGGCACTGCAAGAACCGCGAGATGCCACTGATCGGTTTTTAATTTTTCTGCCGCAAATAAATAAAAGAAATGAGCTAAAAAAATTTTGCTGTGTTTCTCTTCATAGATGCGCTGGGAGACTTTACAGACGAAGTTTCAAGTTCGCCATGGTACGAATCGCAGGCATGCCCAGGCTGACGCCTGAAAACTAGCATGCAAGCTAACTCACGAGCTCAAGCCAGAGCCACATCCCCACGGCTATTGAGAGCCGTAAGGGACGCCGATATACCACCTCTGGCATGTCAAACGCGTCGGTGTAGCAGCGCGTCGCTCATGACTCACCATCCGTGCACATGAGCGGTTTCACGCTGGCAGATACTACACACGATCATGATGCAGGAGGCTTCAAAAGCTAATAGAGAGTTCTATGATAGGAAACGCACGTTTGCGCGCAGTAAACGCAAATATTTTGAGGTTCATTATGCTTTATATTACATCATTCAGCACACGCAAACGAGATGTCTCCGGTGATAGCGGCGCCATCTGGTTTGAATGAAGAGAACAATTTCTACAACAAAGCGGTGCTCGTTAGGCCTCGAGCTACCGAATCGTCGAGCGAAATAAAAAACGGGCCGAATTTATCGTCCATCCAATTTGTTGTAGGCAAGGTAAGACGAAGCGAAAGTCTCGTACCCAGTTTATAGCCAGTTCACGTGCCGAAAAACGCAGTAAAACCGACGAGTTCATTTCGAAGCGAGAGGCTCCGCTTCAGAGCGCGCCGCCATGTTGGCTGTCCTTGAGCATCTCCTGCTAGAGGAGCGTACGCTATGTGTCTGACGTCACCGTCCGATTTCTTGGACCGTTTTTGCTACATCCGAACCACCACATCCGCTTCCGGCATCTCGACCAATCAGGTGTAGCCGCTGCGGCAGATTATGACGCTTTTTATTATGACACAAACTCGGAATGCGGACCCAGGTGTCCGCTGATATGTGAGACAAATACTGCGCCATTTCCTTTCCTGACAAACCAATTTTCAATTTTGCGTTATTTAAAATTCGCGAAATTGAGCTCTGAGTGAGAACGCTGCCTCTGCCATGATGTCATTTGCAATTTTCTTACTCCTGAAATATTAGCATCTTCAAAAAACAAAATTCACTTTTGGCGTGCTGAATAATGTGCGCACTATATATAAAAAATCCAGAATACTGAAATTTTCAACTATTGAGAAGTTTGATCTCTCGTGGAATTACCCCACAGTCGTTTTTATCCCTATTTCTTTCAGCAAGGAAGGTGCTCCTTTGGCGTCCTTTGTTGCTTCATCGGCACGAAAGGAAAATCAACAAAAGAGATATCAGACATTTGGTTAAGAAATCAAATATTAGTTCATTTTTACACGAAGAAACAGGCTTTTAAACGGCGTGCCTGCGAAGGGAACCTTCCTGCGGCAACTGACTTACACTCATTGTGTTCTGATATTAGAAGCAAAGCAATGTTTTGAGCTATACGCTCATTGGTTGTGGTTCTAAACAGCGTCAGTGCGTATAGACAGTGGCTTGATGCAAGAGGATGGCGTGATGCCACTCGCTACCGCTTCTCTGTGGTAGCGAGTTATGGCCGCCATGCTCGCACCTGCTGTTTGAATGACTTAGGAAGCAGAATTGAGTAACTTGGAAAGCAGCTAATCCTCTTCTCACATATTTAACAATATAAGTCCCCCTGCTGACCGCTACATGTCTGGCTGCTTTGGACCCTTTAATGTTATTTGCTGTCATTTGCTGCACACATCGCATTATTTCAACGCCATCAAGTACCTAAACAGGGCCGGCTTACGGAATTCTACCGTGACCTTTCCTGTAACGCGTCTCCTCGGTTCGTGATCTTCTAGGCGAGCTAAATATGCGCTCAAGCTCAGTGCTTAAAAAACACTTGGAACCCTGCGTAACTTGACTTTAGTGCTCGCTCCGAAAGTGGTGGCCAAAAAACTGTTCATATATGACTGACACGTCCGTGGGTGCATTGTGCTCACAAAATAGAGAACCTCAAGCTCTATAGATTGTAGTCCACCGTGCTCAGGAAGAGTGTGCATGGCAAAAGCGAAGGAGCTCAGGAAGCGATGAAAGAAATGGTTTTGCGAGACATTTGATCGACGGCACGGTCCCCCTGCTCTTGTCTCTCTGCTCTGTGGTCAGCGCTGTGATCAGGAACATTCACTTCGCTGAAGCTGAATGCTGAGGCCTTAAGACTTCTGACCAAGACTGTAGATGCGAGCTTTTAACGCTTATAAGTGAGCAGAGGTTGAAGTTTTCTAAACAATGAGATAATTGTTACAAATAACTGAATTTTTAAACGCCAAAGCCGAAGAAGTAGCTCTTAAGCAGATCATGCGGCGTGAGCCTTCGGGTCAATTTCTGTTGCCTGAGGTTCTTTAGGGAGCGCGAAAATATTTCACTCCTAGAAAAATGCGGCTGTTGTGGGTGGAACCGACCCTAAGACCTGATTGTCGCATCACGGTTGTTCGAATGGGGCTTATATTTCGTTTTCACTCCTTCTAAATCAAATAAGATAGTGACACATTTTGGTCGTAGCTCTTTTACTTCACTTGCGAGTAGCAGGCACAGAAAAAAAAAGCGCTGTGCAGTCCTCTGGTGTCATTTGTGATGGCATGCGTAGCTGATCGCTCGATAGTTTCAGGGCAACGCAGCCTTCTTACACGTCATGCTGAAGAGTGGCAATCTTCGCTCGGAGACGGAAGGCAAGAGTGGCAGGACCAGACGACAGTGTCGTCGTTGAAGTCGTCGTCGTCGCCACCGCTTTGATCAGTCGGAGCCGAGCTCTTTGGGAAATTCCCTTCCTCGCTCACTGCCGACAGCGCTGTGATCATTGAGAACTCGCTGCCTGACGTCGGCTCTGACTCCTCTTCTATCGTTACCAGCGAGGTCTTCTGGCTGACTTTACCCGGAAACGTAAACCGGCTTCTGAACCTCCTGAACGGCTGACCCGAAAACGACAGCCTCGGGAAGTACTCGTTAATCAAAGGTGAACTAGAGCGTATTTCGGGAGGGCTCATAGTTTCGCCGTAGGGCGTGGCGGCGAGGGGGACTCGCGGTGGTGGTGAGTCGAACAGAAGCGGCGATTCATGATAAGGCATCGAGCGCTCAGATATTTCTACGTTTTTGACGGTTGGCAAGGCGCGCACCTTCATCGCAGTCGTATGCTTGGCCGAGATGAGAGATGAACTGTCGTCGTCACCCCGCATGGATCCGTTGTTGACGCCGTCAATGACGTCGACGCTCTCCTCTTCATCGTCACTAAGTGGCAGCCTCCATGTTTTGCCGACTATAGGCAGACAGTGGCTGTAGGGTCTTCGTGGCCGGTGGACGCGGCATTGCAAAGCCGCCGAAGAAGCAGGTCTCCCGGACGAGTAGCAGAAGCTGCCGTCGTCGGCAAACAACTGCTCGCGAGATGCTTTGCTGTGCCTGTTACGTTTAGAGCGCGTCTCCTCGGCGTTACTGTCAGTGGCGCTCTCTTCGATCATGGTACAGAAAAAATGGGACAGCATCAGTACCGTTGGCAGAGCTACGATCAAAAGGGCGATCGCTACGGCGAGTGAAAGAGCAATGCCGAGCTGGTTGTGGAGGAAGTCGTCGCAGAAGAGGTCCAGCACTTTTCTTGCGGCATCGAAAAGTGGCTTGCAGTTACCGGCTGTCGTCTGGCGTATGGATAGATCTATCAAGCTGCTGGCTGCTCCGTGATTAGTCCTCACAGTTGTTGGCATTACAGTGGACCATGCCGACTGTCCCAGGGCTGCGATGGATCTTCCGCCACCGGAGCACCTCGTCAAGACAACTTCGGGATTGAGCACTGTGAAGAGTAGGCCTCGATCAGCGGGAGGCCACGCCATCTTTGCCAGCTTATTAAGACGCACGAATGTCGAACTCTTGTAAGGCGCACACACATAGCATTCTGCCAGGCATCCGACCGAGGAGCCTATCATCAAGAGAGGCGTGGCAAGGGAAAGGAAGAGCATGACGAGCGTTGCGATCGCCAGCATTGCCACAGTTGTATGACGAAGTGTTTGAACGTGCGCTCTGATTGAAGTCACGCAGCTCCAGACGCCAGTGGTAACACCGAATGAAAGTAAGGCAATCGTCATGCAGAGTAGCGTCATGACAACCGGTGTTGCCACCGAGTCGACGATGACTACCTTAGACCAAATTCTCGTGCGCCGTTCGAACCTGACAATGCTTGCCTCTAGACGATCGATGCTTGCTAGCGTGCGATTCAGCTGAAGCTGCAAGTCCTCGCGTATCACGTCCCTCGCGTCTGGAACCACCGCGCCGGGTAGGAACATCCTGGCAGGAATATTCTTGCAGTGCTTAACCCTGGTCGCAATTGAATCGTTTGCGAAGGCAGCGAGGCAGTTGATCGAAAAGACGCGAGCCACCGTCTCGTTTGGCATGACTCCGTAAAGGAAACTCTTCACGTTTCCTGACACTGCGGCATCAGGCCCCGCTAGTTCCAGGAGCAGCTCGTCCACGGTTCGGTTCGTGTAGCGACGCAATTCCGTCACCGCCAGTTGGAATACCCCCGGAAGCCTCCGCATCGCGTCGGTTAGCGTAACCTGCGAGGCCATCATAATGGTCAGGTCGGCTGAGGCGAAGAAAGCCAGTAGGCCCAGAAACACGCAGCCGACGAGGCAGCAGCGTGAACTGATGGTTCCCTTGGGAAACGGGATGCGGCCGCCGGTGCCGCAGGCGAAAATGGCGACGGGAACTGCGCCTCCTAAAAGAGCCACCACGCCAAGAAGCAGGCCGATGAGGAAGATGCGCAGCGTCGGATGCTGCTGGTACATTACATCTTGAAAATCGACGAGTCCCGTGCGCGAAGCGAGATTGGTGAAGAAGGCGCCCGTTCTGACGTCGTTGTAGCTGCCGGAAGGCTCGCCCAGGAAGTCGGCAGCGCGGACGGCGTATTCGCCCCAGGCAGAGAGGACGCCCATCCACGAACTGAAGTTGTCTCGAGGTTCAGCTGTTGTAGAGGACATCGGTGTCGACTGCAGGCGAGCACTTGCCTCCGAGTGCTGCCAAGAAGTGAGCGTAGAGTACGTCATGGCGCTTGGGAAAGGGGTTCCGACTGTCTTCTGGAGCTTCTTTCTCGCCTTCTAAGCCTGAAAGAACACGCACGTGCTTATTGATCTCTGCTCAATGCGTTCCGAAATGACGACAAACTTACGCAACAAAGGTGGATTGAAATGAGAAAAACATGTGTAACTCATAAATCATAATCAGGGATACAAATTTTAGGCTGTACGAAGTAACCCTTGCATCGCTCTGCAATCAAAATTAAAAACGAAGAAGTTGCTTAAACTTGAACAGGTTCTGTTCACGAATGCCTCTCTTCTTAGGCTAGCATTCCTAGACCAGTGTTCTTACATTTCGTCTGCGGAGGACAAAGAGGACTTGGAAGACCAGCTTAGTAGCAAGATCGAGGTGCAGACCGTTTCGTGAAATATGCATTCCGAATTTCGAGGAAAAGATGAAAGGCTAGGGCGAACGCCATCTGGTGAACATGGGGCGCGATGGAAGAAGCAATTCACGTGGCCGCGGCATGACCGGTCAGCGGGATATCAACCATAGCATGTACGGATGCGCAAGGGAAATTAGTTAATGGGGAATCAATTCGATGCCACGGAATCGCCCAGGCAGACGGGTCGGTGATTGCTTTGGCGTTGGTTTTCCGGAAGGTCTCGTGTGTAATTACGGACTCCAAGACCGCATGTCGTAGCTATACCGGAGGATGGATTGGTGAACACGCAAAGAGAATGCTCAGAACTAAAGAAGATACAGACTTTAAATCCATAGTCATATGAACTTCATGAATACAACTTTTGAGATTAATAAGTTAAGGGTACGCCGAATCGCACAAAACTCTAAACAGACAGAAAGGGGCCATCCTAACAAATTTGCAATAGAATACTTATATAAATCCCGTCAAATTCAGCTATATTTTTCCAAACTCATACGATCCGCATTGCACCTTATGTGGTGATGTGGCTAACTTATACCATATGGTATGGGCATGCAAGAAAAACCCAGCTCTACCAAGAATCAAAAACCGAACAAATGAGGGCAAGGAGGCGGCGCTGTCCAGCTGACATTCGGAAGACCAGATTTTTCTGGTGAACTGGGCAAGCACGGCGGCAAAAGCCAAAGGGCTCCTGGAATGAAGGCGCACCCAACGATTCTATGCATTAAACGTTTTCTCTCTCTCTGTTCACGAACTGTACAGTTGTGGAGGAATAAGCACGCGACACCACAGGCACGTCAATGCCAAGTCAGATATGGCGTTGAGACGCAACATAGACGTTGTGTGAAGAGCCGCCGCGGTGGCTCAGTGGTTATGGCTCTCGGCTGCTGACCCGAAATACACGGGTTTGATCCTGGCCGCGGCAGTCATGTTTCGATGGAGGCGAAATGTTAGAGGCCCGTGTACTGTGCGATGTCAGTGGACGTTAAAGAACCCCAGGTGGTAGAAATTATTCCGGAGCCCTTCACTACGGCGTCCCTCATAGCTTGAGTTGCTTTGGGACGTTAAGTCGCCTGAGCCTGAACCTGAACTTTGTGTAAAGAAAATTCTACGATGTTATTCTTATCAGTGCAGGCTAACCACCAAAATCTCTGTTATGTACTACGTCGTCTAGAGGAATTAAGTATATTCTTCTGTGTGCCATAGCATGCATGGATGCGGAAGGAAAATTAGTTAATGGCGCATCAAATTGATTCCAGAAAATCGCCCAAGTGGAGGAGGTGGCAGCTGCATTGCGATAGTTTGTCGGAAGGTCTCATGTGTAATTGCGGACTCCCAGACTACATGTCGGAACTATGCCAGAGGAAGGATTGGTAAGCACGCAAACAGAATACTCAGTACTAAAGAACACAGACTTTAAATCCAAAGTCATATGGACCCTAGGACACTCTGCACCGAACCCTGGCCAATATTCCACCTTGGGTATGTGCCATCGCTTAATAGGCAACAACAAAACAACGACGACATTCTGCGGATGTTGGAAACGATGACGCTCACGCCGCTGCCCGTGCGCTGTTGCCGCAAGTCTCCCAATATTCGCACGAACACCATTATTCAGCGTCGGTATTAGGCTATAGGGAATTGCTACAACATTTGAGATGAACAAGGAAAGTATGCGCCGAACCACAAACAAATTCTAAACAGGATACCAATTGTCAACCTAAGGCCGCGAGCTTCACACAAATGAAAAGGAAGAATGCCGATCACAGCGCGAGCTTGCACGACAAACAACAGCGAAGTGGAAGCTGAACCATGGCTCCAAATGACGTGTAAGTACCAGTCTTTAATTTTTGCATTCCCGACGTGACTAGCACCTTAACCTGCATGACAAGGACATCTACGGTGAAGATGCGGAGATGTTTGTACCGCGCAGCAAACTGTCTCTCAGCTGTATGCAGCAACGGCCACGTCCCAAAATCACTGAAAGCATCGTTAAACGTGAAGCGTGCTACTTATGATCTTGCCACTGTGGGCCGTTCCTCGTAGTGTCCTCGCGTTGTGACATAACCGAATTCATGCCAGTGCTGAAAGCCAGGCGAAATATTGCCTTTCGCAAATGTTCTCAAACACCAAGAGAGTGTTTCTTTTTTTACAAACGACATCTTGTTTTTTTTTAATTCTGTAATAGCTACAAAGCATAACTTATCGGAATGAGCATGCCGAAAATAAAACACAGACACCTATTCAAACGTATTTGCGAATAGTGAGTGATCATAATCCTAAATACCTTGAATAATATTATAATTACTTATATCAAGGCAGTCTGGCAGCCGTTTCGAACTTTTTAGGCAGCTCGTACTGCGTTGCTTTGTGCACTAGTTGCACAAGATACTCGTTCGACGTTTTAGGTGACGTGCTAGTGAAAACGTTGTAGTGACAAATTTATACGAGACAGAGCATCGCAGCATGCCGCTATTTTTTTATTTGGTTGATTCATTGTCCTCTTGGCAATCCAATCCATCCTGAAAAAAGGTGTTTTGCAGCAATTAAGGCAATATTTGCTCTAAAAAAGATACATGACATAAAAGGAAGCAACCCACGTTATTCCCAGTCGTGCTGTCTATTCTGAACAAAGGCGAGGTTCTTGATTTCAAGTTCCAACACTGCATCTTGGGCAGCTGTCCCAAGGACGTTCTATGCTTGCACGGAAAATTATTGCAGTGGCAGCTGCTAGAGCTTCGCTAGCTCCGAAGCTCCAGGAGTAGCTCCAAAGCTCAATTGAGGCGGGAGCATATAACTCACGTGGTGCGTGACATCACACTGGCTGAACCTTGCTTCTAGAGCTGCTCATTTCAAGCATATATTTTGCCTGTCGTCGCCAGCTCCGAATCTCAGCTGGGCATTGACGTCATCACATGTTCGAAAAAAATAAATGTCCTCAGCTTTGGTGCATTTCACTGGTGCGATAAATTAGAGAATACCTGTTTGCATCTTTCAGGCAGATACTGCACACACCCAGTAAATTTGTCGTATTGGTCCTGGTTCACCTCAGTCGATTCAGTCTGTGCCTAATTGCGGTCACTGGCTTCTGGTATTACGGGAATGCGTATATCACCAAACTTTTAATTTTCTGCCGCAGGCTCCTAGGTGCTTCATATCTCGTGCTTTTCTTTTTCATCAACAGCCCGTCCGTGCAGTACCACGAGCGAAATCAGCTGGAGCCATACGTGACGGCGGTCGTCACGGCCGTCGTCCTGCTGTTCCTCCTGCTGCCGCTGGTTATCCAGCTCCTGCAGATCAAAGGCGGGTTGAGCCTCCTTTGTATGGCAATGAAAAATGATAAATGCATGTGTAGAGTTAACAACTGCTCATTCTATGACCGCGGCAACTTTTCCACCCGGTTCCATATTGCACGGCACATTGCATTTTACTCTTCAGCACAGCGGGTTACTCTTCAGCACAGAGGGTGCTTCCAAAAAGCGGTTTACTCTAGTTTTCTTTAACACAGAAGTCTGCATCTCCCTATCACACTCAAGTGAGTCTTGGTATATTAGCTGGGTTTCGTTTAAACAAAACAGCGATTTACTGGTACCCGCTACGCCGCGTTGAGAAATTTAGTGCTATCGTATCCTGACAACCTCAATGCAGGAGGTTTTGTTGACGTAAAAGAAATGCTGGCGACGGGGGCAGGGCAACGACTCACGGACCATTTGTAGAAAAGTGTACCAAAAAAAGGGGCTGTACGTTCCCATCCAGTTAAGATAACATCTAAATCAAAAAATCTGGCGCAGACATAAAGGTGCCAAACTAGAAAAAAAAGAGTGGGGAAATTCCGGCACAAGCTCATGTTTTGTATTTTAAAATGATTTGCACGCATAAAGTCTACGCAGTCTGTGAGCCAAGTATATCATTTCGGTTTCTTCTGCATGCGGTCGATGCCTATGGGAACCCGATGCAGTAATTATACGACACCTAAATACAAGATAGTAAATAGTATCCGCCAAGTTCGAAGAGTGTGCGCCTTGTGCACCTGCTGGAAGCGAGCCGCCCGAGTTTCGGAGCAAAGGAGTGGGACAGAAGAATGCCCGAAAGATCATGCATTCTTCAGATAAGCAGGATAAACGTGCCTCTGTCGAAGCCACCTTTAAGCTTGGTCTAGCTACAGATGTAATGTGGGGTCGTACGTAGCGCATTGTCTCAGTGCTCTTACGGGTGTTCAGCATGCAGTTTCGTTTCGCATCACGTACAGATAGATAGATAAAGAGGAGGAGAAAAAGGCAGGATTGTTAACCAGAAAGGGATTCCGGTTGGCTACCCTGCACTGGGGAAGAGGGATTAGGGGACGAAAAGGAGGAAGAGAGAAGGGAAAAAAGCATAACACACACACGCACAACGCTGTCACAATTTGTCACTCAATCCAGTCGCTCTCAAGTAGGCAAAGAGTGTCTTGTATGCCTTGAGGGCAGTCTTTGTCAAAAATATACAGCCCAACGGGTCTGCTTCTGAACCGTGCAGCACGGCTCCTCTTGCATACTCAGAGACCCTAATCTCACGAAGGCAAGAGGAACTGAAGTCCTCAATCTTCCCAAGTTTAGAACTGTAAAGTGTGCTAAATATCCCCAGTACGCCTCTTGGAAGCGAACACTTTTGGCTATGTATTTTTGACAAGGACTGTACTATAGTGAGCATGCGGAAAGGTCGCTAACAGATATCTGCTCATATCATGCTTCTTTATATCATTAGTGGCGCCATACATTTAGGGACTTTTTAAAGGAGGCATTCAGTTCACGGATGTGATTTTACGCAGCAGTGCCCAAAGGGAAGGCACGCGTAAAAAAATAATAAGGGCGCCGCCATGTTCGAGTGGTGGTGGTAAAACTTATTGGATGCACTGGGGCGGGGTTTAGAGCAGAGGGGAGGGTTTCACCGCTCCCTTGCCAGTGTGATAGTCCACATTCCGGTACACCATTACGGTAGCCGCTGCCTGCGCCCTTTGAACCAGAGCCCTCTGGGACTCCATGTCCAAGCATCTGGACAAAGTCGCCTCCCAGCTCTCTCTCGATGGCTGATTTACTCTCTTTATTTGCGGATTTTTCTGGCAGGCCCATACGATATGATATGGATCTGCCCGCACCTCATAAAATTTAAAATGCCCAGAAAAAGTTGGATCTATGGGTCTAGGCCCTGCGTTCGAGTGCATATCGCTCTCTGGGCAGTGTAGGAAATCGGCGTTACTGTGCACGTGGACGACCTTATGAACTTGAGACCTGAGTCGCCGCAAACAGCTGCGTTCCCAACGACTCTTACATTGTAAGCTCAATTAAGGTGCAAAGCTAAAGATGAGCTACCGTTTGATCAGTGCACCGGCAGGTCCTAAATCACGTTGGACAGCATCCAAAAGGGCATTCAACCATCTCTTCGACGATGAGCGAAGTGGCCCTCGCAACCTCTGTTCTCTCCTTTCCTCCGAAGCTCTCCAAAACATTAATAACTGTATTGCGCTCTGAGGACGACGTTTCAAATTCTGGCCGCGGAGTTTTTGAGGAAAGGAAATGGCGCTGTAACTGTCTCAGATTTCGGTGGACACCTGAACCGCACCTGAAGGGAAGAGAGGAAGGTGGGAGTGAAAGAGGAAAGAGATAGAGGTGTCATGGTGGAAGGCTCCGGAACAATTTCGACCCTCTGGGGATCTTTAACGTGCACTGACATCGGTCATTCTAATGAGGCCGCCGCGGTCGGGCTCGAACCTGGTATACTCCGGCTCAGTAGCCGATCGCGCTAACCACTGAGCCACCGCGGCGGGTTTTATTAACTGCGCTCAGCTTGATAACGGCGATTTTGAAAGGCAGCTGCGGCAAAAAGGCACTGATGTTCTTTCGAAACGCCGCAGTTCTGACGGGAAGGCGTGCTTCGCTGCAGCGCGAGCGCATAGACAAGCTGCGTTCGCACCGCCTGGAAGAGAAGGACTCGCCGCCGGTCGACCGCAGCGGCATGTACCTGTGTTCGTCGGCCGCCTGCTTCGACACCGGTGAGTTTAGCTGACAGCTCATGCTCCGCTTCGCTTTTACTGCAGTTGTCATAAATGTAGGAGTGTATGCCGCTTTTGGTCTAAGTCGCCGGACATGGAAATCGAGAACTACCTTTCAGTCTCTGACCAATAATGTGTTATCAAGGCGGGTTTGAACCTTAAGAGCCCTATAGGCTGGGTAGTATATGCACTCTGGATGGCCATGTACATGGTACAGGTGGACTCGGCAGTGTGCTCTCTATAGAACCGAGAATTCCTCATTTTTGCCCCGTGATGAACGGAGGAAAAATCCAGAATTCGTTGTTTTACGATGACAGCTGTGAGGGATTGTCACGTGGTAAGCGGCATCTTCATATTCGCAATACATCATACCTTGAAAACTTGCGAGTTCTTGGGTGGTCATATGAAAATGCTATCCAGCGGGACATGGGGCTAGGGATGCGCGCATACATAATACCTCGTACTTTGGGGAGGAGAGGCACAGGTCTGTAGTACATGAGCGGCAAGCGTAGCAGGTAGCTCTGTTATTCGTTGGTGGCCTCAAGCCAAAACTGGATTCATGTGCCCTCGCGGTTAGTAGTAATATTGAAAGGATATAATTGTGTATGAAGGGTATCAAAGGATGCCATCTGGTGGCATACAAAACAATCTTCGGCCCCAGTCTAGCTCGAGTGATGGTAAATCCATCGCTGGAAATAGCGCCACATGTACACAAAATCTGCGCGAATACTCCCCAGTGTTCAGGCAGGGAATGCATCTTCGATGATCGGCAGGCTACTAAAGCTAGAACACCGACTACGCGGCAGACTCGAGAACGTGGAGCTCAGCTCACACAACTGTAGTTAAGAAAGCATTGAAAGCTTTCTAACATCATCAGAAGGAACGAGGCCTTCTGTGATAGCATTCTGTACACTAAAGGACACACTGTAATCCAAGCCATCTATGTGGGCCCGTTCTGCACTGTACATGTACTTGGCGATGCCTGCGCGTAATTGCTCATCCGATTCTTCAGAAACGGTTCCCTTTTTTCAGGGCGTGAAATTTCAGACTTGATCAAGTACGAGCGCACTCCCTGCAAGAAAGCAGACGCATTCCTATGCCAGATGAGCAGTCGTCCTTTCCTAGAGAACCAGAGACTGTTGCTCTGGCAGGAGCTGCTGAGGACACTTCACGGTAAGCGCCACATTCTTGTCTGGGGATTAATATTTTATAATTTCTTTATGGCGGCCCCAAGCTACCAAATGTCGATTTGAAACGCCAAGGGCTCAACATTAAGTCCTGTTAGTCGGCAGTTGATGTGTGTGATGTGTCAGGCACACCTTCTGCACTGGCGTTCTTTTAGCGCTACAGCGTCAAAGGCTCCGTTCACCAGAAAATTCGGTGTCGGCATTGTGAGCAAAAAATCGCGGGTATTGCAATGGCAGGTGGTCCCCAGAGAACAACCTAGGTGGCAGGTGGGCCACTTAGTCAAGTGACCTTGCGCCGTCATCACAGCCTACCCACTGAATAATGATCAAACTGCCAACCGTGACAGGTGACAGTTAAATGAATGACAGGTCACCCGGGAAGAGCAGCCTGGGCCGCACAATTGGCCCGCCGCTGGGAGCAGCTGCCATCGCAGGACAGAGGCGCATCGCTTAACCGCTGCACCAGGAATCTATTAATGTAGAGAATGACCTTCTGTATATATGATAATTAACCCCTTACACTATCGCGTCCTAACCCTTAAGGCGGAGCTACGCTATTTCTCCATTTTTTTTCCACGTTACCTTCACCACAGAAAAATTTAATGTACGCCAGTAGTGTTAGGTCTAGTGGCAGTTGTTGAGAGGAAGGAGATCTAACGCGAACTCTTGACGACCTCATAATTTCTTCTTCCTTCCTTAACCTTGTGCCTAGCTTTGTGCCGAACTCGAAAAAATGTGACACCCCTATCAGGCAGTATGGATGAAGAGGGACATAACGCCTTGATCAGCTCTCTGCAACTTGTCACTTTAATGTATAGGCCTGCCTTTTTTGTCACTTTTCGAAACAATCAGGCGTCAACTGCGTTCTGAAACGTGAAAGGGCATCTACACTTCAAGTTGTGATGTCCTGCCCTTGGAAAAACGATATTTTGTTCTTGTCCTTGTATTACAATTTCTATTTGTTTTCGATATTATACACATGCCCAGAAGAACCATGTAAAAGCAATGATGTAACATTATGAACAAACTTCGCATTAAAAAGTAGTGTGAGACTCTGAGACTCTGAATTTTATATTTCTTTAACATTTCTCCCACAGACTTTGGCCGTTCAACGGATCCCTTCTTGATGAAGATATATTCGCACTTTCATGTCTGCAGGAGTCACGGTATGCGTTCTGTATTATAACTGCCTAGAAAAATATGGCTTTTTACTTTTTGTCTCTTATTTCGAGCAATGAGCGGTGATATAAAGAGCCTCTCCTTAAGAATATTTTACTCTGCTTAATACCATAATCGAGGCTGCACAATCCGGGTACCTATCACAATCGCTGCAAGCAGTGCGGTTATGTGTTACCTTAACAACCTTTGTTCAAGGGGACTTTTTGTACCGCTCTCGCCATGTTTGCGGCATTCATACTGCCATGTTGCTATGCTGAAGAAACGAAAGGAGCTCTGTTACATTCGGGCTGTTGCTCACAAAAAAAAAAGAACCCACAAGGAGGAACAACCAACTGCAACCGTTGGGTGGGACATGAAAGCATTTTGTGCATTCATTTCGCGATTCGCCTTTGTTCACGCGTCAGCATATCACGACCGTCAATGAGGTGATGACCAATTGACTGGCCAATTGCGCTCATGGTCAACCTAATACAAATTAAAAACTACGGTCTCTGAAACAATAGTCTCTGCTTAATTAGAATGCTATATTAGTGGAACTTCCCAAGTACACTTCTTCATTAGTATGACGCAGCTCTCACGTGGCTGTTTGCTAGGCAGCAAGCAACACTGTCATGCACGCGCAGTCCGAGTAACATTTGCAATCTGCTAGGAACTGTGGTTATTCGATACCTGCATACTGTGAGAGCGTTAATTTCCTCGGTTAATCTAGGGAACGAAACATATGGCCCTCATTTTTATATTTGATACTTCTTTTCGTAACTTACTGCGTTGAAGAACACATTCAGCAGTCTTTGAGGCCGAGGAAGTCATGTGGGAATACTACTAATTGTTTTTATTACGGATGTTTTTGTTGGTGGAAAATTAAATAGGGAAATATTTAGGTAGGAAATAATTTAGAATAAAGAAGAAAAGCGATCCACACGCTTCTAGTGGGATAGGAACCCACGACCTGCACATGTCGCGCACTTTGCGCTACCAAATCCACTACAGCGGCGGCTGTCTCGCCTTTCACTTTCTAAGTCCCTAATGTTAGGTGCAGGTGCACCTTCAGAGCTCACCTGCACCGAAACCAGCCACAGTTGCGGACGCCCTGGTATACAGGAAGTGTCACGTGTATACTGATCGGATGTGAGCAGCGGCAGGTCGGCGAGAACGCTCTTATGCTGCATACCGAACAATTCCGGACATAAGCATTTTTGAACGAGAAAGAGTTCATGAGCGCAATTTGCTCATGTATTGTAAGATTTCACTATAATAATCAATACATCAGCAGATCTCCCGCTGGCAGGCTTCATATTTTTGCTATGATTGTTATTGCTGCCGTCAAAAGCGTTCCGCATTGGTTTTCTATGGCAGTCTCAACTGCTCAATGCGAGCGATGAGAAATCTTTAAGAGAAATATTTTGCTGCACATCAGAGAATGGACCATTACGTTCAATATTTCTGTACCAGTACCTTACAGGTTTCCGATATGTAATATTTTTGCCCAAGACTGTTGGGCATGTTTCGCATCAAAACTGCCAGAACCGATCGTCTCTCTATGTTACACGAGCAGACATGCATATAGAAGTTGAGGACCTTGTTAGCTTATTGTTGGCGGAATAATATATGTACAGTTATTTACAATGAACAAGGATAGCGGCAGCAAACGTAGACACGAGCAGTTCCAGAGAGAGAGGGAGATCTTTCTCATCTCCGTACACCTCTACTCGTCGCATAGGCAGTATTCGTCGTCGTATGCCCGTTGAAATATATCTAGAAAGAATCCAGCAGCCTTTGAGATCTCAACCATGTGAGGCATAGGGCAATGTTACTTTCTGTGCTACGTTTATTATCGCTTTAGCTGATAGCCGAAAATTAATTGATAAACTACCTCAAAGAAAATCGCGGTGCCATTTTGGACCATTCACGCACTAACTGGCTGAGCACAGTCCTCAGTACACATCTTAAACTAAAGGCGAAGACGTGAGTACACGGTGTCATGAATGTGACACGTCTGACATAAGTGTAGTACGTACTGTCGTGTCAACAATTGCTATATTAACTCGCTATGCAACTCCTGTAGCTAGGATGATGCCATTTTCGATGCACTCGCGGTGAGAGAGTTCTTCTCAAAGGAAACAAGCGATAACTTTTGCGGTGCTCGATTACGCCGTACGAGGTCGATCCGTCACAAACTGCATGCCTACCGCATTCCATGCCTGACCGTGCTGACACTTCTCCCGCGGCAACGAACGCAGCTTCCCACTCGACCGAGCAACCAGTGCTGTCCGAGGTCGCGCAGAAACGCATCCCGCAGCCTCTAGGCCTGGCCGAGTGGCCGGTGGTGTCGACCGCCGCTCTGCCTCGCGTATCCTTCTCGGCCGCCAAGCTGGCGCAGATCTACGGCAGCTTCCCGCTGGTCAGGGTAGCCCTGAGGCTCAAGGAAGACAAGCGCTACATCCAGGTGAGTTCGACCACGAGGAACCGGCTTCAACCCCTCAGAAAATGGTAGTTACGGCACACTGCCTACACCCCTTGGTCTTTCAGAGTCCTAAATTGTGATGACTGTGCCTCTATGAGCGCAGGCCAAGGTTTGCGAAGTAGCACTGCGAGTGGTGCCGCCGGATTCAGGGGTGTTGCCGCAAGTGGTAACACTTGGTCTCTTAGTGTCTATAAGTGACTGTTTGGTTTAATTTTTTATTAGAGGTCTATGCCCCACCTCTTTTGCGCCCCCCCCCCCCCCCAGTGCTGGATGTAGAACGTGATGGGGAGTGAAATGATAAAATAAAAGCGACGTTATTCAAACCATGAAATTCGCTTCTGTGACATTCCTTGTGTGTGCTACGAGGTTCCGCGTTCGACGGCGCGGCGTAGACGGAGACCCAGATGACAGCAGCATCATCAATTACCCAGCCATGCTCTTTGAGTGACGACCAGAACGAAGGGGTTTAAGCCCAACCGGACCCAACCGGACCCGCCGCCGCCGCCGCGGGGAAACGTGCTTTATCCTCCCCAATTGGCGTGGCGGTTCCAGGGGCGGCCCTCCCGAGCACATTCCAGGACAAGGGAACTGTCAGCGGGCCAGAGCGCGCCTTACCTTGAGGAGCGAGTGTCAGTTGATGGATGGAGAATGGAGGCCGGTGACCCGCGGGAACTGTCAGCGGGCCAGAGCGCGCCTTACCACAGCCGACGCTATGCGCTACCTCGAAGACAACCTTCTTTCCCTCGGACTCAACACGTGAGGGGGGCGAGACCATAGTGCGGTGGTATGTTTGTGCGCCCAAGAGAAAGCCCTAGCCCCCCTCCTTCCCCTCCGGCGTGGGCGTCCTCACCCTAGGGAGTGTGGAGAAGAGGATATAAAAATCGACAAGCAGTACGGAAGAAGGACGCTCAGGACGACATCGTTCGCCAAGAGGGCCTTCAGCGCCGAAGCCCGACGGCGTGCAGCTTCTGCCAGCAACCGCTCGAGCCCAACTCCGGAGCCACTCCATCGCCCCCATGAAGTCGTCGGCACGTAAGCTCGGACGCCCCAGCCTCTGATGTATAATCTTAATCATGTGTAATTATTGAATATATCTGTTTGTTTAAACTGAGCCATACGGTGTCTCTTTGCCTCTCCGTCCCGTGTGGACCTGCGCATTATGGGGGTCATCACACTGGTGTCAGAAGTGGGGTCTCAAAAGCAAATGTCCTCTGAATGCTGTGACATTCATGACTTCAAAATTGTAATCAAAAGGGAATCACGGGACTGATCGTGGGACTTTTACCCCCATTTGAGAGGCTTGAGGCACTGGAGGGCTTGAGAAAAAAAAAAATGTCTATCTGAGGGAGCTCCCACTCCACAGCCGTCGCTCGGAGCAAGCATGCTGGCATTAGGAAGCGTCATTCCGACGTTTACGGGAGATAAGACAGGGGTTCCAATCTGCGATTTCTTTTCCATGCTAGAAGAGATTGGGAAAATGGGGGGATGGTCCGATGCTCAAATGCTGGGAATGGCGAGGTGTAAGATGGCAGGAGCTGCTCATGATTTTGCCTGGCGAGACGAAAAAGTAAAATCCACAAAATCATTTGCGGAATTTAAGAAGCTCGCGTTTGAGCATTTCGACACTGAACCACGTCACGTGCGGCTACAGAGGTTCCGTGACGCCGGACAGATGGTAGGGGAGGACGTGCGAACATTTGCGTCGCGGCTTCAGCGCCTAGCACGCGATACGTTAAGCAGGGAGGAGGAAGGAGACCAGCTAAGGAAGAAATACGCGGAGGATCTACTTAAAGAGGAAATGACCGCTTTGTTCGTGGCTGGTCTGCAAGACCCCGTGCGCCGGTTCGTGCTCTCGCGCAAGCCGAGCAATTTCGACCAAGCCGTGGAGGCCGCATTGGATGAGGAACAAAATGAGGCGTTAACGACAGCCGCAGCGAGAGTACGCGTCATAGAGAGAGCGGTGCTCAACCCTGAGGTTGCTCTCTTGACAGAGCGGTTAGATCGCTTAGAACAGCTGCTATCTCAGCAGGTAGAATGCCAGGTTGAAGCGCGCGCCCAACAGCGCCCATTCGCTGGAAACCGGAGACCGCCACAAAGCTACAGGCGCGGTATGCGAGATTTTGAAGAAATCGTATGCTTCGCTTGCCAGGGTCGCGGACACATCGCCAGGTTCTGCCAAAACGTGCGCCGTGGGGAGCCACAAAGAGAAGCAGGCGAGACACGCCCTAAGCAAGCCTACAGCGGGGCTCCAGATACCGAGACAAAAAACTAGTTAGTCCTCCCCAGCCTGAGGAGCGTGGGGAGGGAGCAGTAGATGATGAGGTGGTGGTAGTTTGTGTGGCCGACGAGGCATGCCCTGTTGTGCGTTGCAAGTTAAATGGTTGTTGTATGGAATTGTTGATAGATACGGGGTCAAAGGTGACATTGCTTAAGGAGAGCAGTTTTAACACGCTTCGAAGGAAGGGGGACCGCGAGGTGTTGGAAGCGTCTGGTGGTATGGCAACCAAATTTGTAGGCATAACGGGGGATCCTCTTGGCATAAGTGGACTCTACCGGTTACACTTCTCTCTCGGCGGAATTGCATTGGAGCACCCCTGCTACGTATGCCCGGACACGGTGTCTCTGCCAAACGGAGTGTCAGGTATATTAGGGCAGGATTTTTTGAGAAAAGGGAAGGTAGTAGTCTCATTCTCTGAGGAAGAGGTCAATGCGGGCGGCTCAAAAGTTCCGTTTTTGAACAGGAGAGGGGCTGAGATTCGCATTACCGATATTGACACCCGTCAAACAGTGGGATCATTGGAGAAGGTATATTCGCGGGTTGCCGTCCGGCTGGTCGAGGAGGCGGTCGTCCTTCCTTGGTCGGAGCACATTTTGTACGCGTTTGTGCCTTCAGATGTAGAGAGCGGCGCCGTGGGAGTGCTTGAGCCGGTCGACTCTCTCAGCAATGGCCTGAAGGCAGCCACGTGCCTCGTGACAGTTAATGACGCCCACAGAGTGCCCCTACGGATGGTTAACTGTAGCCAGCAGCCACTGAGCCTTCCCAAGAACAAAACATTGGCTTTCTTCACCTCTGCGATAGAGCAACGTGAGCCCACCGATACGGTACTCGCAACTGTAGAGCATGCTAGTCATTCGGCTGCTCCAAAGGTGTCGTTCAATCTTTCTCACGTAAAATCCAGGGAGAGGGAGGCTCTGGCTGGTTTGCTGAACGACTACTCGGAGGTATTCGCCGCGTCCAACCTGGATTTGGGCTGCTGTGGCGTTATAAAGCACAGGATAGAAACCGGCACTTCATCGCCCGTTTACCAGCGTGCGTACAGGATTCCTTACTCCCAACGTGAGGAGATGGAGCGGCAGGTGCAGGACCTGATTGATCGCGGCATTGTCGAACACTCAAAGTCACCCTGGGGAGCACCAGCACTATTGGTGGAAAAGCCAGATGGCTCGTATCGATTGGTAGTGGACTACCGCAAACTAAATGCCGTAACTCGCATCGATCCATACCCCATCCCCAATATACAGGAGACGCTTTCTCAGCTAGGCTCTGCCAGGTACTTCACGGTAGTGGACATGGCGGCGGGATTCTGGCAGATAGCAATGGATCCGGCAGATGCCGAGAAAACGGCATTCAACACGCCCTCGGGGCACTATGAATGGAAAAGAACGCCGATGGGTCTGGCCAACAGCCCTGCTGTCTGGCAGAGAACCGCTGATGTTATCCTGGCAGGTCTTCTGGGGAGGCTGTGCTTCGTGTATATGGATGACATTATCATATACAGTGACAGTTTTGAGAACCATTTGCGCGATATTGAGCAGGTTTTGGTGCGACTAAGAGGAGCGGGTATCAAGCTGAAGCCCTCTAAGTGCAATTCCTCAAAAACGAGGTGAAATACCTCAAGCACGTTGTTTCAGCTGACGGCGTGCGACCGGACCCTGAGAAACTAAGGTGTGTCTCGGATTTTCCATCCCCGACTAGCGTCCGCCAGGTCCGGCAGTTTCTCGGCCTGATCGGTTACTACCGAAGGCACATAGAGGAGTTCGCCAAGCTCGCTAAGCCGCTCACCGCCTTAACAGCCAAAAATGCCGCCTTTCGCTGGGACGAAAACGCGGAGGATGCTTTTGGGGCCCTGAAAAGGAAACTAATGAGTGCACCGCTGTTGCGCCACCCGGATTTTAATTTGCCCTTCGTTATGGCCACAGATGCGTCAAAGTTCGCAGTTGGTGTCGTGCTATCTCAGGTTATCGAGGGCAAAGAACATCCCATTGCTTTTGCTAGCCGACAGCTGAGCCCCACAGAGCAAAAGTACGGAGCTACGGAAAGGGAGTGCCTCACCGTTGTCTGGGCAGTAAAGCACTTCAGATGCTACCTTTACGGCCGCAAATTCAAGCTAGTCACAGACTGCCATCCTCTGAAATGGGTGATGAGTGTCAGGGACCCTAGCTCGCGACTCGCTAGATGGAATCTACACCTGCAGGAATACTGCTTTGAAGTTGAGCACAAGTCAGGAAAGACACATCTGAATGCTGATGCACTCAGCCGCACAGCTGCCGTGGCAGCTATAGATGAGTTTGTCCCCGTAGTCGACCCCGCCGAATTACGCACAGAGCAATGCAAAGATCCTGACCTGAAGCGAATAATCGAAAGCTTAGAGGGCGCACCGTCTCACCCCGAACAGCTAGGTTATTTCATTGGCAAAGACGGCACCCTGTGTCGGCGCACGAGGCCAACCAGGAAAGGGAGACCAGAGAAAACCGCTTGGGAGAGAGTCGTCATACCTCGGTCGTGGACAGAAAGGGTTCTTCGCGCGTTTCACGATGCGCCATGCGCCGGTCATTTTGGCGTAGCGAAGACACGCAGGCGTGTGGAGCGTTTGTACTTTTGGAGTGGCATGCGACAGGATGTTAGAGACTACTGTGCGAAGTGTCATTCCTGTCTCGAAAGAAAAACACCCAAGGGACGAAGACCAGCTCCAATTCAGCCGTTCCCTGAGGTTTCGGCTCCCTTCGAGCGGACAGGTATGGACATAATGGGCCCATTGCCCACGACCACTTCCGGAAACAAGTACATTTTAGTATTTGTCGACCACCTTTCAAAATATGCGGAAGCGGTAGCACTCCCAGATCAGAAGGCAGACACGGTTGCAAGAGCATTTGTCGAACAGATCGTGCTCCGACATGGACCCCCGAGGCAACTCTTGACAGATCGGGGAACGAACTTCGTGTCGCAGCTAATGAGGAGAGTTTGCGAGCTGCTTAAGATCGCTAAGAAGCAGACAACACCGTACCATCCGGCTTGCAACGGCGCGGTGGAGCGACTGAACCAAACCGTGGCCGGGTTCCTGTCGCATTTTGTTTCGCGCGACCAGCGGGACTGGGACTTGTGGCTCCCGTATGCAATGTTTGCCTACAATTCCGCAGCACACGAGAGCACGGGCGAATCGCCATTCTTTCTTCTCTACGGCCGAGACCCGGACCAGCCTAGTGAAGTGCCAGAGGGCCCCCGTCGTGTCCCATACGCTTCACTGGACGACTATAAGGTTGAGCTAGAATCGCGCGTGCAAGTGGCGAGGGACATCGCAAAGGAGGCCTTAAAGAAAGCGGCGAAGCGCAGGAAGGAGGTGCACGATCGCAGTGCTAGAGACGCGCCGTTTAATGTGGGGGACAGCGTGTACATTGAAAACTGCCAAAGGCAGATTGGGCTAGCTCGTAAGTTCCAGACGAAGTGGAGAGGACCGTGCGAGGTTGTCGAGAAGCTTTCTCCGGTAAACTTCAGAGTCCGAGACGTGAACCGGCGCTTGATAAGGATACACGCAAATCTCCTCAAGTCGGCACCGGTTCAGTATTCACGAAATGAGGAAAGGGAAAGCGCGGATTTTGATGGGGACAGAAGTGAAGCGGAGCGCGCAGATAGTTCGCAAGAAACGCCCTCTCCTGCATTTGTTCGGCAGGCGCCAGAGGTGACGGCCGGAATGCCACCGGATTTACTTCATGCATTGCTAGAAGAAGAAGCGCGCGAGGTTGCCGCGCAGATAACGCCAGGAGAGGCTCCTGCCACGAGCCCTCGCGAGTCCCAAAGCAGACAAAGGGTCACAGACTTACTTAGTATGACTCATGAAGGCCGATATCCGCTGCGAAATCGGAAAGTAAAGTCGGACTAATGGCGTAAACAGAGCGGAGTTTTGAACTGGTTAGAATTGTGTAATGCCACAGCTCATAAAATTGCTATGTGCTTATGTGTTAAGTTATCGGAGTTGGTAGTTAAACCTTTCTGTCATTAAGTAACACCTTCACAGGAGAGCATGCGGAGCGCATGCAGAACCTGCCCTACTTCCTTTCGTTATATATATTTTTGTCTGTGCCGTGATCGTGCTAGAAGTGGGAGCTCCTTTGTAACTGTGGTAAATTTATTTCGTCCAGTTTGGACTAGAAAGGAGAGGCTTGGGTGCTGAGTTTCATGTTTATCTGTAAAAGAAGATCAGTGCTGCCCCTGGAGACGCCAGTTATGACAGCGGAGGCATATGGTGTTGTGCAGTGGTGTTGAGTGCAGCGAAAAGTGTTCTGTCGGACGCACTGTGCGAGGCGATTCAGAAAGACAAGGGGAGCTGCGTGGACTCAAATGTTCGGAGAACATTCTTCTGGAGGGTGAGCGAGTGTGACATTCCTTGTGCGTGCTACGAGGTTCCGCGTTCGACGGCGCGGCGTAGACGGAGACCCAGATGACAGCAGCATCATCAATTACCCAGCCATGCTCTTTGAGTGACGACCAGAACGAAGGGGTTTAAGCCCAACCGGACCCAACCGGACCCGCCGCCGCCGCCGCGGGGAAACGTGCTTTATCCTCCCCAATTGGCGTGGCGGTTCCAGGGGCGGCCCTCTCGAGCACGTTCCAGGACAAGGGAACTGTCAGCGGGCCAGAGCACGCCTTACCTTGAGGAGCGAGTGTCAGTTGATGGATGGAGAATGGAGGCCGGTGACCCGCGGGAACTGTCAGCGGGCCAGAGCGCGCCTTACCACAGCCGACGCTATGCGCTACCTCGAAGACAACCTTCTTTCCCTCGGACTCAACACGTGAGGGGGGCGAGACCATAGTGCGGTGGTATGTTTGTGCGCCCAAGTGAAAGCCCTAGCCCCCCTCCTTCCCCTCCGGCGTGGGCGTCCTCACCCTAGGGAGTGTGGAGAAGAGGATATAAAAATCGACAAGCAGTACGCAAGAAGGACGCTCAGGACGACATCGTTCGCCAAGAGGGCCTTCAGCGCCGAAGCCCGACGGCGTGCAGCTTCTGCCAGCAACCGCTCGAGCCCAACTCCGGAGCCACTCCATCGCCCCCATGAAGTCGTCGGCACGTAAGCTCGGACGCCCCAGCCTCTGATGTATAATCTTAATCATGTGTAATTATTGAATATATCTGTTTGTTTAAACTGAGCCATACGGTGTCTCTTTGCCTCTCCGTCCCGTGTGGACCTGCGCATTATGGGGGTCATCACACTTCTGTATCCGATTGATCGAAACGTTTCATCTACTGTTTGCCGCTTGCATGTGCTTTCTCATGGGTGGCATCAAGAAGCCGCCAACCTTTATTCTTTATTCTTTACTCAATAATTACTCCGCATTGCCCGAAGGCGTTACATTAGCGGGGTTATAAATTTGCAAAAAAGACATATTCATGCGGATAGGCCATGTAAACACTGTTTATGACACCATGTAACCAAAACCAAGAAGACGCCAAGGCCATGAATACACCAAGGCCATGGGCACACAGAAGGTCATGAAATAGCTCTTAAAGAAAAGCTACTTCGTTTGGGTACTTGACGGGTAGCAAGACGTCGTCCTGCCTGTGGATGCGCCCATGATACCCTATGACATGACAACTCCCATGCGCATCGACTTTTCTCGTCCTTCCACAGGACTGTCATAGGGGAAGCGCTGTTTTTTATGGAGTACTGTGGTTTCATGCAGCTGTTAAGCAAGTTTGTGCAGCGTGGTCTTAATGCTGACAGGCGTCAGAAGACCTAACCAGGGCAAGGCAGGGCTCGAGAATCTCTGTATAAACCCTGGACTGTCCTACAAAGTAAGGCACGGTTGGAAGCTGCGTAGTTTTATATGAACTTAGCTTTCAATTCTGTAAAGCAGAGCTTACACATTTGCGTAGAGTACTGCGTGAGCACTTGAGTAGGAGCTTGTCAGAGCTTCGCATCAATTATAGAAACAGGACTCAATGACTATGTACTGATGCAAGCTAATTTCTCCTAGTATTACTAAGCGTTCTTTTATACTTTCAGAGGATGCTCTTTTATTACATCAAATAGCTTTCAGCCTCATTGCATGCTTTCTTTAGGCATTGCTGAGCTTTCTTTAGTGCTGTGTGGTTTTTTTCTATATCGAATAACCTATTTTTATCACATTACCCACAGCGCCTGTTAATGGAAGAACTTCAGCCTCAGTACATATCTGCGTTTCTGCAGTGCAACCCATACTTAGATTGCTGCGCTGCGGACACACTGCAATTCCTGTTGTAATTATTTAAAACAAAACGGACAGTTAGGTTTTGGGCTTTATAATTTGTCAATATCATTTTCAGTTTTAGGGTCCATACTGTGCATGCGTACTCCAGTATAAGCCTTACGTTAGTTGTGCATAGCAATTCTTTAGTTTTTGTAGGAAAACACTTAGCATTCCTGCGCAAGAAACCCAAAACTCGACTTGCTTTTGCAGTTTTGTAATTAATGTTCCTATGCCAACACAGTTCATTAGTTAAATACACACCAAGTTATTTGTATTCAGTGACGGACAACACATGCACTTAATTAATGTTGTAAACAAAATTACTAGGTGACCTTTTTTTAGTAAACCACATATAGACACTTCCTCGCAGATTAGTAGTCATGCTGCATTCATTACATTGTCAGCAATTCAGTCAAGATCACATTGCAGAGCATCACGGTCAGCAGGATTAGCGACAGGTTGGTATGAAACACAATTATTAGTGAATAGTCTTAAAGTGAACGATACCGTATTTATTCGAATCTAGGCCGATAGTTTTTTTTTTAAATAATCATATTAAAAACTCTAGGGTCGGCTTAGATTCGAGGATTTTAAGAAACGCGCCAGTTTTTCATCGAAACTGCTAAATATGGTGCGTAGCTAGCGCCATCTAGAAAAGTCAGTATCGCAGCCGCTGCTAGCCGTGCCAGTAGTCAACCGTACACAAGCGAGGTCGCCATTTCGAACTGTGCCGTGTCGACCGTATCGGTGTGCGGCGTGGTGTTATCGCGATGGCACCAAGCAGGAAATGCCACTACAGTGCCGCTTTCAAGCGAGAAGTTGTGATAGCCGCAGAGGCGTCGTCGAACCTTCAAGCCGGGCGGGACTTCGGCGTCGACGAAAAAAACGTCCGTCGTTGGAGGTGACAACGAGAGCAGCTTTTTGCGTGCGCCGCAACGAGGATAGCATTTACCGGACTAAAGAAAGGCCGTCACCATGAAGTGGAGACAGTTTTGGCCGACTTTGTTTGGGCGCAGAGAGCAGCTGCCCTTCCAGTGACAACAGAAGTGCTCCAAGCGAAAGCTAGGGAACTTTCGGGGGAGCGAGGCCTAACGCCAAAGTATTTCAAAGCCAGCCGGGGCTGGCTTCAGAAATTCATGAAGCACTTCGGCTTCAGCCTCTGACGTCGCACTTCAATCACCCAGAAGCTGCCAAGCGATTTCGAAGAAAAGCCGATAGCTTTTCGGCGCTACTTGCTGAGAAATAAAGAGGCAGGCTACAACCTTGGGCAAATCGGCAACGCCGGCCAGATGGCTGTTTATTTTGATATGCCAGTGGCGTACACCGTGATTGAAAAGGGTGCCAAGGAGGTTAAGGTGCGCTGTGCGGGCTACGAGAAGCACCGCGCAACTGTGATGCTGTGCGGCACAGCTGATGGATATATACTCCCTTCTTATATGATATTTAAAAGGAAGGCACGGCCTGCTCGAGAAACTTTCCCAAGAAATGTCATTGTGCGGGAAAATGAGAATGGGTGGATGACGGGTGCGATGGTGGAAGAGTGGGTTGAGATTGTGTGGCGACGGCGTCCAGGAGCCCTTTAGACAAAGAACTTGCTCCTTGTCGTCGACTCTTACCGCGAGCACTTGACCCACAGCATGAAGGCTGCGCTCGCCCAAGCGAACACGGGCCTCGCTGTCATACCGGGCGGCATGACGGGCCAGTTGCAGCCACTTGATATCTGCATCAACAAACCTTTCAGGGATCGTCTGCGGAAATATTACACGGACTGGTTGACTGACGAAGTCCACATGCTAACTGTAACGGGCCGCATAAAAACGTGCATTGCTATCGCAGCTGGCGGGCTGGGTAGCTGCAGCGTGGGACGACATCCCAGGCACTTTGATCGTGCGCGCCTTTAAAAAGTGCTGCATATCTAATGCGCTCGACGGTACCGAAAATAGTGCACTGTTTGAAGAGGGCAGCGACAAGGAACACAGCGACGAGTCTAGCAGCGACGACGACGTTGAATGAGCTCTGCACGTGCAGATTCAATAAATGCTGTTTGCATTTTGTGAACGCTGTCCTGGCTTTTTTTTGTTCGGCCTATATTCGAGGTAGAGAGAGAGAGAGAGAGAGAGAGAGAGAGTGTGTGTGTGTGTGTGTGTGTGTGTGTGTGTGTGTGTGTGTGTGTGTGTGTGTGTGTGTGTGTGTGTGTGTGTGTGTGTGTGTGTGTGTGTGTGTGTGTGTGTGTGTGTGTGTGTGTGTGTGTGTGTGTGTGTGTGTGTGTGTGTGTGTGTGTGTGTGTGTGTGTGTGTGTGTGTGTGTGTGTGTGTGTGTGTGTGTGTGTGTGTGTGTGTGTGTGTGTGTGTGTGTGTGTGTGTGTGTGTGTGTGTGTGTGTGTGTGTGTGTGTGTGTGTGTGTGTGTGTGTGTGTGTGTGTGTGTGTGTGTGTGTGTGTGTGTGTGTGTGTGTGTGTGTGTGTGTGTGTGTGTGTGTGTGTGTGTGTGTGTGTGTGTGTGTGTGTGTGTGTGTGTGTGTGTGTGTGTGTGTGTGTGTGTGTGTGTGTGTGTGTGTGTGTGTGTGTGTGTGTTAGCTCCGGACTTTAGAGGGTCTGCCTAGAATCGGGGCAGCCTAGATTCGAGTAAATGCGGTATATCCGCGAAAATGTCCTAGAACCGACCCTTGCGCGACACCTGAGCTTTGAGCCTGCCGTGCTTGGTGATGACGTACTTAAACAAGTATAGTTCATTGCGGTTCTTCTTCGCACCTTTCTCGCGCGTGAACACTTCAGTGTTTCTGCTTGAATGTCGTCGCAGGTGACGGAACCGGACACCATTCGCGACATGTTCGAAATGGATAAGTACCGCTACAAGGAAGAAGCTCTGCTCGGTTTCCTGGAGAGACTTGCTGAGAGAGACCCAGGTGCTGAGGAAGCAGCGAATCCACCGAAGCGCATGGCCGTGTTACGGGGCGCTCTGGGCGTCGAAGCCAAGATCACGCAGGTATGTGCTACGAGAAAAAAATCCCACATAATCAATGCGATTCTAGCGGCAGAGAGTGCGATAGCATGTGGCACGTGTATAGACCTCCTTCACCATGCGACGTCACGAAGACACGGTGGCGCTGATGTCCGCAACGACTTTTGCATTGTAGGCAACACAGGTACGCCTGCCCGTGCCTGCGCACTGCAGAAGCAGCATGTTTAGTGACCAGCTGCGTCACTGTTGGATCGGCGTAGTAGCATAAAAAGAAATTTAAACTATCCGCGACATGTTTCTCGCTGATAAATACCGCATTAGGAAGCTGGCTAACAGGGAATGGGCCGCGGTAGTAAAGCGCGAAGTCTGGGAGTCAATCGGCACTGCCACGTAATGTACTTAAATAACATGCAAGTTGCTGTGTTGATTCACCTGAACATCAGCATAGTAGGCTTATAACTGCGCCAGGAAAAAAAGCACATATGTAGCTGCACACGTATTTATCACCTTGAGCCGGTGTGCACAGGGCGCCAGCAGGTTCACTCGCCACCAATTCGTTCTTTTGTTAACTGCACAGCATGTTTTGATGGCTCGTTTTATGGCATTTATTATTTACTTGAAAGTGTTTCTTCATATGACCGACGTATTTATTTGATTCAAGTAGAAAAAAGTCTGGTAAGTTGTGTCAATCATGCGCGGTCACGTTGGCGTGCTTAGAATAGCGTACCTTCAGTGTGCTAAAAGCCATATGCTTTTTCATAGCGACATGCATGTGTCATAAGCTGTTTCATGAGGTAGTACATGACCGCGCAGCTTGTTTGGACAGAAGCAGCCGCAGCCGGACTGCTAACAGAGACACGTAGCGAGGTTGAGAGGGGAAATGGCAAAGAAAAGTGCTTTCGTGTGATATATAACTAGATTGGGTGCTAATATGAAATTGCTATGCTAGTTTCAGTAATGCGTTTTATTTTTAGCTATACCTGGTGAAGTTGAGTATTTATAATTAACACCCTCGTCAAGTCACCCCAAGGCCTTAAATGATTGTGGAGAATGGGCGGAAATTTTTTTACGCCAGCATGTTCACAAAGCCCTGTTCTGTATGATGACGCTATTCTTTTTTAGATGATCAGTACTATGCATCCATATAGTTGCATGAAAACGTTTCTTACAAAAATAACTAACATATATTACTGCACGTGTAGGAAAAAAATCGAGATTTATTACACCCCTTAAAGGGACCCAGAAAGGGGGTCTCAATAAAGGTGCGATATCTCTGGGATGTTAAAAGACGATGGTTCATAATTATCCACCAGCAAGAATTAGTTTAATACGTTTTGTGGACGCTGAGTTATATGCAGACAAAATTTGAACTTCCGCGACTTCGCGCCTTTCCCTCTCCTCTCGCACGCCAAACCGGCGGCGCTCCTCCGCCGGCCCCACTCACTCGGCCCCTCCCCTACCTCCGCCGGCTGCGGAGCGCGCGGAGTGGCCGCGGCCACGGCAGCGCGTGACGTCTGCAAGAGTTGGTCACTGTGAACCAATGATAACCCCCGGCTGCGGACGTCATTTGCAAGACGTGACGTCGTCTGCCAGGTTTTCGTGCGAAAGTCCGGCACCGCGCGTCGCCGCGAGGAGCGAACGCGGGAACTTTCAAGAATGTATTGTAAGTTTCCTGCCTGGTTTTGAGGTCTCGTACGCGGCATGGACGCTCGGTGGCCTGTACTCTACATAGTGCAAGCATTTTAAAGCCGAGCTCAAACACCCCTTTCTGTGGCCCTTTAATGTCTCAGGAATCTTTTGCGACAATGAGAATTGTTCTATTTTATTTGTTACGAAATTACGACGGGGTGAGTAATGCTAATCGCAGAAAATGTGAAAGGTTAGAAACAAACCTTAAATTTATTCCCTCGTTTATGGCCTCTTCGCCTTCGCTTTGGTCAAAGAAATACGGCACTGAAATCAAAGAAAGCCTCAAAGAAATCAAAGAAATTACCTCACAATTTTCGGCGACCACACATCTAAAAAGCGTAATTTATAGAGGTCTCTAGTGAATATTTTGCTATAATTTTTCGTCACGAAACAGAAGACCGCATGCAGGGATAGGGAAGAAAATAATTCCGGAAATCAAAAATTTCCACCAAATCGACCAGTTTAACCAGAGGAGAAGCCGGCCTGGCTGGTGCGTAATCCTGCGGCTAAAAACAACGCATAAGCGAGACAGAGGATATCGGGGATACAACGCTGTCCCCACTTTTCGCACAGTGCGGCACGTGTGTCAACAGACGTTGAGCGCACGTCTGCTCCGCCGAAACAACGCCAGAGCTTCCCCTCACTACTGTTCCGAAGTAAAATCATTCCGGAAAGTGCAAAGTGTCAAAACCTTTTCATTTTATTCAATGTCTTGCATAGAAAAATCAGCAGAAACGCATTCTGTTTAGCTACTAACCATATATACAATACACATTGGCGAATTATTTCTCTGAATACGCCCCACGTGGCCAATGCGAGCACGTGTACTTAGAGAAATTACTAAGTTGAAAGCATCAATTATTGTTGCGATTCGCAAAAACTGAAAACGCGCCTACAAGCCTTGAATACCCGCGCTGAACACCTCTCCGCGACGCCACCCTCTGGCGTTTTGCCTATCGCGAGCCCGCTAGCGACTGCAGTGCCACCTCGTTTGTTTGCAAACATGCAGGAGGTCTATACATGTGTTCTCCAAGTACCGCGCATCCTTCGCGGAACCCAAGCGGTGGGAGTCATTGTTCTCCTTTCCACTTGTACACTCCCTCTACTTTCTTCTCCACTTTCCACCCCGTCCACCCGCCTCCCTCACTACGCTCCGACAGAGCTTTCCTCCTCTCCGCCCGTTCTCCCCTCTCCTCTTCTCATATTGGCCGCCGCGCCTCTTCCCCTACCCCCTTGGCAACATGCGTGTTCGCTCGTTCTTTGCATACTGCCTTAACACAACGGTGGGAGTGATTTCTGAAATAGACATCGATATAAAGACATGGACTTGGTGAGCCTATTATATTGCCCCGTTAAAATCTCTAACATTCACCTGTTTGGCCAATCCAGGTGTGTGAAACTAGTGAAACATGAAGGTGGGACTTGTGAGGCATCCAGTTCGCCCTTATGTGCCCCGCCCTCTGCAGTGCCGAAAATTTCAGAACCTGGGACACGTGACTGCTGCATGCGCGAGCAAGAAAACCTGCCTGCGTTGTGGCGGAGACCACAACGGGTCTGCATGCAAAGTTGAAGTGCCCAAATGTGCAAACTGCAAAGGACCTCATAGGGCAACCTCGAGGGAATGTGCGAAAGGAAAGACAGAGATGAAAATTTTAATGAAAATGGTCAGAGTTGACTCTTTTCGCCGAGAAGCAGAAAATGCGGTTCACCGCTCGGGAAAGCGAGCGCGGAACCGGCAGGAAAGCTCGAATACGTCAAATAAAGCGGCCACAAATCCACAGGAACAAGACCACTCTGCTGTGCACAAGTGCCAAATATTCCGACCACTCATGAGTATACTGCAGCATGGCCACCTCTGCCAACGCATACTGTAATCTGTGAGGCGCGTCCGCCAATGCGTCCACCGGTCGTGTCTACCACCGATGACCAAATCACAGTTATGCATAAGCAACTAATACGCACCCTATACGACCAATCATTGCTGGTATGGACACACCCATTCCTAGGGCAGCTGTCCAAATTTTAGGCGCTGCGGAGCTGGCCCTTGCAACTCTTTAATAGAAGACAGCAATTGTGACTCTACTGTCGTCACCACCATGACTACAGGAGAGAATTTCTTGATCGGCAATATGTCAATGGAATGCGCAAGGCCTGCCAAGCCGCCTTTTGGACTTCGTGCAAAGGATATTCCGCTACCAGTTTCCGGTGCTTGTAATATGTGAGCCTAATATCGCATCTCATTTCCGCCTGTCCGAATATAAGCACAGGCAGGAGCTTATTGGTTTACGATTTTCTTATGGCAGCTCCACCATACTTTTTTGTCCGAATATAAGCAATTTCTATCCGAAGCGGCTGGACATCCCATATTACAGTCAGAGATTTCAATGCACATCACCATGACTTGGGAAGCGCGGTAACGAACGCTCGTGGTCGGGATATTGCCACATTCTTGGATAATGCAGGCCTTGTTCTCAATGACGGGACGCCGGTTTTTTTTTCGCGGGACTGCCTACAGCAGCTGTCTGGACCGGGCATTGGTATTGAGGCGTCTCTCATCATCCGCAACTTGGTATGCTGATGTCAAAGCTTGCGGCAGTGACCACACACCAGCATATGTACAGCTTCGCTGCTTTGACCGTCTTCCACGTGCCAAAGCTCACTGCCCTGACTGGAATTCTTTCTGAAGCGTTTTAGAAACTAGCTGTGAGTCCCTTACTACCCAAGTAGGTGTGGAGCAGTGCATGATTGTGGCTATGCAAGAATCATCGCGTAGCATCTCCTCACCAAATCCCATAACACCAGTAGATGTGCTCTATGCCCGGCTACGTGCGATTCGGCGACGTCTGGAAGGAAAATACTGGAGGACAAAAGATGTCTCGGATCTCCGGGCGTGCACAAAGGCAAGCGCTATTTGAAAAAACTCGGTAGGCAGCGGTGCTGCGATGATTTTGCAGCAAGGTTGATCCCCGAAAACCATTCTCGAGAATCTGGCGGGTCATCCAAGCATTGCCGTCTCTTGCACAGCGCCAGCACCTTTTCCGCGCATTGGCACTTCTCCAGCGCCGGAAAGCTCTTGAGGTTGCGGAGGATTTCTGCGTGCGAATTGCTGGAAGCACACCTTTGGTCCCGCAGCATCGGTGTGCCCCTCCTACACTGAATTATTGTATAGAACTTCCATTCATGCTGCACGAACTGAAAGCAGCGCTTTCTGCTTGCAAACATTCTCCTTCCCCTGGACCCGATGAAATTACCTACAGTGCGCTTCATCACCTGGTTCCCAAAGCATAAGAAGTCCTTTTAAACTGGTGTAATCACGCTTGGATCACTGCCAGTGTTCCACATGTTCCAGAAAAATCGCTACGTAACATGACATCATACAGACCTGTAGCTCTCGCAAGTTGCATTGGCAAAACAATGTAACGCATGATATTACCGCGTCTCAAATGGTTTCTGGAAAAGTGCAGCCTATACCCAGACGCAATGACAGGGTGACGCAATGACAGGATTCCGCAAAGATCGCCCAGCTATCGACAGTGTAATTGATCTGGTGTCGACGGTAGAACACGAGAAACGTCGCCACAGGCTGGCCGCGGCTGTCTTCCTTGATATCGAGGGTGCATTCGACAGTATTCAGCACGATGCAATTCCTGACGCCCTCGAGAAATGCGGAATGGGCGGACCCCTACATCAATTAACTGCAAGTTATGTGAGGAACCACGCAGTCTACACGGTGATTGATGAAGGTGACATGGCAGATCATCTTCTCACGAGTGGTGTTCCTCACGGAGGAGGGCTTAGTCCAACATTATTTAATCTCTTACTAATCGACTATTCAAAGAACTACCGAACACAATTTCGGTCTCCGTTTACGCAGACGACATCTGCATATGGGCATAAAGTGTCAAGCGTCCCCAAGTGCAAGCGAGATTGAGCGTGAAGTGTCCTTTGTGTCTACGAACTTGCGTCTTTAGGGGCTGGAGCTATCGCCAACTGAAAGCGTCATGTTAGCTTTTACACGGAAGTTGATGGCGTGGTACCCTGTCACAATTGACGGTCCATCCATTCCATATGTGAGACGCTATAAATTCTTACGTGTCACTATAGACCGCGACCTGTTCTGGACGAAGCACGTCTCCTTGCTCAGAAAAATCTGTACAGTTTTACAAGCATTATAGGGTATATAGCTGGAAAATCCCGGGGTCCGCCTGAGCAATCTTCACTTCGCCTTTATTAGGCGCTGGTGGTCGGTTATTTTAGGTACAGTGCGCATGTTACTTCGGGGATAAAACTGATCGCCTTGCGAACACTGGAAAATGCTCAGGCTCGTGCACTATGGGTGTGCTTGGGATTACCAAGCAAGGCTTCGACATGGGGCACATTTTATAAGGCCCGCGCCTGCCCATCCCGCATTTATTTCGAGCAGGAGCTAATACGGGTGCATTTGCGACACTTGACCAGGCATCAGCGCCACCCCTGAAAATATTAGTAGTGCGCGTCCAGAAGCAGCCTATTCCAAAGCCATCAAGACGAAGCGAAATTTGATGCCTACAAGCCACATGCCCCACCAGATTGCGGAGGTGCCATTATAGATAATTACAAATCCGAACATGCGCGTCACTATCCCAGGAATACCAAAAAAGTCGCAAATTGCGACAGTGGGACTGAAACAACTGGCGTCATTATATATCTACTCCACTAATGCTGACTCTGAACATGTTTTTGTCGAAGGGTCAGTGACTAACACCTCTTCAGTAGCAGCGGTTATTGTGTCTGGCAGCGCCTTCAGCCACCTCTTCAGGCTCATGCATAGACCGTCATCCACGTCCACCAATTGGCAGGCATACGAGAGGCCATCCGCTACATTGGTCAGAAGACCGGAAACCACAGGAATATATTCTTCTACTCAAGACCCCTATTGGAGATCATGAAAACATACACGAAACCACGCACCTGCTAGCAGCTAATCGGACAAAGTGTACTTTCGCTAGCTGAGGCGTTCCAGCGCGGCCGCACCACCAGGCTTCAGTGGATACCCAGCCATTGCGGTATAGCGGAAATGAGAACGCTGATGCGCAGGCTAAGCTGGCTCATATGGATCGGGCTTCCGTCAAAGTCTCCTCAAGAAGTGACGCAGCAGCCTTACTGGCTCATGCAGTGCAGGCTGCCATGCAACAGCGCTGGAACGATGTGAACCACCAGCAGGGCCGCATCTCTCAGCTTTGTGCTGGTTCGCGACTTCACCTACTATCTAATGTTATGCGACATCAAGGAACTCTGCTCCATCGATTGCTGCTCGGTGTAGCCTACACTAAAAGCTACCTACACAAGATTGGAGTTTAAGCTAGCCTGAACTGCTTCAAATGCATCCATTCAGAGACAATCCATCATATTATTCGCGAATGCCCTCACTACACTGATGCGAGGAGGGCCTTAGAAAACACTCTCAGACAGTTGGACAGACGCCCTTTCTCTGAGGAAACTATACCTATAAGCGCCAGGGCGAACCTCACTGACGGCAGGCATGCAATGAAGGCTGTTCTCACGTTTTTGTCTGAAATAGTCCTCGATTCCTGTCTCTTACACTTGCGTGTGCTGCGCTCTGGGCGTCTACACGGTGTAAAGTACGTAACGTGCTGTGAGTGCACACCTGTCTGTGCCGGGATGTGAGAGTGTGCATAGACAGCCCTTTCATGCAACTTCGCGCGGTGCATGCATGCGTGCGCTCGTGTGTGCGTGCGCGTGTGTGTGCGTGCGCGTGTGTGTGTGTGCGCATGTCTGAGGAATGCATGCGCTCCTTGTGCTACATGTTGTCACGCGAAATGAGTGCCACCCAGTGCGTGCGTAGTCTCCTCAAACCCAGAACACTCCAAGAATTCATTGTATTATGACATCATCGCCCTGCATTCGCACCCTCACCCTTCTTTTACTTCCTTTTCCCCTCCCGCAGTGTGGAGCAGCAGGCGAAGGGCATCTTACCACAGGCTTACCTCTTTAACTTTCCTTTCATTAAATAACCTTCTCTCATTGCGCGGCATCCCACATCAGAAGAATAGTTTTTGCTTACATGGGAGCAGTCATAGTAACGCAATAAAAAAAAATGCAACAGATAAATCACTAATCTGCGACTTCGCTGTTGTATACTTGGTAAGGCGCATAACAGTAATTCAATGTTCCACCGTTTTTCTTGAGCGGTAGTCCACGCATCAACCACTCGATCATACAAGAACTCTCACTTAGCAAACCCGCAATTTTATCGTAAAGCTACGACGGCAACTGGTACAAGTTTCAGAGGGAACTTACGATGTCTTAGATGCTTAGAGTGCGAAAGCATTTGTGTCTCACCGCCAGCTAGTAGTAAACTTTATTTGTTTACTAATTACTGCTAGTTAGTAACTATAGTCTGATACAACTCAAGAAAAGAGCAGCAGATGCACCTCAAAGAGGGCCCTCCAGCCAATGGCGTCGACCAATTTTCGTGATGTATCCGTTAATCCGATTAAGCCGTGGTGATTCGCCATTCCTCTGCCCCCGCGACTTCACACTAGCAAATCCAAGGTGAGCGGTCAAGGGGTAGATGAGGAGAATCGGTAAAGGGGAAAAATCGGTCGACGCCATTGGCCGGAGGAACTCCTTTTAGGGGCATCTGCCGCTTGGTTCTTGACCTGTATCCGACTATAGTACGAACGTCTCAAAGGCCTTTAGAAAAAATAACGCGACAACCGCGTACAAATAAAGCGCCGCTTGAACCAAACTGTATGAACGTGCCTGCGTGACCTAGGAAAAGCATGTCTGACACTCAGCTCAAGGGTCGGGAGTGACTTCGCTTCCGGCTTTTTCACTTCCGGTCCAATGGCGTTATTTCCGGTCTTCGCTCGCATGGCGACTTATTAATGTTTTCGGACCGCTTGGGCTGGACAAAAATTTATGTTATTGCAGTTTTTCCACAGCATTAGAGTAGCGTACTGCCTTTCCCAGTGGCCAGGTGTTTTGTTTTTGATCCATTCATATGCTTCCGGCAAATCTGTCTTTTCATTGGTGCAGGTGATGACAATGCAGCATCACGAATCGTTAAGGGTTATTTTTGAATTGACGAGCAGAAGTCAAGCGGTATTTCGAGTGCATTTAGATGTTTTTCGTGCATTAACTGATAAACGTTGGGGTCACTGTTTAGTGTAATTCGCATGCCCCACTTGCCTCGGCACCAGCTGCGAAATGCCTCGTGTGCACGTCCTAAACTGGATTTTTTTCGCAGATGAAACACTCTGACGAAGAATTGTGCGCTGCCCCTGACTACGCTGTGCGCAGCATCAAGGACATCGCAGACAGCGAAGTGGTGAGCTAAAGGATGGTTCCGGCTTCAGTCTGTCAGTGCGTACTTGAGGAAGAATAGAACGCAACCAGACGAGACGAACGGTCGAACGCGAGCCATAGGGTTCACTAATAATGGAGTCGTGAACAAAGTTAGTGATATACAGATGTACAGCGCAACGTGAGCTAAATACTTTAAGAAACTGGCACAAACGCGATGCTAGAACACAGGGTAAATCAATATTGCATTTAGTTATCTTGAGCAGGCGCGCAGTTTTGTTTTATGATATATCAGCAAATATTTTGCTAATACTAAGCACGCAGCTTCAAATATCCAGGAGGACGGTTAAAAGCGCCCGTTGGGAAGTTGTACTTTCCGATTAATTGCGTAATTTTCTTAGACGCAAGCATACTGCAAAAAAGTTTATTGTGCTCTTAACGAAACGTAGTATGGTGGAAATGCGATAGAAAGGCTCACACTTTTTCCAACGTACTGTGCAGAGAGCGGTCTTATTTTGTCTTTTGTAACGGGGCGCCAGTACATTCACGTCCCAGCTGGCGATATGGCTTCAGAGCGTGCAAATGGCTGCAGTGTTGTACTTCGCCGGGCCGCGCGCGCACGTCTTTCATGGAGTAAAAGAGAAAAATATGCGCTCTAAAAGCAGCATGTCTGCTGTATATTGACTTCTCTATGCTACGTAGCTTTACACGAAAGAAATTTCTTTCACATGATTGCAATTTCTGTGGCAGTTAAAGCCTAAGCCATTTTATACAGGGCTCCTTAAGATGCAGGCAGCATTCTTCACAGATAGCAGTAGAGGCACACAGTTCGAGAAGATAACAAAAGAGGACCACTTCCCGACCTTCCTTCTTCCTTCCGTTTTCTTGCAAAGGTAGTGTTACAGCCAATCGGACCTTTTTTTTGCTTCATGCTTCGCCTTTCATAGCGGAGCCAGCAAGATGCCCGACCCTTCCGACGTTGCACAACGGACGAAGCAGGTCGTTAGAATTAGAAGGCAGATACGCTGTTCGCGAGGTCACTGGCTCTTCGGCAGCAGCTACCTGCTAGATTGCTTTCCTGTGATACATGAGGAAACCTGTTCCTGCACCTTAAATGCTTGGAGAATTCGCGTGGTCAAGCCGCGGACTAAAAACAGAGGGCTTTTGTGAACAGAGAAATTACCTGTTTTGTGACAAGCAAACTGGAAGCGTAAAATGAACGTCTCTGGTGGTCAGATGTAGTGATGACATGTGATAAGCACACCAGCAAGCTTTTAGTTGTTCTGAATGCAGTTCAAGGCTTTCCGTTCTGTTTCAGCACAACACAGTGACATTTGGATTCACTGTTAATTTATTCAATGTCTTTCTAGTTAACCGATGCGAGAGTTGCAATATAATAAACTAAATCCTACTCAGAACTGATCCCAGCAGGCGGGATGGTCCACTTTTTTTCCCGCAACAGACGTTTCCATTATACCTTTGTTACCCTTTCTGTTGGCTTCCTGAAGAGCCAGCAGCCAGAACCAAGCAACATAAAGCAACCGAGGGCTTATTATGCGTCCAGAAAAATAAAAAAGTGCCCTTAAGCAATAACTCTGCAGTTTTGTTTGACATAGCTGTTCATTTTCTTTAGATAAGCCACTTTTAATTCTAGACGAAACACTTAATTTTTTCTATTTCATAAGCTGTCACTGTGGCCTGTTTTCACAGTGGGACTGGGAGGAGTTTCTGCGCATCGTACTGAAGAACATCAACGAGGAACCCATAACCCCAATTACGATTGTCCTTTTCAAGAAAAGGTTTGTCAACGACCTCATGGAGCTTCTCCGGAAAACCAACATGTGAGTGAGTCTTTCAGGACCCTGGCAATAGATCTGAACAAGGTAGTCACAGGTGCTCGTTTCGGCATGAGCCATTGCATAGTGATCAAGGAGCGATATTTTTCTGAAGCCTAGCACGAACGTTGCACACTAGGGCATTTGGTTATTAGCATGCAAGACCAAGGCACAAAAGCCAATTCCACAGTTTCTGTAATAGCTGCAAGCGTCTAGGCTTTTTTAATTAGGGACATAATGCCCTGGTTCATAGCAAAGCTTTTTGTGTAGTTGCACGGTAACTCTGGAAGAATAATGAAGGTGCAGTAACGTGAGATTTTCGGGTCGTTTCCAGTGGTAATAGGCACGCGTTTTAAACAAATAAGCTTTTTATTGGTTACATTTCGTGGCCTCACCTGCTTGCACGAAAGAAGGCTCCAGTAGATGGTAGTTCATAAGAACAACTATTAAGGACAAAGACTGAGCACAAAGAGTTCACAAAACTCCTTGCTACTCGGTACTGATTTTCAGGAGCGAGCATTTGCTTGTGACGTCAACAATAGCTGTGCGACGCTGGGAGGATCACGTCGACTAAAAGATCCACAAAATTAGCGGGAAGAAACCTCGGGTTGACACGCCAGATCCGTGCACATAAGAAATACGTCGCATTGGCGTCGGTGTCCACTTGTTCAGACGTGCGCACATGACAGACATTTCCTATGCTCCCAACGTGCAAACGCACTAAAAATATGATCAAACTGGCCACCGAACCCTGCCGGCTTTCTCTGCAACCGAATGAATACAACCAATCAACTCTGGCAAATCTTCGGGAGGGAGGCAATTTGTAGCGCATCAAAAGAGAAGGGACGGTGAGCGAGATGAACACACGGCGACGTTATTAAAGTGTACAGGGTGTTTCACCTAAGACCACACAATTTTGAAAAATAAGCTTTTTTAGTTAGAGGCGCGCTTTTTTTAGGCGTAGCTTTTTCAGCGGTGTAGTACGTCAGAATACGGCTAAGACGTGCTAACTAGCAGGCTGCTTAACTAATATTGAGTGATCAACTTTTTAACTTTTTACTGTTAGGCTCCGTAATTACTGGCGACGTGTAGCCACCGTAAGTAATACCCATATCAGTTTTTGAAATTTAGAAAATGGGTTCACCCCGGCACAGTGGCCGAGAACATTTTGGCTATATCGCGTCAAAATACATGCACTTTCGAGAAGCTTGCAGGCAAAGCAACCCCTCGTGTGCATGTAGCTCGTCGAAATACCCAAAATTTGTTGTGCCACAGCGCCGAGAGTAACCGCCATTTTGAAACTCTAAAACTGGTGTGGACATTGCTTGCTCTCAATAATTAAGGAGCGTAACGGTAATAGTTAAAAAGTTAAGCATTCAATATTAGTTAAGCACCCTGATAGCACGTCTTAGCCGTATTTCTATGTACTGTACCGCCGAAAAAAGCGCCCTTCCAACCCAAAAAAGCGTACTTTTAAGAACTGTGTGATGTTTTAGGTGAAACACCCCATATGTATGTACCTGTCGCCACCCTTGCCGGTTTTCCTTCCCCAGGACGGACGTGATGACGTTCCTGGGGATGCGAGCAACGCTGTCCGTGCTGCCCACCCTGATGGGCGACGCCCGCGACGAGCCCTTCCTGCAGGACGTGCTGGCGCTGCGCTACGGCGGCCGCCTCGAGCACTTCTGCGCCGAGAGCACCTTCTCGCTCTTCCGCTTCCACTTCCTGGGCCTGCTGGCGCAGCGAATCTCCAACGGAACCGCGCACAAGGTGCGAAACGGCACTCCGAGCAGCCCAACATCGTCCCGGTGGAATTGCACACGCAATGCGCAACGTTAGCTGCAGAATGAGTTCAAACGTCGGAACTGCGTTTTCGAACTTCCGACGGCTGAGAGGCATAGAAGAGAAATGACGGGCGTAGCACTGACAGAAGAAAGAAATCAGTGTGTATTACAGTTGGAATGTAATTCAGCTTTACATTACAAAGTACCAACAGGAGGAATGGAGGTTAGGCGTTGCTATAATTTTTTTTTTCAGTTACCTTCTTGGCCCAGAGGGCATTATAGAGGGGAAGTTTTTTATAGAGCGGAGCCGATATCCTAACTGGGAGCCGATATCCCATAACCGTGACAAAGCATGCATAAAGGGTCAGGGAGCATTATCGACGGTGGCAGGGGTTGAGTGAGTGACACACAGGTTGAAATTTCCTCAGACACCTTTACGGCAGCTAGCGCAACACACAGGATCGTGAGAAATTCGTGAAAGGTCTTCGTCTTTCGGTTTACTCAGTTGAACTGATGATAGGTAAGGTTAAATCTTGTGAAGCAGACCACGGGCGCCTTCTGCTTTGGCTTCTAAAGCACCGATTTCCGTTGTGAGAACTTCTGAATCTACGAAATCTTTGCTCGATAAGACAAGTCACACAGCATTTACGGTTGCCTGGAACTTAATGTGTAGAGATGCGCTTCTCTGCAGTCTTAACAAGGCGAGAAAGCACTAAAACTTACACTCTTCCCGCGCTCACTGTGCTGTTGTTACCAACACTCATTTTACTGAACCTTTTGACCAAGATAATCCTGGTGTTGAGAAGTCCCGTGCTAAGAATAAAGGAATGCTGTTTTATTATATTTTTTGTATCGAATACGCCCTCAAAGTTAAGCAATAATTGAACAGAAGAGTGATGATTATAGCTAAAAAGGCTGCAATAAATTTGTAATGCAAAAGTAGTAGGTTGCACCAGAATAGCAAAGATCAATAGTCATAAGAGTGGGAGAAATAAAACAGTATTCAAGGGCGAAATTCTTAAACAAGCGAACTACTGCACGAATCGCAGACAGAACACTACGTCTTAGATAAACCTCAACAGAGGAAGATTATGAGCGCACCTGAAAAATAATTACAAAGGCACACTGAAAATTTTCAGTTATCAAGAAAGGCACAAGCCCCGCCGCGGTGGCTCAGTGATTAGGGCGCTCGGCTACTGATCCGGGGTTCCCGGGTTCGAACCCGACCGCCGCGGCTGCGTTTTTATGGAGGCAAAACGCTAAGGCGCCTGTGTGCTGTGCGATGTCAGTGCACGTTAAAGATCCCCAGGTGATAGAAATTATTCCGGAGCCTTCCACTACGGCACCTCTTTCTTCCTTCCTTCTTTCACTCCCTCCTTTATTCCTTCCCTTACGGCGTGGTTCAGGTGTCCGCCGATGTATGAGACAGATACTGCGCCATTCCCTTTCCCCCAAAAACCAATTACGATTATTATTATAAGAAAGGCACGAAGGAATTCAAGATAGAAGGGAAAAGGCGCTATGCATGTTAACGGGGTGGCCAATGTCAGTTATGCGCCCGTGGACTTGCAAACTGCCATTCCTGCGTGGGAGTAGTAGTCTACAGTGCTCATTAGAGCACCAATGCATTCTTTGTTAGCTTTGTTTAGGTTGGTATCATCATTCTCTTTCTTTTTTTTCGCAGACGGTGAATGATATAAAAAGTGTCTACTTATCCTCCATGCTGGACATCTTCCGTAAGGGGATTGATTCCCCTCAAGCGTACGAGATGATGCAGAAAAAGGTAAAAGCTTGGCTAATGCGCTTATGGCGTCTTAGTGTGGCGCCGCTGTGTGCCCGTTAGAACACATCGGTGCTTTCATATTTCGTATAGAGAAATCGAAGCTGGGCAACAGCTAGAACTCTATCTCAAATAATTCGTCATACAGTTACCGTTTTATCAAGGTGACCACACAGCACTGCTTCAGTTTCCCACCAGTTCTGAATTTTTATCTGCATGCTTAGCTTATATTGCAAGCAACATCTTTGGTACATATATGTGAATTATTTGTGCACATAACTGTGATAACATCAAAGCCGAACCTCTTAAGTGCCACTATAATTCGTTATTTTCCTAAGTCAGTCGAATAAAAAATTATGGAATAAAAAAAAACTGACGGCCGATCATACGATTTGATGCGACATATGTATGTTGCCAAGGACCATATTACAGAATGATTTTATAACAAACTTGTCTAAAACAGATCAATTAGTCTGCTCCTATTGGTCGGCCGTGACCAGCGGCCATATTGCTTTTTGTGCGCCATTGACGGCTGCCGTTTAGGACACGGACGTGGTAGAAGAGATTATGTTGTCCACCTAATTATGCAGGCACAAACTTTTTTGTGATCGCCTCGAGGCGGTCTACTTGACCGTTGCGTTTGTGATCGTAGATGGCAGCGCACATGGCGATGGGACTGAGGCGGTTATGCCAGCGCGAGCAACGCCGAAGGAGGGTGCACGAAGAGGTGTCTGACTTGCCTGACGAGCTGTTTCAATGCCCGTTTCAACTCGAGAAGGAGACTAGGCGTAAAAAACAATAACAAGACGTTTTCGTGCAGGTCGCCATAGTCAAGTTTTACCAACGGCAGCGCACCCCTGCAGCCGCAAAAGTTAACAATCAGCAAATTTAAATGCAAAACTTTATATTCTCATTGTCTTACTTGCATTTTTAGCTTAAAACACAGTTTTTGTCAGAATAAAAAATTACTTTGAATATTTAGCAGACGGCCCTTTTCCTGCAAATAAGTGTCTTCGGGGCGCCATTGTGCTGTAATTGGCTGATTCCTCTTTGCGTCAAGTGGTGACATCTCATCGTTTCGTCATTTTGACGTCACGGCACAAACTTTTGACCCGATTTCATATCGTTCTGTTATGCGGGCACAGTATTAGTTTTATAATTCGCTTTTACACTTCTGCTTTTGCAATGATTGCCTTCCCATTTCATGTTCGAATTTCATTTCGCCGTCGCTTTCTCGTTTCGATCCTGCGTGGGTTTCCTAAGGGTGGAGATAGGTTGGTGGGTGACGGGTGCTAGCTTCGTACCAACACACAGCGGCGTTTTTGCCGAATGAGGGCTATGTTGCTAACGCAGTAATATAGCGCAATACTGAACGCATCAGAGGCGCCCAGTTTACTCCAGACCACATGACATAGTTTGCTGAAGAAAGCGTAGTAGTGGCAAAGAGGCTATTTTGTTTGTAACATACGCGTACGTCTGTTTACCTGTAGTGCCAGCTAAAATGTCTGCTACAGCCTTCCAAATTCAGTTCAGGCCTCTTACGTGTGCACCACAAAAATTTCGCTAAGCGCCTGTGGCCAATATATTCTGCGTGACTCTTTGAAGCACTATTCTAACCCATGGCGAAGCAATAGGCGACATTTTTCGTTCTAGGTGTTTTCAAACTCTCACTACAAATTTTTACAGATGTCCGACCTCCGTATTAACATCGGTGGAATCGAAAAGACCTGTTCGAGTAATTCAGAATGCGCCAGTTTGTATAAATACGTGAGTACCACCATCCGATAGCAGCGCGGAATCGCACGCCATAACGTTGAGCTAGTTTCGCACTCAACTTTTCTTTTTCAGGTTCCCGTCATGCAAGAGCCTGACAAATACAGTTTAATCACGATTGCTCTCACAATGGTGTCGCATGTCGAGCTTAAGCTTACGAAGGAGCAGCCAGGGTAAGCATCATAACGACCGGAAGAATGGAAAAAGTCCCCTCCCACAGTTTCCATAGGACTGATAAAATAAGGCATTTTTGCAACAGGTCCGGAATTTGAATGCGAAAATCAACCTCGCTAGGCTGGTCCCCGGCTGTGGTATTAAATGAACGCAACAAATGACACCGCAGCAGTAAATATGCCGGGAATAAAGAAGATTGCTTCAAAACATGGCCCCTGTATCGTGTCCCTACAGCAACAAACAACCGCTGGGTTTCGGCAACACATGACCACAGCCATGTTTACTTTTATCGACTTCAAACTCCTCTTCTTCTGTCTGCCTGTCTCAGCGGTTTCCAGAGTGATCATGTGTTCGATATTTTGAAAACTTACGCTAATCTTTGTGGAATTCTGAATTATTATTGCAGTGAGCGTCTGTATGCCCCTTTTTGTTCTCACTTGGATGACTGGGGCTTTCAAGAAATATGTTGCCCATAAAAACTGTACTCTTTCTACAAAGATCAAACAAAGAAAGGAGCGGTTTATTTTATTACGTTGTGCTCGCCATGTCTCCTGAATATTTTTTTAATAGTTGGATATTATCTTCTCAGTCCCACCTTTATCCCTTCACTTACGGCGCTGTTCAGGTGTCCGCCGAGATATGAGACAGATACTGTGCCATTTCCTGTCCCCAACAACCAATTTTAAATTCTGGATATTACCTTTCAGATGGAGAGATGTTAGTTTCACTATTAGAGGTTCCTTGGCGTACGACACAAATAATTTGTGTAAGTTTATTTTTGCTCTTTTTCGAGGCAAACATTTGGGAATTTTTCTCTTGTGTGAAGTGTAACTGTATAACTGTAAAGTATAACTGTAAAGTGCAAACGGGACGTATTGTTTTCTGGCTCTCAAGGCGCAGAAGTGAAGTTGACAATATAACGGCGATTAGTGAGTGGGAAAAGTTGTTATATAACTATAAGGAAATAAAAAGCTGGTCTTGATTATTAGTAATAGAATATGTTACAGCTGTCGGTGCAGCTCAGTAGAAATAGCTATTGCTTTCCAGATTTTGGTAAGCAATCTGCACGAGGTGTTTGATTCGTATATTTTTCTCTATAAGGGGGCATAAACCCATAACTAATGAAGTTTTGAAGCATTTAGATTTCGTGCGAGAAAAAAATACTAGTCCTTCTGGTATATTCTGCCTCGAATGAAGCGATGCCCCTCGAGAAGGATGTAAAAGTGCACGAATGCCTTCTTATATCTCCACTTACAGACTTTCCTGTACATCTTGTTAACTCTGCATTCGTTGGTGAAGAAAGGTAAAGTATCACACTCGTAATGCATACAATGTTTTTGACCTTGACGAGAACTCCTTTTAATCAAGCACTTTTGAGAGGTTTCTTGGGCATGTAGCTGCGTTTAGGACATTCATACTGACACTGATCATCTACGTAACCACTGAAGTCAACCCACTAATTACAATTCCACTTCGACACTCAGAATCTGGGCGCGAAGAATTCCACCCACGTGCATTTTTTAAACATTCTACATTTTGTTCAGTGGCTATTGTAGCGCAAAAATTTTCAAGAATTGCATGTTCTTTGGCTGTGTGGAGAGCTTGTTTTACCCTAACGTGCATGCGCAGGCGCAGTTGAAAACTCAAAACTCACTCCTAGTGTGGTCCGCATGCAACCTTTGCAAATTTGGGTTCATTTTTACCGTGAAATTAAATGTTATAGGCATGAGAGGCTTGTGCAGCGGGCTACTGAGCGATAGAGTTTAACGGGCAGGCTGAAAACCTGCATCTGATTCGGAGTATTCCGATAACCCGCAGCGTAAAATCAGAATTAAGAACATTTGGAAACTAACTGCTGTTCACAGAACACCAAAGCATACGCAAATTTTGAAAGGGATGTAGGGAATCCTTAATGACTTTTAAAATCCTTAACGGCTATTAAGCTGTGATCTAATTGCATACGCGGTATAGAGGAAAAAAACGAAGTACAGGGACCAATGTTCTTTTGTAGTTTCATTTTTGCTTATTTGTATCCTTAGAATTTACAGTCCGTGCTTCGCTCTTTCTCCCAGCTTCATGCACATCGGCACGTTCGGAAAAGCAGTTCTTGAAAGCCTCCTGCCTGCGTTTCTTCATGAAGGTATGAGCAAAAAAGAATAACTGGCCGCAAAATCTACGCATGAGTGTGAATATTCGTGAACAGCAATTTGGGGCACCTGCTCACAATTTCCCTTTGACGCCTCTTTGCTGCGTTACTTGTGTAACTCGTCGAAAGCCTGTTCATGATAACGTCTGTTCAGCTTAGTAGTTAAAAGCCCATAATTGTTTCCTCAGAGTGACTTGGCCAGAACACGTATGCTTCGAAAATAATGTTACGTGGCGGCCAGCCAAAGAAAGAGACGCGATGATTGATGGCAATGAGGTGATTTAATGACCGCTGGCCTAGCGCGAGCGCTCCTGCCCACGCCACTGCACAGTTCGTCTTGTTCGTCACACTACCCGGTGCCACCGAGCGATCGTCCCGATCGGTGACAAAGAGACGCGCGAAGTTGTGATGGGCTTCAGAAGATGGTGGGACAGGAAGGAGAAAGGGGTGAGGCGCTGGCCGCCATGATGAAAGAGATGACCATAGTTCACCAGGAGCCGACGGCCGAGGCCCCAGGACGCGCCCAACGGCCTGGGCAGATGAACGGTGTCTTCAGATGTAAGCGGCGTCTATGGTCGGTGGGGTCGGTAGGTCAGGTCCTTGAGTCGGGTGCAGTTCGTCGTGTTGAGTGGTCTGGGCGGGGGACGGGGCGGGGGGGGGGGGGGGAAGCTCCAGGACCAGGATGCCGATGATACCCGGCAAGGTCCACCAAATGTTACGTGGCGGCCAGCCAAAGAAAGAGACGCCATGATCGATGGCAATGAGGTGATTTAATGGCCGCTGCCCTAGCGCAAGCGCTCCTGCCCGCGCCACTGCACAGTTCGTCTTCGTCACAATATCGCGCATGTCTCTATAGAGCAACGCTGTAAACTGGCCAGACGCTGCTTCAGGGGAGAGAGAGAGAGCAGTTACTCTCTTAATACTCCCCCGGGTTCTATCGCATATAAGCACATCAGCTACGAGTGTTAACATGCACCCTAAAGTTACATGGGTGCCGGTCCTGAAACCGGCGCCTCGAAAACTCGCTCTAAATGGTACGAACGCATTGCGCAGGTCAAGATGCGTGTGCGTGAGAGAAGGATAAAATTTTATAAGCTTTTTAAATGTAGGACGAGTCAGGTGGGTAGATTCCTTAGTGCAGAGCTCCGGTGGCTTGCGCTGATGTGAGAATTGCAAGTCGGCTTTGGTATACTGTGTTCGTTGCACGTGCACTACGTCTTGTTCGCGCAGGTCTGGCCTTTTACCGGAGAGGCGGCTTCGGCTCCCAAATGGACGAGGCGACGCAGTCTCGGTGGAACCTGCTGGCCGAGTGCATCGCACGCGGGTTCCGGGGCTTCCAGCGTTCGCCCAACGTGGTGCGTGCGTAATTATTTTCTCAGAAAGAATGCCTTCCCAGATAGCCCCGCGACGTAGTAACAATGTAGGTTGAATGTTTAGGGGAACACTTGAAGGTGGAGCAGACTTGTAATAAGGAAGTAATTGCTCTTAAGCATCAACCCAAGCGCTGCCATACGGCTACAAAGGAACGCTATACAGCCCTCCACAGAGACTTCATAGTTAAAGAAAAATTCGTGATCTCACTCTTACACAGTTCCATAAAAAAAACTCCGCAACAACATATAGTACAAGAATTTCTTGCACTCGAAGAAAAATACAGTAGTTTCACGCAGTTTTATACAGATCGTTCAAAAACGCACGTTTACGTAGGAACCGCAGTGGCCCGAGGAAAGTCGGACAAAAACAGTACGACTTCCACAGTGCTCATCCATCTTCACTGCAGAATGTTACGCAGTCTGTGTGGCCGTAGATAAAATAGTACACGATAACCTCACCAACAGTATTATTTACACAGATTCTGTCAGTATACTTACAGCTCTGCACTCTATAAATGCAGTCATTCCGATTCTTGGTGACATCATACACAAGATAACAGCCACAGCTCGAGGACAAAACATAAATTTCTGCTGGGTTCCCAGTCATGTCGGAATAAGAGGCAACGAGAGGGCAGATTTCTGCGCTGCTAAAGCTCGTGGCAAAGAAATAAAAAAAGTAAATATACCTTTTAAGGATTGCATAAACTTAGTACAGCGTAAATTAAGAGAAAAATGGCAGTCGGCATGGAACGGCGAAGTGAATAATTAACTACACTTGGTAAAACCGGTTTTAGGTGAATTTTAATCATGTGTTCACCAGGAACGTTTTAAGGAAGTTATTTTATGCCGCCTCCGGATAGGCCACACGCACCTTACGCACAACTTCTTGCTAACAAAACAAGACAGACCTGTTTGCGAATGCGGAGATGATCTTACTGTTAATCACATTTTATTTTCATGTGTGAAACTTGAAGCACTAAGACAGAAGTATTTTACTCAATTTTATAATGAATGCGTTCCTTTTCATCCAGCACTGCTCTTAGTTGATATGCCATTTTTAACAGACCTTCCGTTTTTAGCTTTTTAAAAGATGCAGGGGTACTTGAAAAACTGTAAATTCTGAACCACTGGTTCGCTTTGTTGCATGATACACCTCAGACACTTTCTCATTCCTGAGAAGAAGGCTGACGCTTTTTATTTGATTGGTTGGGAGCCTCAGGATCCTTTCCCAGCCAAGGATAGCCGGTGAGGCTACGTTACCTTCTCTGGGGCTTTTACCATTAGCTATTTCCAGATTTCTTTGTTTTTTACTAGGCAGTTCAATATTTTTAGGCTATCTACACGTGTACATCGACGATTTTTCCTATACCTAAACATTCTACAGAAACCCAATTCTACACCTTGAGCTTGGCGTATGATGGCCTTAGCTGCCTATGTGCCATAAAACTCAACGCAACCCAACACACAAAAATTCGTCCTGGTATGGGCTTTGAAACAGGGACCGCCGCCTCACCGAGGAGCCTCTCAACAACCGAGCTAACCGGGTCGGCTGACATATGGTAAGGCGAGAGCGAATTGATTGAGTGAATGATTGAACTGGGAACAGTGTTGGTCCATTGTTCAGGTGAATCCGCCATGGGTGGAGTAGATTTTCAGTGAGAGATAATATGAAGGAATAACGGATAAGAAAAATGGTTGTAATAATTTCTATTCAACTACAAACTTTCTGTCAGGGCTACAGCTTTCCTTTGTAGCCGATTGGCTGCGCTTGTATGATTGATAATAACTGCCCTTTTCTCTACAAATAAGTAATTTTCTCCTGCGAATGTTTTGATAGTGTTCTGTAATTAGTGTTTCGTACTGTAATGCCGCAAGAAAGTGCAATAATTTTTCCTTGCACAATCAAAAAATCAAGATCGCTCATCATCACTGTCTTCTTCTTCTGCTACTACTCCTTTCTCTTCATCTTTCTGTTCTTTTAAGCTCACCTGGGTAACATGAAAAGCCTATCCTCTTTCCTTACTGCTATATGTTTTGAGCGATACACCAAGCGGGAGTAGATTTCACTAAAGGGAGGAAATACTCATAAGCATGCATGGGCTGCGCTGAAGTGGGTGCTAAATGAGGACTTTACTCCCTTGATTTTACCCTCCGGTCGACACGGGCACGTATGATTGCAGAGCATGGGTTTAAAAATATGGGTGGTCTCTGTTCTTAATTATGTATGCTGATCCGAGTTATTGTGTAGGTTGGTCCTACCGTGTGGACACAGAAATGTTTCCTCAAATGTGAACACATAGTTGGGTGAAAGCTAGGCATGCCAGCACTGATATATATATATATATATATATATATATATATATATATATATATATATATATATATATATATATATATATATATATATATACCTGTACGTGATGCCCGCTGAAGATATTGTGGGTAACACTGCCGTTAGGATCTGACATTGGACATCTCTCTCTTAGACCGACCCTTGGCCGAACAGGCGCCCTTTGATGCAAGTTCTTCTTCTGGAGACCGCGTACAAGGTGAGGGTGGTCTTCTTGATTGACTCGACACAGACAGCGACGAGTGAGCGAGAGACGCTGGATTAGTTCCACGTCCTTGTAATGCGCGCCGAGGTCTCCGGAAAATTTAGTATGTCTGATCTCCGTCGCGTGCAAAGCTTCGACAAAACTTTATTCATCATGAATGAATCTGTGCCGAGCTAGGAGAGCAACTAAAACATGTTCCGCAAATAAATGCGCGCAGTGTAATGCTTCTCCCAACTAAACGGACGTTTTTTTCGAGCTCAAATTTCGCACAAAAAAGGCATTTGGTCGGCAGAATTGTTTTATACCAGATTTTTTCAGGGCACTTGCCTGAACTAAAAGAGAATGTCGGGTGTTCACATCGCCTGCGGCAACGACGAAACGAGAACGGCCGCGTTCCCATCGATTGCACCGGTGGTGGCATCTCGTTTCTCGGCTGAAGAGATTCGGCAAAGGAGGCGGGGGAGTGTCTTACGGGAGGTTTGATGGTGTTGTCCATGAAAGTCTTGAAACTTTGCAGTTTTGGACCAACTAAGCTTTTTGTGATCATTGATAAAGCAGTTGGTGAAGAGTCTTGAAACCTCCAGCAAAAGACCCCCCCCCCCCTTTTTTTTTTCTTTGCCTAATCTCCACGGTCGACCAACGAGATGGCACCACCGGTGGAATCGTTCGTTGAGAGAACGGCTTGATTTCCTTCGTCGTCGCCGCAGACGATGTGAATATCCGATTTCTCATTCAATCAAGTAAGTACTCGAAACAAACGTAGTATAAAACAATTCTGCCAACCAAATGCCATTTCTTCGCGAAATTTCAGCTCGAACAATACGTCCGTCTAGCTGGGAGAAGCATTCCACGGCGCGCGTTTATTTCCTCAACAGTCGGTATGGCAGAAAAATGCTGTTTTAGGAGCTAAATTAACATATCCCCTGCATAGAAATTCGAGCAAATGTTCGTGTCCTTCATGACTACGCTGTCTGCATGTTTCTGCATGGCTGCTCTCTGTTCCGAAAGAGGTAGCTAAAATTTTCCCATTGGCATTCGTTGTTGCAAAGCAGCAAGTTCTGCAAGTTGGCGATTGCTCATGACGAAAAGAACTACTGCGCTAAAAACACAGGCAACGACGTAAAAGACAGGACATGTATGTCCTGTTTTCACGTGGTTGTTTTGTCTTTGTAGTCCAGTTCCATTCTTTCCGGCATTTATTGTTGACTTGAAAGCGACTCGCATGAGATTTATCAACAAACGGTGACCTACATTCCATAGCCAGGTCTTCGAACTTCTGTGTGCAAATAAAAAATAAATGAACGTATGCTTTTCCTTGCTGCAGCCATTCGAACCTCAATCATTATCGAAATAAAACGACGTACTCGCATGTCTATTCATCAGTGCTTGTTGATGAGAAGTTGTGTCACGCGCACTGCTATGGGAGGACGAGAGTAGAGGCTAGCACCGTCAACGAATGGCTTGAAATGTTTTTAATTTAGGTATTTATGAAGAAGAGAAAGAATAATGTTTCAAGCCTACCTTTAGGCCTGTAAAAAAATTATGCTGAATTTTGTTTTCTTTCTCGCGTGTTTTCTTTTCTACTATGCCAGACATTTTATTTCTGTTAAAGAATTTTCATATTTAGACCTCCTTGCTCAGCTGCTTTTCAGTAAATGTGAGAGGAATCGAAAATCAGTGCGTTTTGATGATAACTGTATTTTGGACTATGTATGTTGGCGGAATCTGTAGACAGTACTCCTCATCTACCAAATAGCGCAGGCACAAACAAATGTGCACCTCATCCCTTGAACAAACTTTTCTGCTTGAAATTTTCTTTCAGGGAAACGAGGTAAACTAATTTCCACTTCATGCGCGCTGTCTTTTCGCGTCGGTATCCTTTTCTTGTACAGGTTTACCACCGACTCCTGAGCAGGCTCAAAGGACGGAACAAGACGTCAGAGAAAATGCTGCGCCTCAGTGATTCTGTTTTCATCGAACCGGACCAACTCTTCTTCGTCCTTTACGGATGGGTGAGAAACACCGCATATGCATTGTACGCAGCTGTGTCACTGATGCACTGCTTCAACTTTTTTTCGAATTGAAAAAAAAATTAAAATAATGCCAGATTTTGATAACATCGTCGTTATGGTGTATTATAAGCACGCTTTGGTGAAGGGGCCTTTTTGTCGAGTGAATGTCACACGTATTGACTCGTGGAAAAAGCTTTAGCGAAGCTTGGCTTCACATCCTCTAATATGAAAAATTACATCTTCCATAGCTCAAGAAAAGTGCTGCCTTCAAAAGAGGGACAGGACGGGTGGGAGGAAGACGCACAATCTGGAGGAAGCGCTTCCTGACGACCTAGCACTTTTAAAAAAAGAGACAGTGGAACCAACCCCACAGACAGAATAGAACTGCACAAATCAGTTAGTCATATACGTCGGCGGTAGTTGATTAAAACAAATACCTTCACCTGTCCGTGCACTTCTCTCGCCGCTTAACCTCGGCGGATATTTTCGGTGTTTCTGCGAAAATTAAAAGCCGAGTAATCCGAAAAAATTTGCAGCGAAATGAAATTAATTCATTGACGCATCAAATCGCCGAGTCGATAACGTTTTGATGCAACTCGTATCGCAAAAACAGTGCGTGAAGACGAAGTGTCACGAATGTTACTTACAACTTGGGCAGTGGTGATATACAGACTCCATGTATGTGACCGTACTGCACGTCAGCATTTTTGTCGCGTGAAGTGCCCGCTCCTACAGCATCATGATCGTATCACAGAGTCTGTCCATAGCAGGAAGAAGGCTCTTCCCTGTCCATCGCAACCCGCAGCCATCCACTCTAAAATTTTATAACCTCCTCCACCTCCGTCACTCTCTCTCACCCCCTGCTTCATTTATTTCTCTTGGTACCCAATCTTACCCCAACATACCATCTTTTTATTGGTAACGGAATTCCCTCATTGGTCAAACTCCTGATGACCGGATTGGGAGCAAGCCGGCTACCGTTGGCAAGTTGAATGCAGTTGCCAGCTGCCGGCAGTGGCGCTGCGCATGAGCCTTGCGGTAGCTCAGGAAGAGCAACTCGAGTGCCAAACGCCTCACCGGTGGCTGCATTTGAAGCGGCCACCTGCCAGGCCAGTGGCCGCTACGCTTAACCGCTGCACCACTGCGCCAGTTGGGGGGGGGGGGGGGGGGGGGGGGTATGAGGACTTCGCGCTATGGAGTGTTGTGCCGTCATCAACACCACGTGACCATCAGTGGCCCAGTCACAGGGCTTCGAAAATTTGAAATAGTGAGGACCCCCAAAACTTTGAAGTTGGCCCACCTTTCAAAATTTCTGAGAATTCCCAGAATTTTGGAAATAGGTCCACCCCAGAAAATGGATTTAGGTGGATTAGTGGATTGGTTAAGTATAATTCCAGACGGTAATCCAAATGGAAGTTACTCAAACATTCCAGAAGGTAATCGCTCTTGTGTACCATATAAGGGAAAGGAAACAGGTTCCAGACACAGTGGTGGTGGGAAGTCACAAAGAATTTTAGACACTAACCTAAACACTATCACATTTTCTTTTTTAAAAATGTGGTTAAAAAGGCACCCAAATTTCTTTTCCATTTGCCACATTAAGTGCCTCATTCAAATTTATTTTCTGCATTTCCGCTTGGATGTAAATAGCTCGAATTTTTTTCTAAGGTACGCTGCTCTTTGAAGGTGTGTAAAGTTATTCCTAATATGCGTCTCAACATGTTGTTACCACATATTGTCCAGAGAGGTGAAAATGGGATAAATAAACGATGTGCAAAATAGAGGCAATGCTGACTATAACCTTTGTCCAGTAGTGAGGGCAGCGCATCATTTTTTTTTTCTCAGGTCATGCAAACGAATGCAACCTTTGCCGTATTCAGCGTAATCCACTCACAACGAGTTGGACGACAACCTAAACCATTTCGGATATAGTCCACAATTTATTCGAACCCGTGTAATTGATAACATTTTTTAATAGCTTGCAATACGTGACCATCGGCACCTTCCAGGCGAACCAAACCAAGTAGCAGAGCTCGTGCATATCAAATTACAGTATAAGAACCCTCGAAACGCCTACGAAAGGCATAACAAAAGCTCTGAGGAATACATAAGCAAGGAAGTTTAGAACCCCTTTCGCCAAAGTTCTCAACATACTCGGTTTGAAATTCTGTGCACTTTTCTATTACTTTAGAGATTTAAAGAAACATTCTCTCTTCTCATTTTCTCCGAGCACTGCAAGCCGACGATCAGGGCCTTAAACAGTTGCATGACAGCTCGCAAAACTTTGAACCAGCAGTCAATTTTTTGCTGCTGGAAGCAGAAAGTAATCACTGAATGCAAGATCAGAACACTTAAACGAATAAGCATCGAATAAGTTCTATCAACTCCGGGAAATTAACAGTGACGTTGGTTACGTGCTCTGACACGTTTTGACGGCGCACAATAGTCCTCTGTATTTCCCTGCTTGGGTCGCCGTTCTAGCCTCTCGAGGGGACCTTATCACAACTAATAAAGCCATAAGCAGTACCGGTGTGAGAAACACACCCAAAGATGTGGCTATCGAATATGACTTGTTTTGTACCATTGAACCCCATGACCTTTCGTCCAAACATGACGAGTGAAACTCCAGTTTTGAAACTATCTTATACCTCTGGAAAGTTTGCGCAGTATCGTGGACACTGCCGCCGATCTATTGCACAGTGCCGCTTCTGTAAATGTCCCTCTACTGTTTCTATGTACAATTTATCAACATCAGCAATGTTTTCCTCACTCAAAGGAGTCGGCGGGTGGAGGCATCTCTTCTTGTCCTGCCGTGAAATGCCGCTTTTACTAAATTTTGACCCGCCGTGGTGGATCAGTGGTTAGGGCGCTCGGCTACTGATCCGGAGTTCCCGGGTTCGAACCCGATCGCGGTGGTAGTGGTTTTATTAAAAATAATAGTAAAAAGGAAGGAAAAGATTTTTGCTAGCCCCGGCATCTGCCATCGATATTGAAGCACCCGAGCTGGGGCAGCGGAAATAAAGGATAGCAGGCAGAATGGAGAAATGAGATGAAAGAGCTGAGCGCCCATGTGCTGTGCGATGTCAGTACACGTTAAAGATCCCCAGGTGGTCGAAATTATTCCGGAGCCCTCCACTACGGCTCCTCTAACTTCCTTTCTTCTTTCACTACATCCTTTATCGCTTCCCTTAGGGCGCGGTTCAGGTGTCCGCCGATATATGAGACACATACTGCACCATTTCCTTTCCCCAAAAACCAATTATTCAGCAGAAACATTTCGCACTGGAAGCAGAGAGGCACCTCAAGCACGCTACAAACGCTCAAATTATCAGAATTTTTACGCAAGTTCAGCAATTTCTGACAAAAATTTTGAAAATTGGAAAAGTATAAGATACCTTTATGGTAAACTGATGAAGGGTGGTAATTTGGGCCTGTTGGTTCATCACAGAAAAGAAAAATATGCAGCGCAAAAAACACAGACGACAGAAGGAAGACAAACACAGCGCTGACACTACCAACTGAAAACCTTTATGGTAATACTGAAGGCAGGATATGTAGCAAAATCTTTATTTTAAACTGTTTCCACAGGTCGCATCGAACAGTTAAGACTCCCACAGAAAACTATTGCAGAAGCCGCCTGGGAACGCTGAAAATTCTCCCGATTAGTCATAAAGGAGGCCGCCTTTGAGCAGTTTTTTTTTTTGCTTTGGAAAGCTTGAATATTACAACAGCCTCGAAGCTTTCATAGTAACCCTCGTGCACTTCCTGATTGTAGGCCAGGTGTTATGCACGCAAATTTGAGACACTAATGGCGTCGTATATAAATGTAGTTCAAATTATTTATAGCCGTGCAACTAAGAAAATAACTCCAGTTTTTTGTTTTATGTTATCGATTATACCCTTAGCGTAGAAACATTTCTGAGGGGAGCGCGCGAGATACGAAGTAATAGATATGCAAAGCAATAAAATGAAACCGTGCAAATTAGAGGCGCGGTCCATACTAAATGCAATTCTATATGTAAGTGTGCTATACCTATTTATGCGCATGGCACGCAACAGTTTGAAAACAATTTCACAAAATGAAACTGCTAATTTCGCTGTGACATTTCTAGGTATGCCTGCATTATGAATGCGAAAAAAAAAATGCGTATATAAACACTTGCAAAGGAAGGATAAGACCTAACGTCATGCACTACTAAAGCTCATTAACCTGCTATATACCGTACAGCAGTGCCGTAGCAATTAAATTAAGGACGAGTGGCAACGAAGAAAAATACTTTCTTTTTGTCAAAGATTCTGGCATGCAACAAAATCATACGTTAAAATGAGGTTTGTTAGCTCCTTCTTTTTGCCTTCAATAATAAGTAATCGACTTAACCACTTATACTGCACACGTTAACGTTGGCGTGACTCCTAAAAAAATAAGCGTTAGAAAAAATACTCTGGTGGTGAGGGCCGTGGTCGAGGTATCGTGTTTTTTCTCTAGCAATAGACACTCGCGCGGAATACAACGTTCCGAAGCAGCTTTGTACGCTTCCACTCTCTCAGCTTGCACGCACTGCACGACATCCAGATGCGGCAAACATATGTCGAATTGTTACGCTGGCAGTATGTTTTCAAAGTCGATATATTCAATGTTCAGTCCAAAGTACCTCATATACCTTATGTTGATAACCCTGACTCATTCGCACGTATACGATACAAGGGCATTAATGACTGTCGCGAATGTAATACCCCCGGGTTTCACTGCATTAGCTTTAACCTATCTTTCATAGTTTTCAGTGCTCTAAAGAGATCTCTAAAGGATATTTTGTCCTTAGACGCACCTTAAGAATAACCGCACAGATTTTTCAACCAGGCGACTGAGGCGCGCTACATTGGTGCTTCCTTGCAGAGCCTGTGCCAAGGCGACAGTGTTGGTGACAGGAGCATTTCTCGTGAACACCCGGCTCGATGGAGGTGAGCTCGAATTTTGTTTTCCTCTCACTGCTTCATTTTGCGGCGCTATAGGTGCTCTTAGACATCTCATTTTAGTTGCCTGTTTTTTTCTTTCAACTGATTCGTTACACATTACACTACGTGGATCTCCGCGTATTCCCTACGACGAATAAATAATTTACAATTGAAGTTTTTCACGCTGTTTCGGTTTCATCAACCGAACAATGGCCCTGACGTGTAGCTGTTTAGGTGACAAAGCACAAAAATACTGCAATATATTCGCTGATACGTGGTTTTAATTCACCACAGCACTTAAATCAGCCTGCTTCAGCTTGAAGGACAACAATCAACGTAACAGCAGTTCTGATAACGTTTTTTTTTTCATGTGTCACGTGATCTAAACATCAACTGCACGTCACTTCCGTCGTTCGCTTGATGAAGCCGAAATTTCATCAAAAAAAATTGAATTATTATTTCGCTGTCGCAGGCAAGTACCACGATTCATGTATTTTAATGTATAACGCATGATTTCAAAGAATAAAACAAGCAAGCAAACTTTCGCGCCTATACAATGTGTCCGCACTCCTTCGATGTCTATACTCCATTAAGCACGCATATTGGAGTTGGCTAGCTTGTGTGACAAACCAGTTAAAGTCAGCTTTCAGTGCGGGCGCAGAATAATGGCCGTTGCTAGAAAACACAACTGAATTCCGCTTTGCAAAACTATTTATTATGATGTTTAACTACACTCCCATTTGCTATTAGCACTATGACAGGCAGAGTCAGTAAGTGGGGTGCTGTTGTCCGCTGCCATGACTTCATGCCCAGTTGAATAGGTATAGGTTTGAATGCGTCAGTATATGGGATTATGGCCCATTCGGTTTGGCTGTATAGGATTGACGTATCAAAGCGACTCAGTCGCGGGTTCCATAGTCTTATTTCTATGGGGGCGAAATGCTAGACGCTCGTGTACAGTGCTATGTCAATGCACATTGAGAACACAGCCGGAGCCCTGCATTATATACGGCGTCCCTCATAGCGTGAGTCATTTTTGGACTTCAATCCTATAAAGTCAAACCAAATGTGCCGTACTCCTATTTGCTCACCGATTCAAACCTATACACACGGATATGTGTTTCGGCTCTCACGGTGGCCGCATTTCGACAGAGGCAGAGTGAGGAAGCGACCATATGGTGAGGTCAAAATTTTGAAACCCAATGTCGCTAAGTTATAGCGAAGTCTTTCGTTTTAGGTCTTGCCTGGTAGCTCAGGTGTAGGACTGCATGCAAAAATTCATGAATTTAAGATAGCTTGAGGAACATCACCTGCCTGGTTTGAAGCGAGTGTTCAGAGAAGGAATCTGTCCGCTCGTCGCTCTAGGACGCTGCAAAAGGAGCACGTGTCACACGTAAATCTGTGTGACATTTGTTCGTAGGCGTACGTGGCCTTTCTGGCTGCGCGGTTTCGTACGTGCGTGGCCCCAAAATTCCTTGCGCCACAGCGAGGACAAGAATGACATTTTCAAATTATCGAAATTGATGTAGATAATACTTAGGCTATGCTATTAACTCCAATTAAATAAGGAACCTAACAGTAATAGTTAAAAAGTTAACTATTCAACATTAGTTAACCAGCCTGCTGGCTAGCGCACCTTTGCAGCAGCAGCACCATTGTAGCAGCAGCTGTGGCTTAACGGAGCAGGAGCAGCACCAGCCGTCGAAGATGATGACGCCGAAGTGCAGTCGAATTGAGCTCGCTCCTCGTGCCGGTGTCACGCGCCGTTCGGTTCCACGTCATCGGACGTTCTAGCACTTCAGCTAGTGAATCAATCATTTCCTTCATCGTGCCAGCCTCATACTGATTGGCGCGACACATCTTCCACGTCCCCAGTATTACTGGCCAATTACTCGACTGATGGCAGCAGCTGTCCATCGTAGCTAGTCTTATAGCTATACGGTGTATTGATGCACTTCCTTTGGTAGGGTGTTAACATCTCCGCCATTTTGAAGCACGGGCTCATTTAGCCGCATCCAAGTATTTTCCGGAAATCAGTACTTTCATGTCCTTGACTAGCGCCCAATACTGCTTCCAGACATCAAAGTCTTGATTCAAATTAAATTTTAGAACCTTCCTCTCGGCGCGAAGCCTGTGATTCGAAATGGCGCCTCCTGCCACCGTTTCCCGCCTTGAACCTGTGTACCGGCGGAGCGATAAGAGGATGCCATGCAGTGAACGTATGGTGTGTTTGTGTGAGGCGCACTACAGATTCCACGCTAGTACTTAAGAGTTATGTGTTGCCCCCCCCCCCACCCCCCCCCCCCCAAAAAAAAATGGCGCAAAGTTTAGATGTCACTCGTGCGAGACCAAGTAAACAGACAGTCATAAACCACGGATACGACAAAACTGAAGACATCATGATATAAATCTCGAGCACAGGCGTTACTCGTAATTTTTTTTTGCTTTTATCTTGCAGTATCCAAGACCTTCTGGAAAATAACCGCGCTTTTCAAAGCGCCTTCCGCTGCCCTGTCATTGGGAACTCCACCGCATGCCTTGCAAGCATTTTCTGATCTCCAAACAGCCGACAGTGCTCTTACTTTCGCAACGTAAGCATGCACTGGTACTGATAAGAGCCCAGTCATGAAAAACGAGACATATTTTACGCCTCCATTCTGATTAAATCACGTACGGATCCCATATTAAAAATAAAGATTTGTTCCTTGCACAAAGGGCTCACTTTGTTCTTGTGGTCTTAATAGAGAGAGAAGAATGATGTAACACGTGACGCACCTGTATATAGATGTCAGTCATGGTGCGATTCAACACTATGGCTCAACGAGCGAGTTGGTGATATATTATTAGTGCAACAGCGTAAAGGCGCGGACGATAGGGGAGAACACAGGGCGAGCGCTGGAGAGTACAGTAACGCAACAGAAACACATGTAGTGTCTACGACAAAGTCCGCAAGCGCATCCTTGGAAGCTCTTTGAAGCAGACAAGAACCAACAGATTTCACCAAAGTTCGACTCCGCCGATGTTGCCATATAAGTAACAACTGTAGCCGTTGGGAGACTCGGAATGAAAGGCATGTTTTCTTTGTCGACAAGCCATGGTTTGAATAAAATTATCGTATTCTTCTGGAAACATGAAATTGCAACTATAGAAAAGAATTTGCAGTTGTTTAAAGTAGAGGCTAAAGATCTGCATACTGTGTTTGCCTTATATGTAGCATACCTGCAAAAAAGTTTTATCCTCTGTGAGCTACAGGTGAAAAACAATATGTAGGCCGTATGGCCCTTGAGAACATAACAGCAAAAAAATAAAATGCTGCTGATTGCAGGAGTACTGAGGAGTACTCCTGCCAGGATTTTTTATTGGAGTGAGGGGGGGAGGGCTACCAAACAAAATTTTCTTTCTTTAATACTGAGGAAGAGGAAGATCTTTGCTAACGCAAGCGTGAATAAACTAAAGTTTGTCTCTGGCGCATGTGAGGTACGCCCCTCAGACGAATTTTCATACTCTGCAATCGTTTAATAGAAGGTGGTCGTATATACAGTGAGATGAAAAAAGCCCTCAAGTAAATGCGGAAACGTCAACTACAAAAGAAAGAGCTTCCTATTCTATTTCAGACATAATCGTAACTAAATTGTTTAATCTGGCTTCATTAAACTTATAATAGTACAGGAACGAAACAAGAAACAGAGCGTCATTTCAGTGTGGCGTTGTACAGTCGTACACAGACCTGTCTAGAGCGCTCGAACTCAGTGCCGTCTGCGCTCCGCAGCGCGCAGTGCGACGTCTAGCGGCAGCGCGCCTGGTTCGAGATGGCGCATGTCTGATGCTCAGACGACGCTCAAGGATGCGCAATCGCGAACCAGGCGCTACCGCTAGATGTCACTCTGCGCGCTGCGGAGCGCGACGACACGGAGTTCGAGCGCTCTTATAGGTCTGTGGACGACTGCACGCACCTTTTTTACTATCAGCGCTAGTTACACAGAAGCAGCTGGTACGAAGCATATACACACCATGAAAACTAAACACAAAGCTTACAATTAAACGAAGGAAAAATACGCAGCATTGTACACATAACACTAAATATTCGCCGCACAGAAGGGACACTTTAACGATATATGCACTGCTACAAATAAACCCTAGCATCTGCACCACTACATCTTTATGTGAGTGGCCTTATATAAATTAGAAAAAAGCGCTGTATATGACAGTGTTTTTTTTCTTCACAGAATTCTACTTTTGGTTTGGGTTGCAATATCATTTTTGTCGCGCTGTGATCCCAAGTCGTCTTGGTTTCGCCATTATTGCCGAAATAATTTCGGCAAGGTTAACTGGAGTCCGATGAATTAACATCAGGGCTAACTAGTTAAGTAGCTGTTCAGCTGTTAGATTCCGAAGGTATGTTTTAACCTTCTTCAAAGTAGAGAAACTGCGTTCTGCAGCAGCGGTAGTCAATGGTAGCATTGCTAAAATCTTGAGGAATGTATGAACAATCGGAATTAAGACCCTGTCACAGTTCATTAACGCGTCAGTGGCGTAGCGCGGCGTCTGCTCTACCTGTTGCTTCCCATTTTGCTTTCCACATCTGCCACTCTCCCCTTATCGCAGGGATGTGAGTTGTCTGCATGTCCTGTATGTGAAATTCCAAAGCCGGCTGCGCGGACTCAACGTTCCCTTTAAAGACGTGTGTTGGCAGAAAAAACTGAAAACTACTTAAAGCTGCGCTGTGGTTTCCAAAGCGGCACTCAGGAGAAGCACTGAGATCGTCCATATAAGGAATAAACGTCGCTCGGCTATAGTGTTCCTTAGTTGAATTCGGAGAGTACTTATGCACTGAGGACTTATGCAACGTCACACTCCATTCTTCAGCCGCCAACGCCAGTTCTTCCCCCATGGAAGTTTGCACAGCTCAGCGACAACAAGCCAACAGATAATCGCCGGCCAACATATGCTCATTCGGCATCGTTGCTTCTCCAGAAATTTGAGGAACAAGGTGCTTGCCTGCCTGAAGGATCCATTGTTGTCTACGTAGACTCAAGCATACAAGACTGCAAAGCAACAACAGCTATCTACTGCCCGTGCAGACCTGCCCTGAATCAAACCTCTTGGTTTCAGCTTACGGAACCCCCTTCGTTTTTTTGTGCTGAGCTCGTTGCAGTTCAAGAAGCACTCTGCTCCGTGGCCGACATAACTATGCTCCCTGCGGCCCGCGTTGTCATCCACACTGACGCCCTTAAAGTTGTCCGGCTGCTACGACGTGTTAGCCGCTGTCCAACGATATGTCAGGACATCCGCCGGCTCGCGGCACGCATCCCGCAGCCAGTACGTATTGAGTGGGTCCCACAGGATCTGCTGACCTATAAAAGCCAGGCAGATTTAGCGACCCTCCTTGCGAATACGAACTCATCACCGCCTCGGCTCCTTTATTTGGACAATTTTACCCCCCTTTCATCAAGAAAGGAACTCCTCCGGCGCCGCACACGTGCTCTCATTCCTCCGTGTGCGGTATCCCTCCCCCACGGTCTTACCCTTGCAGAGGAGTTGTGCTTAGGAGGATCCGGGTCGGGGTTGCCCTCACACCAGCCATCACTCGGAAGTGGCCTCAGTACCGAGAATTGTTTCCTCGTCCAGGGTGTCCGATATGTAAACACGAGGACATTGAGGCCGACATTCATCACTTAATCTGGGACTGCCCAGCTCTCAAGCCTACAAGGATCCGGCACCTGATGGTAGCAGGTCTTTCACCAAGGAATCCTGCTTCAAACATTGCCTGGACGCAGGGACCGTACCATCGTTCTCTACTGGACTTCATCAAATCAGCTAACATTTTTCCATTCACTTAATCTCTACTACATCATTCATCACACCTTCACCCATCATTGATGCCCTGGGGCAATAAATTTCGTTTAAAAAATTCGAAGAGTAATTTGGCCGATGCTTCTGCGGTCGATTTTTGCGGTCAAATTTGGCCGATTTCTGCATGCCGTGCAGTAGTGCTGCGTTTCACGGGCTTGTGACGGTGCAGTCAAGTTTTCTTTCAGTCGTTTGGGAGCGTCACTTTTTGATTTCGCACCAGGCATAGTAGATATCTGCGAGAAGCCTCTCAGTAACGTGGTAAAGTTGTGTGCTTCGTGTTGACAAGCGAGCACTGTGACTATGTGCGCGCGCGTTGGTACACTATGGACATGAAACTCCACCGTATGGTAAACTACTTAGCCACTTCCCACCCATGCAAGACACGGCATGACGCAAAGACGGCACAGACTCGCGAGACGGCGGGTCGCAGCGGTGCGCTGTTTCCTGGATTGACGAATGGTGTTCTCAGCGGCCGTTGAAAGGCGCTTGCATCGCGCTAAAAAAAGACACTGATCACCACTAGGTGGCTATCAGTGAAAAGATATCTCTATATAGGTAACAGAGTCCTCTGTCATTGCAGAGGAGGAGGAGGAACATTTATTTCCACCGAATATGGCGCGGCAGCTACCTCCGGGCCGCGCACAGGCGTCCGGAGAGGCAGTCTGTCGCACCACGGCCGGAAGCTGTAGCTTGGCTGTAGCTGCTGCTCGGGCGCGCCCGACCTGGGCCTTCCGGCTCGCCAGGTCAGAGCAGCCGAGCAGGGCCGCCTCCCGGGTAGGTTTGGGGATAGGTGTGGAGTTGATTGGTATGCCCGCAGCATGTGGAAAATGTCCGAATACTTCTCCTCACAGTGTGGGCACTTCCCTGTGCACGCGGGGTCGAAATATTTTAGAACTGCCTGTTTTACTCCTTTCCTTAGAGAAGCAACACTTACCCTTTGCTAACCCCAAAGGGAGCCCCGAAAAGGACTAACTCTTGTGGCAAATCAGTTAGCCCCGAAAAGTACTGAGCTCTCGCCCCCTTTCAGTTCCTTTTTTTTCTTAGATTGTGGCACAATCTGATAGCTCAGTACTCCGCCATTTGTACTTACGCAACCATCATGAGCAGCCAAGTGTATACCGTAACACATTACGGACTGCAGTGCCAGCTGCAAAATTACATCATCGGAACCGGCGCCAACAGTTCGCGGTTAAAATATGCCAATATAATCAACGTCTCAGATTTTATTGGCATGGATGTTTGCGGTGTGAATGAAAGGTGTGGGCATGACTGTCTAAAAAGCAAAGCTCAGAAAGAGCGAACTAAAGATGGGCCCATTATCGAAATATGATGTCAGTTCCAAGGACTCCGTCCGCAACAAAGCCGGTCGCTGCGAAAATGTTCCAAGAATGTTCATTTGTAGAAATGCTCGAATTGGACGAACTGGGCTGCGGTTTCGCGTATGCACCTGCGGGGACGTCGGCACGCGACGTCACGGGAATACTCCACGCGCCGACTCATGCACTAGTTTGAAGATTATTGTCTTGTCGAAAGGCCATTGAGAAAAATTGTCGCAATCACCGGAGCAGAAAGTTCGAAAGCCAAGAAGATGGCGCCCTCAGATCGCCGGAACCGACAGGATGTGTGGAATGTGTAGCCAGACAACATACTTTCGTCCCTCAGGATCTTGACAGCGTCGTGGTTTTTTAAAACACTGCTCACTCGCAGGACGTCAGCGAACCGACAGGTTGTCATGCCGGTTGGGTTCATAAGGCATGGAAGCAGGATTTCGACAGTCTGGTCCTCGGTAGCCAGTTCCGAAGCAAGGCGGCTGCACACATCGGCACTACTCTTGTTAAAACTTGCCAAGCTTTCCTCAAGACCGTCCAAATTTCTTTGAATTGCGCAGCTCCTTCTGGGACTGCGTCAGCACCTGCAGCAGCTGCAAGGTCCGCTGAGTTGATTTGGGCCGCCGTGGTCGCTCTTGCGCTGCCTCGGGCTAATGAGTCTTCCTGCTCAGATATCTTCCCTTGGATGTTGGGTTCTTTCTTCGAATATGAACCAATTTCCAAGCCTGTGTGCACTTTCCAGGACTCTGTGTAGAGCCCGGAGGCATTTCGACCGCATCAGTGAGGCACAGCAACATGCTGCCTAAAGAAGGCAATCCGTTTTCCCGGACGTCCGCGGAAAGAGTATTTTCTGACATTAGAAGTTCGGCAGGGGCGCTTGAGCGCCCGGCGATGTTGCCTAGTGAAGCTTCCTTGACCAGCTGCGGACTTGCTTCCAGAGATAACTGTGTCGCAATATCGCCAGTCGCGTGCTCTTCGGCGCACCTGATGGCGCACACGACATACAGATGCTTAAATCTGTCAAAGCGTTCTCTGGCACAGATAGCTTGTTCTGCACAGAGGCGTCTCCTATTGCTCCACCCGATAACGCTTTACCGATTGCAGCAGCCGTCGAAACTGGCCGAGCCTTTGAGCAGAAAATGTTGTCCACAAAATTTCGTGAAACCACATGAACGGACTTCGCCGAGACCACGGCGTTTCTTAACGAGGCATTGCTCACCATGCCCTCGCTGTCGTCGGTTGCAGAAGCGGCGACTGCTGTCGTATCGGTCAGAAAATTACTGCGACTACTGCCCCGAGCACTGGAAGGAGATTTTTTTGCCAGTGTCTGCCGAGTTCCATGGACGGTGTGAGCCACATCGCTCAGAAGTGGGCCGTTTTGTAGCATTTTTCGCTTGTCTGCGGCAGTCTTGTCCACGACGTCTCCTGTGCACATCCGCGCTAACTGTTGCGACGGCCTAACAGCGCTTTTTGGGCGTTTATGCGCGCCATGCACGTTCCGAGTCCCGCTGCGCCTGTCTTCAACGTTCTCTACTTGGTCAAAGGCTTGCAGCGCCCTAATCGCGGCAGGAATGCCGCCAACTTTGAAGCCGACACGATGCTCCACAGCTTGCCATCGAGCAAGCAGACGCCCGCACTTTTTACAGCTTGCTTGGTTGTGACTGCAACATTCCAGGAAGTGCTCCTTGAGGTTTCCCAGAATTCCTTCAAACTGGCAGCCGCGGTCAGCGTTGAAGAAGCGCACTGAGCAGCTTATGAATTCTTGATCGTCGATGAGAATCTCAGCAGCATCCTCGATGCAGATTTATTTTACGTCAATGGGGCACCTCGTGTCGATTAACTGAATCCGGGTGCTACAAAAGACGCCGAAGACGTGGGAGTAGGGAGCAAATTTGGCACGTCTAGAGAGAACGTCGCACACATTACTGGATGGACGGGGCCCAAAGAACTGAATAGGCCTCCAGTCCAAGAATTCGCTGAACCCTGTTCACAGGGCAAGAAAACCTGCGTTTCCTTCGTTGGTAGCCATCTGGCGTATGCGCAGCCTCAATGCCATCATGTAAGACCGAGGGGCATTATATATAAGTGCGAGCGGAAAGGAAAAAGGTCCCGTGCTTGGGCGGTTGCGTCAAGTATTGCATCATCACTGGTAAAAGCGCCCAAGTTTCACAAGTTTATCCTGAAAAAAACTTAGCACTGCCGAAATTCACATCGCACTGAGCTAGTGCCGGCGTGCGCAGTGCCATTATGTCGATATCAAAGCGGCTGTAGTACAATCGGATGACGCTCATAAAGTTGCATGGCGATTTCCCGTGCGATGCATGATCATGACTCTCAGAATAATAATAATAATAATAATAATAATTGGTTTTTGGTGCAAAGGAAATTGCGCAGTATCTGTCTCATATATCGTTGGACACCTGAACCGCGCCGTAAGGGAAGGGATAAAGAAGGGAGTGAAAGAAGAGAGGAACAAATAGGTCCGTAGTGGAGGGCTCCGGAATAATTTCGACCACCTGGGGATCTTTAACGTGCACTGACATCGCACAGCACACGGGCGCCTTAGCGTTTTTCCTCCATAAAAACGCAGCCGCCGCGGTCGGGTTCGAACCCGGGAACTCCGGATCAGTAGTCGAGCGCCGTAACCACTGAGCCACCGCGGCGGGGCACTCTCAGAAGGTCACTGCTTGTTATCGCGCTCTAACTCGTAACTGCCGTCGTGCTGTCAAGCGACGTTCCTGCAATGCCTGGAAGTGCCGTACTCGCGTTGGTGGCGCTCCGCCAGCTTAGCAGCCAGTAATATGAAAAAAGCGCGCGCAGAGCGGTTGCATTTAGCGCGTGGAAAATCTTAATCGCACGGCACGTTCGACAGGGAGCTACCGGTTAGCGACAGCTGCCTGCGTCATGCGATACATATGACCATAACGACGACGCGCCGTCCCGTTCAGCCTCCGCCTAGGACCGCTATCACACTTCGCCTCCATACAGCAATGCCTCAGTGCTGCTAACTCATTCTTTGTGCTAGGCGTTCTAAACAGAAATTAACCAAAGAAAGACCGCTATCATGACTGTCACCCCTGCGCGAAAATCAGGATGATCTGCACCCACGCGACGCTTGTTAGGTGTCGCTATAGGTCTAGCGGGCTTCACATCACAGCCTAAGTGGACGGTATCTGCACTTAGTCGCCGCTCATCACAATATGCCTAACCCTGTTAGCAGTTTACCAGTGTTGTGATCGTACTTCTGGCCGCACGGGCCGGAACAAGCGACATTGTCTGGGGGAAAAAAAAAAGGGGGGGGGGGGGGGTCCCTCGACCGCACCTCCTGGCCACTTTGACGGGGAGGCGGAAGCCGAGTCCGTGCATTGATAAGAAACACCTGCGACCACCTGCAAACCGTGGTGACGTCACTCGTGGAGATACGGCAGCCAGAAAGGACACAATAAATAACGCTACCATTAGAAACATGGGAGGCATGGCCATCGCCGAACTTACGAAGTACCTAAACGAAATCTGGGAAAAAGTAATCGTGCCGGCGGAATGGAAACAGGCTGAGGTAATTATGACAGCCAAGCCGGGCAAAAGACTACAAATCGAAAACATCAGACCAATCTCCCTAACCTCCTGCCTAGGGAAGGTATACGAGAGAGTGGTCAATGAAAGAATCACAAAATACATGGAGGACAAGGGATATAACCCTGATGCCATGTTTGGCTTCAAAAGGGGACTGTCCACGCAAGACGCACTCCTACAATTAAAGGAGGAAGTCCTCACTGAAATACGAAGAAATGGAGAACACATTGTATACTAGCGCTCGACCTAAAGGGAGCCTTCGATAACGTGGGACATGCGGCCATCATGGAAGGTCTCAATAACATGAACTGCGGAAACAGAGCCTTCCAATCTGTCAAAACCTTCTTGACGAAACGAACGGCTACGATAGGGATTGAAAACACAAGATCTGAGAGCTTCACATTGCCAAGCAAGTGCACCCCGCAAGGCTCAGTAATATCACCGCTACTATTCAACGTATCGATGATAGGACTCACGAAACTACTGGACGAAATAGAAAACATCAGCTACACAATGTATGCAGATGACATAACAATATGGACAACCACAGGCTCCCTAGCGGCAAAAGAGCAGCTACAAAGAGCGATCGACGATACTGAACAATACGCCAGGGCCCGAGGACTATCGTGCTCAGCATAAAAATCAGAATACATAAGAATAAAAAAGGTACACGGAAATACGACTCCCAAATCACCCTGAAACTCGGAAACGAGGAAATAGAGAGCATATTGTTACCGTGTTTACGTTACCGTTTACCGGGCCCGACTCTGGACATCTGCGCATGCGCTGCCACTTACCGGTCCGCTAGCAGTTTACGGAATCTCTTTTAGTGTTGCGGAGAATTAGCGTTCGCTCGTAAATAAACATGGCGGCGCCCTGCACTGCCGCTTCGTACCAAATAGAGCACCACCGCCGCGTTCTTCGGCGCCATTTCTCGCTATACATGAAGGCATTCGCTTTTAATTTGCAAACTCTCACTCATACGTTGAAGTCTGAGTAACAACTAGGCCATGTTTTTTAGATTATTTGCCGATTTTTGAGCAGTTAAGCCAAACTTTATGTCGTGTACAAAGCCAAATAGCAACGACTACCTGCAGCTTTCTCAGTTTTGTGGCCGATTTAAAATGTTTGTAAAGTTTCGTGGATTTTTTCCTAGAAAAAAAGGGAGTGGTAATTATCTTGCTATATTCATCAGTAATTGCAGAAAATAAAGTTTCTCCGGCCCGGAGTAGGCGTGCTTTAACTTACTGCCACTAGATGGCGCCACTATTTCCATCCAAACACATAGAAGCGACGATACGGCACGACAAACAGGTGTCGTAGTTGTGCTTTTTTAAAGCGCTCAATGTGCGCTGTGTATGCAAGCTTACTGAGGTCTACGTAGTGAAATTGTCTACTGGCCAGGGCGGGCAAAGGTGTCTTCCCGGGCACATTTGAAAAGCCGCGGAGTCGGCTGTTAGCTGAAGTGTAGTCGGTACGTCTTTATAAAGAGAGAAAAAGATTATTAAAGTGTAGCATATCTCACTTCATAGAAATGATTGCAATGCATCCGTAAAGCTGGGCATCTGCCATCATCATCACTCGTTTTAGCCTCACGGTAACTTGTTACGGGAGAGACGGTGCGCTAAAACGTCTTCTGGCGTGCGCCGCACTAACCGGAAAGTCCGGCGTACGTTACATGGTAAACGGTAACGTAAACGTGGTAACGATATGATATAACTCTCTAATACCTGAGAAAATGGAAGCCAGAGTGCTTGGAATGTGGCTGCAAAATCTAGGACGATGTAGAAAAGCCATTGCCTCTCTTAAGAATACAACAGAACAAGTCGCCAGAATCGTGCGAAGAGTCAGCAGGAAAAAGAAGAGGATGAGAGAACAGGACACCCTAAGACTCATGGACAGTCTCGTCACGAGCGTAACGTACAGTCTCCCCTACCACCAAGAAAGTGCTCCTAATTTGGCTGTCAATGTCTGTCTTGTCTTCGCCCTCGCCTTCTGCCGGGTATCCTAGCTTTAGCAGTAGTGCGCGGCCAGTGGCTGTTCTTTTAAGTCTTTCGAGTTGAAATCTGAGCATAGTTTCACTGTGCTCCTCATAGGTGCCGTACACACCCATGTTCATTAACTTTTCTGTCGAGGCGCAGGTCATGACGCCTAAGGCTTGCTTATACGCCTTTCTGATGCATGTTTCCATTTTGTTCTTTTCCCCTTTATTAGGTTGTAGGTACGGAAGCGCGTACGTCATCCTCGGTATGATGAGCGCAGAAGTGATCCGTAACGCATCTCGCTCCTTCACCCCTTTTCTCTTGTTCGTAATCCGGCTTAACATCCTGCATATCTGTTTCGTGGAGTGTTCCAAGAGCTGGATGGTATGGTCTCGTTTGCCTTTCTCCTGCAGCCACATTCCCAAGATGCGAAGCTTATGTGTCCTTCTTACGGGTTGTCCATCGATCTCTAACTCTATCGATCCCCTGTCCTCTTTGTTTTTGTGAAGTCTAATAAATTCTGATTTTTCTGGAGAGCACTGCATCCCGCTAAATAAAGCAAATTGACCGATCTCATCCGCCCCTCTTTGCAGTATTTCTTGCTTGTGTCCTGTCGATCCTTTTGTCGTCCACACTGTTATGTCGTCCGCATAAATTGAATGTTCTACATCCCAACATGGACCCGAAGAACCACGAAGGAAGACGGGCGGCGAGATCATTGGAGTTGGACAGGTTCCTAAAGAAGAAACAGATGGTTCTGTATGTTGACGCGTCCAAGTACAGAACGAAGGAAAACGCTAGGGCGGTAGCAGTAGTGAACGCCAATGGGAAGATAATTACTGGTGCATCAGTGCGCACAAGGACAACACAAGCAGCGGAAGAGATCGCCATAGCTCTAGCCCTGACTGAAGCCCATCGGCAGGGACTGAGTTACTGGATAGCGACGGATTCTCAGGCTGCAGCGAGGGCATACAGAGATGGCAGGATCGGCCAAAAAGCCGCGAGGATTCTCTTCGCACAAAACCAACACAGACATGGATCAAACAACACACACATTCAACACACCATCATTTGGGTCCCTGACACTGGGGTTGAGGGAAATCTCATGGCAGACACCGTTGTCCGAGGGTTCACGAACCGGAGGGCGGGTTTGCCGGTCGAACCCTTCAGCACGCCAGAATCGTACGGGGAGGCCATGAAGGCGTTGTTGGGAGCGCGCAAGAAGTACTCGGCTCCGGCGGATATCCTCAACAGAGAGCAGGCCACCACGCTCAGAAGACTATAAACAGACACCTACCCAAGCAGAGCCATGTATCATAAAATGTGGCCGAACAGATATGCGAAAGAGTGCGTGTGGTGTGGGGGCTACGCCACAACGTACCACGCCACCTGGGGCTGTGAAAAAAGCCCTTTACTACCAAAGATAAATAGCCCTAGTCTAGAGCAGTGGGAGGCCCTCCTGGCTGACTCCGACCCGAGCACACAGCTTATGCTGGTGACGAGGGCCAAGGCAGCGGCGGAGGCCAACGGGATCCTGGACTAGGGAATACCGACCACTGCAGCTCCACTTCTATCTATCCCCAACACCCTACTCCCTTACTCTTCCTTCTGTGAAAATAAATGTTTTTACTACTACTCCCCTACCACGGACCAAACAAGCAAGACACTCTACAAATCGACACCATACTATGCAAAGCGTACAAAATGGCGCTCAAACTCCCAATGTCAACGCGAACCGGAAAGCTAATGGCACTGGAAGTATCGAAGAGCTTCGACGAACTACGAGAAGCGCAATGTAGTGCACAACTAGACAGACTCACTCAAACCAGAACGGTAAGGCACCTAATTGAGAAATCAGGGCTACCCCTGGGCACACAAAAAGACAAGGAACAGATATACCCAGACACATAAACCCCAATATACACCATGAAAGACGACAAGCCAGAGTCCGAGCACACAGCAGGGAATTCAGCGACAATCCCAGCGTAGTCTACACGGACGCAGCAAAGTACCGGTACCAACACAAAACGATCGCCGTTGTAACAGACAAAGGACGGAAAAAAATAACCAGCGCAACGATAAACAACCCCAGCATAGGGGCAGCTAAAGAGGCCGCCATTGCTCTGGCAATATCGCACGGCAACGCAACAGGACAAAACCTCACTATAGTAACGCACTCCAAACAAGCATGCGGAAACAACACAAGAGGCAAGATCGACAACATCGCAGTCGTATTCTACACATGACGGGAAGACACATAAACGCTAAACATAATATAGTATGGGTTCCGGGACATGAGGGGATGAGGGGCAACGTGGCAGCGGACGAGTTAGCTCTAGGGTACGACAACCGAGCAGACTCAACACTTTGCACCACGGGCACCTTTGACCCTGTTACCCCCACGTACTCAGACATACTCGATCATTACAGGGGTCAGCAGAAACGGTACCCAGCCCCACACAAAAGGCTAACCAAAGAGGAGGCAGTAGACTGCGCAGACTACAAACCGGTACCCACCCGCACCTGCACAAACTACACAAGATTTTGCCTACACAATACGTAGACGACTGTTCGTGGTGCCAGACTAAACCTACACTAGAGCATGTCACATATGGACCTTTTTTCCATCCATCCATACATCCATCCATCCATCCATGCTGTGTATGCCCGACGGTAGCCGATGCCTACCGCAGCTGCTGAAGCTACCGGCGGCTGCATCATGCCTGAGCACTGCAGAAGCAGCATGTATTGATCAGCTGCGTCACTGTTCGATCCACGTAGTAGCATAAAAGGAAATTTAAATTAGCCCCGATAGGCTTCTCGCGATAAATACCGCATTAGTAAACTGGCTAACGGGGAATGGGCAGCGGTAGTAAAGCGCGAAGTCTGGGAGTCGATCGGCACTGCCACTCAATGTACTTAACAGCATGTAAGTTACTGCGTTCATTCACCTGAACATCAGCATAGCACGCTTATAACTGCGCAAGAAAAAAAGCACGTATGTTGCTGCGCACGCATTTATCACCTGAGCCGGTGTGCACGCCCCCCCCCCCCCCCCCCGGCAGGTTCACTCGCCCCCAAGGAATCCGTTCTTTTGTTAATAGCACAGCATGTTTTAATGGCACGTTTTATGGCATTTGATATTTACTTGAAAGTGTTTCTTAATATGACCGACGTAATTATTTGATTCGAGTAGAAAGAAATCTGGCAAGTTCATGCGCGGCCACGTTGGCATGCTTAGAATAGCGTACCTTAAGTGTGCTAAAAGCCGCATGCTTTTTCATTGCATCATGCATGTGTCATGTTTCATGATGCAGTCCATGACCGCGAAGGTTGTTTGGAAAGAAGCAGCCGCAGGCGTGATACTAACAGACGTGTCGAGATTGAGAGGGGACGCGGCAATGAAAAGTGTTTTCGTTATTTATGCACGCGATATGAAACTAAATTTGGTGCAAATATGAAATTGATACGCTAGTTTCAGTAATGTCTTTTATTTTTAGCTATACCTGGTGCAGTTCTTGGGTAATTATAATTAACACCCTCGTCGAGTCACCTCAAGGTCTTAAACAATTGAGTAGAAAGTGCGCAAATTTTTTATGCCAGCATGTTCACAAAGCTCTGTTCTGCATATGACGCTATTACTTCTTTTTTTAGATGGTCATGTACTTATGCATGCATAGTTACGTGAAATTGTTTCTTACAAAAATAACGAACATAATACTGCACGTGTAGGAAAAAAAAATCGCGAGATAAATTACACTCCTCAACGTCTCAGGAGTTGTTTGCGCAAATAGAATCATTCTATTTTCATGCGTTACGAAATTACGAAGGTGTGAGTGATGTCAATCACAGAAAATGTGAAAGGTCAGAAAACGAACCTTAACGTTTACTTCCTCGTTTTTGGCCTCTTCGCTTGCGCTTTGGTCAAAGAAATGCGGCCCTGAACTCAAAGAAAGCCTCAAAGAAATTCTCACAATTTTCGACGACCACGCATCTCGAAAGCGTACTTTATAAATTTCTACTGAATATTAAGCTATAATTTTTCGTCACGAAACAGAACACCCCAACGCTAAGAAAGAAAATGTTTCCTGAAATCAAAAATTTTCACCAAATCGACCAGTTTAACAAGGGGAGAAGTTAGCCTGCCTGGTGCGTGATCCTGCGGATAAAAACAGCGCTTAAGCGGGACAGCTAGAGGAGAATGGGGACACGACGCTGTCCCCACTTTTCGCACAGCACGACACCTACGTATGTCAGCAGACGGTGAGCGCACGTCTGCTCCGCCGAAAGAACGCCAGCACATCCTCTCACTACTGTCCCGAAGTAAAATTATTCTAGCTAAAGCAGAGTGTCAAAAATTTCCCCATTTTATTCAATGCCTAGCGTAGAAATCAATGCCAGAAACGCTTTCTGTTTACTACTAACCATATATACAATACAAAGTGGCGATCTATTTCTCTGAATACGCCGCACGTGGCCAACGCGAGCTGGTGTACTTCAAGAAATTACTAAGCTGTAAACATCAACCATTGCTGTGATTCGCAGAAACTGAAAACGCGCCTACAAGCCTTGAAAACCCGCGCTCAACGCCTTTCCGCAACGACGCTCCCTGGCCTTTTGCCTACCACGAGCCCGCTAGCGACTGCAGCGCCACCTCGTTTGTTTACAAACATGCAGGAGGTCCTCATTCACCCTGCGACGTCACGAAGATGCGGTGGCGCTGATGTCAGCAGCGACTTTCGCATGGTAGGCAAAACAGGTTCCGCCTGCCCGTACCTACCGCTGCTGCCGCAGCTACCGGCGGCTGCATCACGCCTGTACACTGCAGAACCAGCATGTATTGACCAGCTGCGTCACCGTTGGATCCGCGTAGTAGCATAAAAGGAAATTTAAATTAGGCTCGATAGGTTTCTCGCAGATAAATACCGCATTAGGAAATTGGATAACATCAGCATAGCGCGCTTATGACAGCGCAAGGAAAAAAAGCACATATGTAGCTACGCACGCATTTATCACCTTGAGCCGGTGTGCACTCGCCCCCAAGGAATGCGGTTTTTTGTTAATAGCACAGCGTGCTTTAATGGCGCGTTTTATGGCATTTAATATTTACTTGAAAGTGTTTTTTAATATGAGTGACGTAATTACTTGATTCGAGTAGAAAGAAGTCTGGTAAGTTCTTGCGCGGTCACGTTGGCGTGCTTAGAATAGCGTAGCTTAAGTGTGCTAAAAGCCACATGCTTTTTCATTGGATCATATGTGTGTCATGTGTCATGATGTAGTTCATGATCGCGAAAGCTTTTTTGGAAAGAAGCAGCCGCCGGCGTGTTACTAACAGACACGTGGCGAGATTTAGAGGGGACACGGCAATGAAAGGTGTTTTGGTTATTTATGCGTGCGATATGTAACTAAATTTCGTGCAAATATGAAATTGCTACGCTAGTTTCAGCAATGCGTTTTATTTTTAGCTATACCTGGCGCAGTTCTTGGGTAATAATAATTAACACCCTCCTCGGGTCACCCCAAGGTCTTAAGTAATTGAATAGAAAGTGCGCAATTTTTTTTATGCTAGCATGTTCACAAAGCCCTGTTCTGTATAATAACTCTATTAGTTCTTTTTTTAGATGATCATGTACATATGCATGCATAGTTGCATGAGAACGTTTCTTACAAAAATAACAAACATAGTACTGCACGTGTAGGAAAATAATCGACAGGTTTATTACACTCATCAATGTCTCAGGAATCGTTTGAGAGTAATAGAATAATTCTATTTCCATGCATTACGAAATTACGAAGGTGTGAGTGACGCCAAAAGCAGAAAATGTGAAGGGTCACAAAACGAACCTTAACGTTTATTCCCTCGTTTCTTGGCATCTTTGCTTGCGCTTTGGTGAAAGAAATGCGGCACTGAACTCAAAGAAAGCCACAAAGAAATCAAAGAAGTTACCTCACTATTTTCGACTAACATACATCTAGAAAGCGTAATTTATAAGTTTCTACTGAAAATTTTGCAATAACTTTTCGTTACGAAACAGAAGACCCCAGGGCTAAGAAAGAAAATAACTACAGAAATTTAAAAAAAATTCACCAAATCGGCCAGCTTAACAAGGGGAGAGAGAAGTCGGCCTAACTGGTGCGGGATCCTGCGGCTAAAAACAGCGCTTAAGCGAGACGGAGGAGAATGGAGACACGACGCTCTCCCCAATTTTCGCACAGCGCGACACGTACGTACGAATGTCAGCAGACGGTGAGCGCACGGTTTGCTCCACCTAAACAACGCCAGCACTTCTTCTCACTAGGGTCCCGAAGTAAGAACATTCTGGCTAGAACAAAGTGTCAAAAACTTCCTATTTTATTCAATGCCTAGCGCAGAAATCAACGGCAGTAACGATTTCTGTTTACTACTAACCATATATACATAACACTACAGTGGCGAAACATTTCTCTGAATACGCCGCACGTGGCCAATGTGAGGTCTTGTACTTCGAGAAATAGTATACTGAGTTGAAAACATCAACCATTACTGTGATTCGCAGAAACTGAAAAAGCGCGTACAAGCCGTGAAAATCCGCGCTCAACACCTCTCCGCGACGCCACTCCCTGGCATTTTGCCTACCACGAGCCCGCTAGCGACTGCAGCGCCACCTCATTTGTTTGCAAACATGCAGGAGTTTTATAAAACTCGGCGCAGAGTACGGCTAAGAGCGACCTCACATCGAGAGCTTCCTCTCGTTGAAACACCTTTACTGAAAGCACTCTCAGTTGCTGTGCCTGCTGCGTAATTCCCATCAAGGTATTTGCTCAATAAAGCGGCTAGGCCGCTCTCTGCTGTGGCATCCCGGGGTTGATAATGAGATTGAGTACATGGTTAAGCCGTGTCCCAGTTGCGTACAAGCAGCGCCTATGCCCCCAAGAAATCCCCGGTCGCTTCGCCAGAAACGGGTGAGTGTTGGACCAAGCTGCATATTGACTTTGTGTGGCCGATCGATGAACACATGCTACTGATCGTTGCGGATTCACATAGTAAATGGATCGAAGCAGTACCCCTGAAAAGCACCACAGCCCACGCCACCACAGAAGCCATGCGCACCTTGTTCGGTACGTTCGGATTGCCCCGGACGCTGGTTTCTGATAATGGCCCGCAATTTCCAAGTGCTGAATTTCGGGAGTTTATGAAGCTGAATAACATAACACATCTCCAAACAGCACCGTATCATCCGCAATCCAACGAGAGTTCTTGAAGAACGTCCATGGGTCATTGAAAACACGCTTGGCAAGGATTCTCCACAGGTACCGAAGGACGCCGCAGGCCGAGGGCCGAAACTCCTTATGGGCTACGAGCTCCGTTCTAGACTGGACAACGCAGTGGCACCACCGGGGCCTCTCACTCCGCAGTCTCCAGTTGACCGCCACGTTCCTGGTGTGTTGTGGCCGGGGAGACCTGTCTGGGTAAAGAACTTAAGGCGAGGCGAGCCATGGATCCCAGCCCGAATCACGTCATCGGACGGCACTCGCATAGTGAACGCCGATCGTCCAGAGGGGGAGAACATTCGTCGACACACCGACCAGATCAAGCCACGTGTGGGGGAGCATGACCTGGACGGCGAAGCCTGTGATAATGAGCGCCAAGATGGAAGCGCCGGCCCTCAAGTACCTGGGACACCAGGACAGGGGCCTAGAATACGCGAGGCTGCCCCAAGCCGCCGACGCCAGCACAGCGCCGGCCGGGCCGGACACGAAAACCCCAAGACCGCTATGTACCGTGTGGTGAACGAGATGATACATCGGAATGACGTCACGCCAGCTTACGGTAACAGTTATCACTGCTGTCCTCCTCCTCACACTTACGGCAACAGTTATTTCTACTGTCCTCACACTTCTTCCCTAACCGTTTCGCACAATGCCTATATTGAACACGCATCAAAGCAATAAACGTTGTCTTGGCCAAGCCACCACTGTGTATAGTGCGGATTCTTCAGTGTAAATATTGTAAATAGTTTATACGTATAAAGTTTTCCTTGCCTTCTTCCTAACCCAGTCGCCGATCATCATCGTCCCGTTTCCGGTCCGGTTATGCTATCCGAGTCGCAAAACCAGTAACAATTATCTCACCTATATTGTAGGTATACGAATGATTTCCATGCCGATCCACCTCGAAATGACGGCAACGGGCCGCACGCGTGATGCGCCATACGTTCCCACGAACCCACGCTAATTCTTTTTTAAAATACGGAGTGCGCATAATCTCTGTTCCACCGTAGTCCGGAAATACGAGTGCGAAAATTCCGCTTTCTAGTGGGGACTGCATCCCGTCAAAATCTGGGAAAAAAAGTGCAGCCCCTATACACAAGAGTAAAGAGAGATCTTGCACATCTACTCCATCTCAGTAGTTCCTGCAGCAATACCAACGCTGCGATGAGTGCAGAGGCGACGTTCTGACGCTGCGGAATGTAGTGCATTTGAAAAAGGGCATATGGGCATATATGGGATGGCGTGCTTTAAAGTGCACATGCGCCGAATGGTCTTTCGAAGCGAGCCTTAACTTACGTTCGCGTTAAGTATACGTTATTTCCCTAATTTAAAATGCGCCCAGAGAGGGACACTAAACCGAATAATGGCGCAGTATCTGTCTCACATCCCGGCGGACACCTGAACCGCGCCGTAAGGGAAGGGATAAAGGAGGGACTGAAAGAAGAAAGGGAGAAAAAGGTGCCGTAGTGGAGGGCTCCGGAATAATTTCGACCACCTGCAGATCTTTAACGTGCACTGACATAGCACAGCACACGGGTGCCTTTGCGTTTCGCCTCCATCGAAACACGGCCGCCGCGGTCGGGTTCGAACGCGGGAACTGAGAAAGCGGCCTTTTTTTGCGGCCTTTTTCGTTTCGTCGTCGCTGCAGACGATGCTAATATCCGACTTTCTCTCATAGATTCAGGCAAGCACCCCAAATAAATGTAGTATAAAACAATTATGCCGATCAAATGCCATGTATGTGCGCAATCTGAGCTCGAACAATTCACCGGTTTAGTTGTGAGAAGCATTCTGTGGCGCGCGTTTAATTGCGGAACACGCTGTATGTCCTCTCAATAAGAGGTTTATGGAAAAACTGCGGAAAGTTGGTCGGCAGGCGCCGCATCAAGGCAGGAGTGGCAACGACTGACCAGAAAACTATCCGCAAGAACTCAGCTGATGCCGAGATGGTCAAGGGGCCCGACTGCTTGCCGGTGCTGACGGGACGGTTGCAGACAATCTAGGCATCGGTGGACACTAAATAGTTCGCTAATCCAGAGACCTACGGCGCCGACAGAGAGGGAGTTGGAGGGGGCAGCCAAGAGAGTGGATTCAAGGACCGCAATAGGTTGTGACAGCATTCCCATGAGATTGGCTAATGCACTAGGACTCCAAGTACGCACGCGTATGGAGGACCTGCTAACGAATGTACGGGTAGAGGCCCCCATACCAGAAGACTACATGGAAGTGCAACTGAATCAAGCCGATGTGCAAGAGGGGAGGGGATAAGTGGGACCTGGGAAACTGCTGCCCCATTGCATTAACGATAGTGCTGTACACAATGACCATGCAAATAGTGAAAGACCAACTGCAACGATGGACCGAGGGGATGACAGTTCTCAAGGGGCTACAAGCTGGTTTCCGGGCGGGGAGCTGCATCGAATATAATTTGTACGTCCTCGCGCCATGCGTCGAGGTTGCCCAGCATTCCCGAAATCCACTAATCCACTGTATGTCCCTTTTCTGAACATTTCCAAGGCGTACGACTGTGTCAGCCGAGATCTCCTGTGGGCCATCTTACAAGAACTTGGCTTGGACCGTGCCGACCTTGAACCGCTTCAGGCCATATACGTGGCAGTGTCCGCTGGGGTGGAATGGGACCGGTACAGAACAGCACCGCTTTACGTCCCGCGGGGCTCAGACAAGGCTGTCCTCTGTATCCTCTTCCGTTTATGATTTCTATGGTGCTGGTGTCACCCAACAGCTCGAGGCATCTGAGCTATGGTACACTTTTGAACATAAGTATAGGGGCGGGGGAGTGATTGTGCGGCGTATCCCAAGCCTTGTATGCGGACGACTTCGCGGTGCTCGCTGGATGCCCTGAGAGGTTGCAACAGCTCCTATACATATGCGGCAATGAGATGACATATAGCTGCGCCTGCGCTTAATCCAAGGAAAATGTGTGGTTATGGTTTGGGGAGAAGCTGAGCCCCTAGACTGCGTGGGCACTCCATGGAGGCGCGTCGAGCCCGACACCAACCGCAAATTAAGTACCTGAAAGTGCGTTATGGCACGGGGGCAGGCTATCTCGTACAGCATTAACGAGAGCTCAAGTGAAATCGAAGCGGCCCGCAACAGAGGGATGTTGGGCCGTCAGTCGCTATGGTTATTCGACCGCTACGAAGTGGTCAGGGCGCTGTGGAAGATTGTAGCCGTAGACTAATCTACTCCAGCGCAGTACTATGCACCCCTGCAGGCACGAGAGAGTTGCTAGAGAGGCGTCAGAGGAACATAAGGAGAGTGGTCCTGGGCATCCACAAGCAAACGCCAATAGAGGGCATCAAGGGCGACCTCGGTTGGTCGTCGTTTAACGGCGCGAGAGGCCGTGGCGAAGGCGAGCTATGAGGACAGACTTATGCACCTCCCCGATACCAGCCTTGCCCGCCAAAGACTGGTGCACGCTGTTTTTGCGGACATGTCAACGAGGTCTACGCGGCGGACGCTCCGCCTTCGTGGGTGATACGCAGGCTGCCAGCGGTGAGCCTCGTGACCCCAGTTAGATCACATAGAATGAAGCTACGGGAGGAAGTGCACCTCGAGGAGACAGAACAATGGTACGCAGCAACCAGGCGGATGTCCTCGATGGCGGTTTATTGTGAGCAGAAAATGACAACTGCCAGGGAGTGGTGCTACGACAATTCTGCCGGCAGCGGGCTTCTTGCCAAAGCGTGATGTGGAGTACTGCGCACAAGGCTGTGGAGAGCTCGTTTTTTTCTTTTTGAAGCGATGTTTATTGCCTCAAACCATAAAAACTATGAGGTGAGAGATGAGTAAGATGCTTAAATAAATAAAAAAAGGTGGGCTGATTTGATGAAATCAAGAAGTGAACGATGATATGGACCCTGTGTCCAGACAATATAGCAATCCGGATTGTCCGGTGAGAGTCCCACTGCCGCCAGGTGCCGAATTCTCGTCGGCTTCAGCGCCGGACAGTCCCACAACAGGTGATGGATATCCACTTCACAGTCTCTGTTGTTGCAGACTGGACACCCGGGGCAGGGATATGAATCTTTGAAATGCGGCCACTTGCGTGTCACAGCTGGAGCTAGGGCCACCCCGACCCGTATCCTCCGAAGCGCAACCTCCTCTGCACGGGTAAGATCACGAGGGAGGGTTACCGCACACGGAGGGATTAGAGCACATGTGCGGCGCCGGAGGTGTTCCTTTCTTGTTAAAAGGAGAGTGGTGTCATCCAGAGTGAGGACTCGAGGCAAAGACGAGGTTGGGGTCGAAAGGCGAGTCGCAGAATCTGCGCGGCTTTGTGCGCTCAGGAGGTCACGCGGGACCCACTCAATACGGATTTACTGCGGGATGCGTGCCGCTAGACGATGGATGTCTTGGCAGATTTCTGGGGTGTGACTGACTCGTCGTAGTAGGCGTGTGACGTGAAGGGCGTCGGTGCGAATGACAATGCGGGCCGTGGGTAGCATGGGAACGGCGGCCACAGCGCAAAGTGCCTCTTGAACCGCAAGCATCTCCGCACAGAAGGAGAAAAGAGGTTCTGAGAGGCAAAACCTTGACGTTTTGTTCAGAGCAGGCTTGCAAGGGCAGTAAACTGCCGTTGTTGTTTCGCAGGCCTGGATGCTTGCGTCAACGTACATAACGATGGAGCCATGCGGCAGACTGGCGTCTTGCTCTGTAATTCGGTCGCGAAACGACGATGCCGCGCGGGTAGGTGATGGCCGACGTAGATCAGTTGGCTTGTTGTCGCTTAGCTGCACAATACGCCAAAGAGGAAGAACTAGCGGGGGCGGCTGTAGAATGGAGTGCGATGAAGCATATGCCCTGAGTGAACACGTTGTGTGTGTAAGGCTTGACTTTAGGCGGCGAGCATCGCGCCGTTGCTGCACCAGCTCATCTAGTGTATTCAGCTGCGCATGTTCTTGGAGCACCACGATCGGGGTAATGCGGGGAAGGCAAGTGACGACCCTCATCGCCTCTCGATTAACATCTTCTAGACGATACCATTGAGCCCTCGTCAAATGTTGGAATTGGGCTTGGTAAACGAGGCGCGGTTGGACAACCGACCCCACCAACTGTCGTGCAACATAAGATCGGGCTCCGCCTGTTTTAGGAGCAATGCGTCTAATCAGACCCAACGCCTAAATTGCTTGCTTTTTAGCCCGAGAAAGCCAAGCAGTACCTGTTCCTGACTCTTGTATTGTCAAGCCCAAGATTTTTACGGTCGAACTTTCTTGAAATGGAGCTCCGGATAGATGGAGACGGATTGGTGTTGCAGTCAGTTTACGGCGCTCCCAGCGGTTGGCGACTGACACGAACGTGATTTTGCTCACTGAAAGCTGCAGACCAATTGAAGAAAAAGTCGACGTAATATCTATGGCTGATTGTAGGCCTGTTGCTTGAGTCATCAGGTCGTTGTGAGTGCTCCACACCATTATGTCATCAGCGTACAATAAGAACTGAATCTCAGAGACATCATGTAAGCGACAAGCAAGGGGGATAAAAGCAATATTAAATAATGTTGGCGATAACACCGATCCTTGGGGAACGCCGCGAATATGCACAGATGATCCGACGGCCTCACCACCGCGGCGTAAAGAAAAGTGTCGGCATTTAACAAAATTGCGCAATCTAACGGGGAAAAGCAGCATGTCAAGCGATTCCAGGATGGCAGCATGACTGATATTATCGTACGCCTTTTCAACGTCCATGGCCAGTACAGTACGTACATTGTGGCTGCGAGTTGAGGCCAGAACTGCTGGCCTCGTTTGTCCGAGAGCTCGTTTCTCCGAAGGCCTCCAGGCTTTACTCCAGGCGACACGTGCCATCTGTGGGACAGTGCAGCACGTGACAATGAAATGCCCGGGGATTTCTCCCACTTTCCGCGCGTCATCGCTGCATGCCGCGCTTGGTTTTGGGACGGGAGAGAGACGCAGCCGCAGTGGTTGAGGTAGGGTGGCTACACCTGTGGTGACGAAGAGGCGGCTAGAATATTGCTGGCAGAACAGAGCAGTGCGGAGCGGGCGGTGATGGTGTACTTTCCTTTCTACGCTTTAATGTTTTTGCAGATTTTTCTTTTACGAGTACCCTTTTTTTGGCTCCGCTGCAAAGGGCATAGCCACATGATCCCCACCAGCGATGGGGATGGTGGAATTGAAGAAAAGAGCCGGAATGCTCCAAAGAAGTTCTGGCGTTTTCTGCGCATAGCTTCATCACTCCAGCCACAATTTGTACGTGCACCCAGAGGCTCAAGAACTCCTGTTGGCGCCAGAGGGTCTGGAGATTATGACGCAACGGGACATACAACAACAGTTCACCGCACAAGAGAGGATGGATGAGACAATAGGCGTAGACCACATGGCAGGGCCGGAAGGAGGCCCACACGAATTTATGGCTAGGCCCCATTGGGAAGCTGAAGTTCCCGGCTTCCAGGGGACACAGCAGCATGTTTAGATGACTTCATTGCGACCCTCCTGAATCAAATGGGACCGAAACAGAGTGCGGTTCCGCGAGAAGCCTGCTGTGAGATCCCCAATCAGTTGACGTGCCTATAGGGATTGGCTAGTGGGCCGGACGTTTCTTTTGTACAAAGGAACCGAAGCGTCTGTACTATGCTATAGTGCTGGTGGCGGACTCGAGGGTGGGGCTAGCTGTGAAAGCTCCTAGACGTGTGCACCGTACGAGCCGGACATCTTGGACTCCAGTTCAGAGCACGCATGAGTGCCACAATGACCTGGGGATACCCCGAGACACAACAAGATGGGCAACCGCTAAGGCTGCAGGACAAGGTGATCCCGTCAGTGTCGTCGTACCGATACCTTGGAATGCAGCTCACCACGGATGGAGACCACCTCATCGCGTATTGAAGCGGATCCGTGATAAAACGGCGCTTGCCGTTGTGGGCTTTCAACCGCTTGGAGGTGGTTCGATCGGGGCCTGTGGAAGGCGGTGATGATCCCTGAATTCACTTTTTTTCCAATGCGGTGCTGTGTATGTCGTCGGCTACCCGGGAGCTCATGGAGCGGCGGCAACGGGAGGCGGGAAGACAGGCTCTGGGCGCCCACCAATCGACACTCAACGAGACGGTGCAGGGGGACATCGTATGGTCCGACTTCGAGGCCCGGGAGGCAGTGGCGAAGCGGGGTTTTGATATAGAGTCCTAGGCGCTTAGTCTTGAGCGCTGGGTGAACTGGGTGCAGCGCTACCTGCTGTACTCCGGAGTATCTTCGAGGTAGCAGGAGAGAGTATACGTCCATTAGTGGACAAATTTCACATCCCCCTGCCGGCTTTGTGCGACCTGAATAGAACAAGTTTAGCATAAGTAAACAGAGAGAACGGGTTTTGGCGGTCGAGACGCAACGGTAGAGGGCGACTGCTGATGAGAAGCAGGCCTTCGATGTGTATTTTTGCGTCGTGAAAGCGGAGTTGGAGCAGGAACATGTAGGAAGCTCGTTACTTTTTGAGGCCCGCGCGGGGGTGCTATGGACAAAGCTCTGGTGGGCGAAATGCAGCGGGCGAGGTGCAGACGGAACAAACGTGATGTACGCGGTGTGCCAACAGGCAGAATAGAATGAAGAACATGTTCTGATTTGTCCAATACTCCAGCCACATCCTCCAGCTGGAATGCCCTTAGAGTTTCCCGCCTCGATAGCCGCTTGATGGCGATTCAACTACCAGTGATCGGCGGATATCGGAGGACAGCTGGCATGATTCGTGCAGTGGAAACGGCGAAGCGTCGACTGACGTTGTGGGGAAAAACCTATATAAACAACAGGAAGACTGTAGGTTCTCCTACGTAATTAGACTAAGACATTTGCGGAGGAATTTCGCAATGACCATCCGATCCAAAGGAAAAGCCAGATTCAAATCCGAATCCAAAATCGCCACAGCCACCAATGTTACTACAGTATTTCCCGCTCAGTTTAATCCAAACGCCAGAATATTTAATCTGAGAGTCATTCACTTTAATCCAGGTGCCACAGAAATTAATCCAAGCACCAAAGCATTTATACCAAATGCCAGCGAATTTAATCCTCATGCATTCTCACACTGGACCCCTCAAACTTAAAACGCGGTCTACAAATCCCAGACGCGTTATCGATGAGTTGTTGCTGACAAAGCATTAGACACCCAATGAGCAAGTAATAACTTTTTTTAATCATAACAAATAAGGGCCGGGTATTTATACCACCCACCACATCAACCAAAGTACAGGGTGAGTGCAAAGCATATTGCAGATATGCATCAGCGGTGTCCTGCAACTCGCATCATCAAGTCACACCTTTGTTATCCTGATAAGATGAGCGACTCACTCTAAGGTTATGACTAAGATAAACCCCCTGCGATCAGCCGATAGTCCACTCACATGGCTTCCCATCACTTGCAACCTGACGTACGTCCCACATTCTCAACCAAAGTCATGAGGGGTATAAACGAAACGTTATGTCGAATGTAATGACGCTATCACTTCGACACACTTTTAGCTAGCACATTCAGTGTGTTCCTACATTACAGTAATAAACTGCACAAAGATGTGCAATTCTTCCCGCCTTATAAAGTCACGTGACTCTCAGGAAAGGGGAGGCACTTTCGCAACCCAACAAACAACATTGGTACCAGATTTCCCTGGACAATACGGCTATCATTTGCACACAGCTATTTCGTTGAGTCCACTCTCCGGTCTCACACGACTTGCAGTATCATGCATCACGTCAAGTCGCTATTGCAATGTTATCGCTATCGCTAACTCTAAATGCTTTCGCTACGTCATTACAAGTTGTGACGTCACAAGGAGCCTACTTTAATCATGACAGGATGTTATGGCAACCCTGCAGTGGGTTGCAAGTGATGGTAAGTCATGTGAGTGGACTATGGGCTGATCACAGGGAGTTTATCTTAGACACCACCTTAGAGTGAGTCGCTCATCTTATCAGGATAACAAAGCTATGACATGATGATGCAAGTTGCAGGTCACTGCCGATGCATATCTGTAATACGCTTCGCGCTCACCTTGTACTTCGGTTGATGTAGTGGGTGGTATAAATGCTCGGCCCTTATTTGTTATGATTAAAAAAGTTATTACTTGCTCATTGGGTGTCTAATGCTTCGTCAGTAACAACTCATCGATAACGCATCTGGGATTTGTAGACCGCGTTTTAAGTTTGAGGGGTCCAGTGTGAGAATGTATGAGGATTAAATTCGCTGGCATTTGGTGTAAATGCGTTGGCGCTTGGATTAATTTCTGTGGCACCTGGATTAAATTGAGTGGCACTCAGATTAAATATTCTGGCATTTGGATTAAATTGAGCGGTAAATACTGTAGACCACAACTATCGCGGATAATGCGCGCAAGTTTCATTTGAATCACAGTCGAACCGCAGTGATTGGACGTGTACCTTCTATTAGTTTTGCCAGTTTTGCAGCGTATTTCCTGCATGAATTTCAACAATGCTTGCAGTGTAATGTACTTAAATTTCACTTCATACCCGGAGCAGCTGGCATACTGGTTGCTTGTTTAATGTGAACTGCATCAACAAGCGCAACAAAACAATGTTTCAGAGACCAGTGTTTCAGGAACCAGGTGAGTCTCAATTAACATACTTGAGGTCCCCAGTTTTGTTTACATGTTGGCATTGATCTGGGAGGAGAAGGGGAATTCCTAAACGAGGAATGGACCATAGAAGAAGTAAATGGTTCTGCGGAGTACACCAACTATGCGTATAACCCAAGCGTATCCCTGTCGATCAGCCAACAGAGACAACGGCTGCCAGTGTTCAAGGTAAGCAATTCGTAATAACATTCTCTCACTGAATCTTGCTGTTATTTGATGCTTCATGTATGGCTGTGCCTTGCAGAATCGTATAGACATCCTGTACCCCCTGGAAAAGCATAGAGTCTTAATTGTTACTGGTGAAACTGGCAGCGGTAAAAGTACACAAATTCCTCACGTGAGAATTCTAAATAGCCTGTGCGTGCATCCTCACTCTACTGCAATGTGCGGTTATTTCAGTACTTAATGGAAGCAGGCTGGGCGCAGATTAAGGGTCAAATGATCGGAGTCACGCAGCCCAGACGAGTGGCGGCCATATCAGTAGTTACTATTTCTTTCAAGCAGACCTGTTTTCACACTGGTGCACTTATATTTTTGCTCTTGCTTCACAGCTGGCAAGGAGGGTAGCAAAAGAGAAAGGTTGTTTGGAAGACCAAGAGGTTGGCTACTGTGTGCGGTTTAATGACTGCTTTGACAAGGAAAGGACAAAGATTGAAATAAGTGTCAATTGTTCAAAAAAACCTACTGCCTCTTATTTGACGTGACGTGCATCCCATGCTGAATGGCATGCTGTCACTGGCTAGGTCGGTATAATGAGCATGATAATCTTCTCTTATTTCAGTTCATGACAGAAGGAATACTTATGAATGAAATAATGGCCAGTCCACTCCTGCCCTTACTCGGTTCTCATGCTTCATGAAGCACATGAAAGAACCCTCTTGACTGACACATCTTTGGGACTCATGAAGAAGATACTGCTTTAAAAGGCCAGACTGCCGCCTTGTTATATCATCTGCAACACTGGAAGCAGGAGTTCTGAAGAGTTATTTTTTCACAGTGGCATTGAAAAGTGTGGCAAGGCACAGATATCATATTGCTACAGGCCAATTATAAGCTAATGTGAGCCTTAGCTTGTCATGGCTTGCTATCTAGTGAAAACAGATGTGAACAATGTTGTATGGAAGTAAATGACCAGACCACTGCACAATGGGTTGTGGTGGTAATACTAATGAAAAACTTAATTTGCAGCATATAGTGCAAGTGTGAAAAAATTGAAGGGACCACTCAGAACGAGAACTTAGCTCAAGAACCAAATTTATTTTTTCTTCTGCATTGAACATTAGACAGCATTAAAAGGATTGCATATATTAAAACTGCTGAGGAAAAAAAATCTAAGCTTTTCCCTCATTCTAATGCATTGATAGTTGACTTTTTCCTTGTAAAGTCAACCTTACAACTTTACTTTTTGCTTCGACCTGTTTATGGATTAAATCAAATTCAGAATCAGTATTATTGGATTGTCCATGGTGATTTCCTGTAGGTAATGTCTGAATTTTGTCTTCTGTTCTTAAAATCAATTTAACAGGAGTTTTATTTAAACAAGACTAAGTGCTGTAGCAATATGAAAACATAAAAACATTGAAATGCAGTAGCAGCTCTAAGGTGCAGAAGTGTAGTAGGCTTTAGGTGTATTTGTAGGGAGAGCTAGAATCCATGTTCAGAGTGCACAGTACTATTCAACCCTTCCTTTTTTTTAGCAAACATATTTCATCAGAAATCTTAAGCATCCAAGGGAGAGTATATCCTGTTGAAGTGTACTACCTGACCAACCCAGTGCCAAATTGCGCGAAGGCAGCTGTTGAAACTGTTGTGGAAATTCGTGAAACACAATGCATGGGCCACGTGCTGGTCTTCCTGACTGGACAGGATGAGGTGGAAAAAGCTTTCAGTCTTCTCAATTAAATATTGCAATTATTTTAATTTTGAGTGCTCATTTAAAAACACTAAGTGTAATGTAGTCTTATTACTGCTTTATTTCTCTTAGTGTCAGTGCAGTATTTAAATTAGAATTGTCACTGGCAACAAATTAACTTTCCTGGGATTTATTTAGCCGTGAGGTAATTTGACTGTCTAATGCAGTTTCTCCTTTATTCTGATCCTATTCCAAGCTAGTGCATGTAAACACTGGTTACAATTGACATCACCAGCACCATGTGGACAGAGCACATAGTCATAAGTGAATTAGAAAAATTCACAGGTTTTACCATGCTCCCGGGCTGTAATATCACAGCCACTGTGGTGTTTGCAGAAGCCATCCCTATTTTTGCTCGTGCAACTTGGAAACATCCTTAGCATGACCTGCCATAATATACACTTTATCTTCATATGGTAGCTCAACATACCTTTCACCACAGTACTGGATTGCAATAGAAAAATTAACTAATAACTTTTTGCGGTCAGCAGGCTGCAGGTGCCAGAATTTCTGTGTTGAAAGAGAGCCAAACTGAACCTACCTTTTGGTAATGTAGTACTTTCCACCGCATTGCAGTGCGGACTCCCACCATTGTGGTAGAATCTTATTCTATTTGTTGGGAAACAGAGCTGAGACTGGCTTTCTGTAGAAGTATAATGATTTTTGGCAGTCTGAATATTTGAGAAGAGCATATGATGCATTTTGTTCACATAGCTTGTCACTTTACACATCTGCATTCAAAGCTTTAGGTAATGTCAATACATAATGTGTTCAGTGTTACCAACCAGCTACTGCTGGCTGTTGGTCATACGTAATGGTTAGCAGGTAGTAGGCAGAAACACTATATGTAGGGCCCTTCGTTTTCAAGTTTTATTTTTTCTGGAATTCGTAAGGTAAACATTCCACGATTCTTTTTAAGCTCGAATTTGGGTACAAATCGGGTTATTTGAAAAAAAGTTTCACAATTTGATCTTTTTGGGCATGCTCATTTTTCTGCTAAACATAAAATGCCGTCATTATTTCATAAATATGGAATTGGCAGGTTGCGCTAAAAAACTGCTTACCAAACATTTTTTTCCTTATTTATTACAAATGTTTTATCACGTAAATTAGAAAGTCCATACGCAGCACTCCTGTGCCTGACCAAGACATGCCTGCCTTTATAGGTCTACTTTGCGAGAACATTGCACATCAAGGCAGCCATTTTAAACATGCAAGGACCTTGGAGCAGGACATCGTTAGCGTGGGTAGCGTTTACTACGAGCACAATGATATCAGTAATACATTTGGTTGGTACCAGTGTTTTGGCCTCTCAATTCTAAATCGCACTATGTGAATTTATTTTCAAATTCAACAGCCTCATGAATATTGAGCATAAGAGGTTTAAGATCACTAGTTGACCGTAGCCACCCCTCTGGAATAAACATATCTTCAAATTTCTTGCGGTGCCTTCAGGCTTGTGAACTGGAAAACCAATGTTGTCTATAAGGCTTATTTTGGAGGATATATCTGGTTTAGCCTGATTTTTTAGGGAATTTGTTCGGAATGCAGCTTTTGGATCTTGTGTTTGAATCTGATGTTATTGAACGGCTCGGGTTTACGGTAGATATTATGCATGGTATATCCGACCACGATCTAGTGCTCTTCAAAACCAAAATGGCACGTCCAATTACACGCAGAACAACGAAACAATTTTATGACTTTAATAATGCTGAGGATGAAAGTATTCTAGATCTTCTTGAACAAGACTACGACAAATTTTCTGCTGCGCACATTGACAGCGACATGAGTCTGAATGACTTGTGGTTCGGTTTTAAAAATACGGTGCACAGGTGTATACATCGGTACGTCCCGCTGAGGAATAAAAAAATGCACAGCCAGAGTTCTTGGATTACACGTAATATACTTCAGTTAAAGCGCCATATAAAACGCCTTTCCCACAATATGTCAAATGTCGCACACAGTACACTGGCATTACTTCACAGAGACTTAAGAAACAAAATAAAGGTATAAAAATTTCAATACTTGAATGTTAAACTGCACAAATTTTTGGTTAATGACCCGTGAAAATTCTGGGCTCACCTAACAGAAAACAAAAGACGCAGTAAACAAACTGACAATAAATGGTGTGGATGTTAGTGATAACCAAAAAATAGCTACAACGTTTGTTCACTATTTCTCTTCTGTGTTTCTGGTAGGTGATGACCGGACAACTGATTTCAGATCAAGCAATCTTCATGTACCCGATCTTACTATAAGTGAAGCAGGCATTTTCTCCGCTCTTCTTCACCTGACTATAAAGAAATCATCTGGGCCAGATGACATTCCGAATACATTTCTTTGCAGGTACGCGGAATGGTGCGCGGAATACCTCTTTATTATTTTCAATGCTAGTCTGCATCTTTATTATTTTCAATGCTGCATAGACGTGAGGTCTCCAGTGATAGGAAACTTGCTAAAGTTGTCCCACTCCATTAATCTGGTAATAGGCTCCCCGTCACAAATTAGAGGCCAATAAGCTTGCTGTGCACTGCAGGCAAAGTAATGGAACACTTCATTTCTAATCACATCACAACGTTCTTGGAGGAAAACGACTTTTTAGCTGAGTCCCAACATGGTTTTCGCCATGGGTTATCGACTACGACACAGTTATTACATACTACCGATTTCTTCTCAGCTCTTGATACAGCAGGGCAAATTGATGCCATTTTTCTGGACTTTGAAAAAGCGTTCGACCGAGTACTTTACTGTAAACATTTACTTAAACTTAAGCACATCTTAGAAAACAAACAAGTTCTGCAATGTCTTGATTCATACTTATCCCACTGGCTGCAGTACGTGCAGATCTGTGGTTCAAGTTCGTCGATCACTCCAGTGCTCTCAGGTGTGCTGCAGGGCTCAGTCCTCGGGCCACTTCTTTTACTTATATATTTAAATGACCTCAAGTTCAATTCTCCTGTGCAGGCTTGTTTCTTTGCAGACGACTGCGTAATTTATCACACAATCCACTCCGAATGCGACCAGCTAATTATAGATAATTATTTAGGTGCTGTTAGTAATTGGTGCAACATCTGGAAAATGTAGTTAAATGTTAGTAAATGCAAACAAATGACCATAACCAGGAAAAAAGTTCCATTGATGCACTCTTACAAAATTAACAGCGTTTCTCTTGAACGGGTAGCTGAATTTAAGTACCTTGGCGTAACGATCAGTTCGAATCTAAGTTGGAGCTCACACATAAATAGCATAACCTCAGTAGCATCTAAAAGACTATGGCTTTTAAAATACCGGCTAAAACATGCTTCCACTAAAGCAAAGCTTGTGGCATATACTTCCCTGGTGCGTCCATTACTCGAATATGCTGACGTAGTATAGGACCCGCATATGAAAATGGATGCCACATGTATAGAGCGTGTCCAAAAAAGAGCACGTTTCATTTTCAATGCCTACGGAAGACAGGTATCGATCCCTGATCTTCTTAGCCCTTCCGGTTTACCCACCTTGGAATCTCGTCGCATAAGGCATCGCTTAAAAACGTTATTCGACATCGTCAATAATCACACCAGAATAGACTGACAATTATATGCAGTACTACAGAACACGACAAACTCTGCACAAACACGATAAAACAATTGTAATGCCCAAATGCAGAACCGCTGCGTACAAGCTGTCGTTCTTCCCAAGAACGATAGCCGATTGGAATGCTCTACCTCGCGAAGTGGTCACCTCATCTTCAGCCGACACATTTTTATCTGCAATCAACCCCAGCTGGTCAAGTTAGGGTGTTTGGTTCGATTCTGGAGTGTTGCCCTTGTCACGCTTTGTTTTTAATTTTAATGTAGAGTGTTTGTTACTCGTCCACTATTTGAGTTGTTCACAGAAATTTTGCTGCCTGCCTGCCTTTTTTTCTCCTTTTTTCGTTGTTGACAAAGCACTGTGCAATTGTATCCCCACTCCTGCCTTGGCCACCAAAAGGTGGCTGGCAGTATTGAATAAATTAATAAATAAATAAATAAAATCAGATGACATTGTGCTTTACACAAAAACAAAGGGCCTTAACTACATGTTGCCTTGCTAGTTCCAATTTAAAGGGATACTGAGGACAAAAATAAAGTTGGCCTGTATCGACAGGGCGTGCGTTAAGCACAAAGCAACCACTGTCACCAAAAACAGAGCTTTTATAAGTTATAGAAAACACCAAACAATGAAATACAGGTGTCTCCATCAACGGTCTGTTTCTCAAGTAAATTTAGTGTGTTGATAATGATTTTTGGATGTAGATCCCAGCACCGGCATTCAGTTCAAAAAGGTAACAACCAGTCCTTTTCAGTAAGGACATCACGAGCTTGAACCGAATGGTGGGAAAATTTTTAAATTTGGTTTTTCCGACAGCTAAATGTGTCTTTTGTTCCCCAAAAAATGTCAACATAGCTAAGAGGAGCCAGAGAATCAATTTTTATTGAGAACAATATTTAGATATAGTTCTCCTCGGTATCCTTCGAAATCATCACCAACATGTTTAGCCCTGAACACAGTCTTATAAAGAGGCTTTAGTCAGAAGAAGATGAAAACAAAAATGACATTAAATATATATTCTTGTGCAATTTTCACATATGGGTTGAGTTTGCTTGATTCATGATGAATGTTGGGTGCAGATAAATTCTGCACATGAACAATTTTAAAACAGGAATGTTTTTCATTATTCAAGCTTCAAATGTTTTTTTTTATCATACAAAGATAAAGTTCATAGCAGTTAAGCTGCAATGTTTCAGAAAGTATTCAAGGAATACAAAAAATACACCTGGCATTCCAAGCATGTATGTTTTACCATTGTATGGATCACTACCTCAATCCAAACAGGTATGGAAAATTTGGAGAGTAGCAGTGTTCAGGAAATTCACCTGAATCCAAGCATTGATACATTACACCACTGAACAATTATGCAGTGCGTCACTGTTTGCCTAGAAGGTTACCTTGGCTGCTTTCCATTGCCAGTAGTACAGTGACTACAAGAAGCATAGTGTACAGTCATTTATCAGAGGTGTGTGGCATGCGGAACTCTGGGCTCTTCATTCTTGCTACCTTTGACCATCCAACAGTGAAGAGGATCTGAACCACTCACTGCGAGTGGGAAACACATTCAGCAGGCGGAGTATGCCACTGTGAACATTTGAGACAAATTTTAGTCATAAATGACATGTAGCATTCATAAAACATAAACTAAGCTCCCTCATTTCTAACAGCAACTTAATGCTTGGTATAAGGCAGTCACCTAAGTGATGTCTATGCTGATACGCTTGCTTGGAGCTTCTCATGCCTCAGTTTTGAGGTGAAAATTGGGGGCAAAACAAAGGAGAGTTGGGAGACTTGCCAAAGCTGAATATTGTACCTTCAGTTTCTATGTTCTTTTTATGCATTCAGAAAAAATTAGGGAGCGGGGATGCTCAATATCACTAGCAAGGTACCCTACAAAGCCCAAGCTGTTTCTGCATTAAGGTAAACACTTCCTTGAACTGCAGCACTCATTTACAGGCGGCTTCACGCTACTTTGCATGCGATTCTTGTAGATCTGACTTTAACTGTACTTATTTTCAATGCTTTAGGAATATGCATACAATTTGCTAAATGCACTCACTCTGCTAACTGTGCAAAAAGAGCTAAGCTTGGAGTAAAAGCCATTTCACATAATGCAAGACATATGCACACAAATTTGAGGTCTGAACTCTTTCAGAGGTATATGCTAACCACACTGTTGCTGTAGGGTTCTTTAGGTTTTGCACGTGCATTATATTTAAAATAGTATTAACTTGAGCTGGCTGGCTCATGTCCATCTGGGAGAGCAAGAATAAAACAGAATGACAGCAAGAGCAAGATGACTTTGTTTTCGAACAACCTCATGGCTTTTGTAAGAAATACATTTGTTATATCATACATGGACTCAAACAGCAGATAAGCAAGGGTTGAACAATAAGAAAATTCAAGAAAACAAGATATATGAGTTGATGGTATCCTTTCAAAAAGCTGAACTGAATGTTCAATAAACTTGAACTTCGTCCTACTGCTCTCAAATATCTTGCGTCCCCTTTCATTCTCAGTAGCTTTTGAGCACACTGAAGTGCTTCAGAATGGACGAGAAACCACCTTTGAGGTAGTGTTCGAAATTCTAAAGACTAGCTTTTTCATGCGCAGCTGTGCTTAATGGGCATGGTAATACTGTGTACCACATGGTAACAGTATACTAAATTTTAAAGTGAATACCTCTTCCCATAGACTTGATTTTTTTCGCTTTACTTTAAAAAATTTTAGCTGTCTTATACTCTTATTTTAATTTTTTGTTATTGCTTGTTTACACTTGTTTCATTGTTCATGGTGGCTTTCCTTTTGAGATCCTGTAAGCAGCCGAGCTGGGCACGTGCCATTCCCTGTGTCATGCCACGTTGTGTACCTTTTGGAATTATTTTTTTGTTCTTAGCTTGTCAAACCCATATATGTTCCTCAGTCCCTTGGAATAAAACCAGTTGACAGTCAGCGCTTGTGGTGTCTCCTTACTGTATCCCGTCCTTCCGCTGTTTCAAATATGATCGGCAACCAACAAGCCCAATTCACAACACTTGTGCAGTTTATTCCCATACATATGGCGAGGGTAAATTGCATGTAAAAAGTCATTGGTTCCACATAATTGCTTGCTGATACAAATTGTTTGAAACTCCCAGAGCCACAAATTGGTATGGTATGTGATGTTTAACGTCACTTGGCTGCACGTGGGTTGTGAAAGATGCCATAGTGGTGGGCTGTGGCTGGAATCATAGCCATAAATGTCACAGCATTATTTAATTTCCTTGCATACAAAAGCTCTTGCGAGAATGACTAGAGCAAGCCCTTCCTGTCCTTGGAGAAGGTGCTGGCCTCACGTAGGCACTCTCTTGTTTAGAGCTTGGAGATACAGCTTCACTTGTGATGCAATACGGAAAGGTAGGCACTGGCACTGTGAGCATCAGTGCATTCATTCATTTTTTTCTTTGCGTAAAAAGCAAAAAAGAAAGCTTGTCTGCAGACTGCTGCGACAAGATCATGTGTTCTGCCTGCAGGAAGAGTCTTTCAAGCCTACATCAGACAGTGCCGAGATGCCGGGTTTTCCTACACTGTGTTCACGAGAATTTTCCTCCCGTCTTGTGTGTGCAAGTCACAAAAATAGAGACATGTTGTTTGTGTTACCTCGTTTTTTGCAGTTTTTCTTGCGCAAGTATGTATAGTCGGGGACAAAAGTCTCGCGTATCTGATAAGGCAACGGTAGCATGAATGCGCACCCTAATTGCGCAGATACTCTCAGCGCACGGTCCCGCGCCTATATAATCAAATGCTTGAATAAAGCAATCGTTCTTCCTGTTCCGGCCATCATGCTGTTGCGTCGCCCTGGCTAGTTACATGGTGTCAGAAATAGCTGCCGCCGACCAAAGCCCAGTAGTAACGGCGCGGAATGGAGCTACTGAGGATGCCAAAGCCTTTGCGTCTATCGGGCAACCTATCAGAAAATTGGCAGCGCTCCAAGCAAAGGTTCGAGCTGTATCTGCAAGCAACGGCAGTAGAGAAGGCCCCGAAAAGTGATGCTTCAAAAGCTGCTCTCTTGCTGAGCTTTGCCGGACAAGAAGCACTCGACGTCTTGAACAATTTCCAGTACGGCCCCCGTGAAACCAAGGAAAGCTACTGAACTGTGGTGCAGAATTTCGACGCTTATTTCTCCGAGGTGATCAACGACATTCATGAAAGATATGTATTTCGTACAAGGAGTCAGATGGAGAAGGAACCTTTTGAGAAATTTGTGCGCTACTTAAAGAGACAGGCAACCCAGTGCAATTTTGGGGATAAGCATGATTCACTGATTAGAGACCAAATTGTGTTTGGTACAAATAACTCAAAGCTTCGTGAAAGAATGCACGCCGAAAAAGACCTAACGCTACTAAAAGCTGAAGAATTGTGCAAGGCTGCAGAATTGGCAGCACTAAGGAGCCAAGTTTGGAATAAGTCAGAAGATTGCGTTGACAGTGTTTTAAGTCACACAGTGTCAATGAAAAAACAGCAGCAACGCGATAAAAAGCTGTGTCACGATAATCAAGAGTACTGCTGCAGGAAATGTAACCGTAAACACAGGCCTAAACAGTGTCCAGCGTTCGGCAAGATATGTCATTCTTGCCGCAAGTTCAACCACTTTGCAAGTTGATGCTGGAAATCGACCGCCAAAGTGAAGTCGGTTAAAAGTTTGGTTCAAATGCCGGTGCCAACATCCAAGGCCGGTGTTCACCATATGCTTTGAGTGTTGGACTACTTTGGCAAGTTTGTGCCGCAGCTATCTGAAAGAATGGCGCTATTAAGAACTCTCATCAAAGCTGGCATGGAGTTTGAGTGGACGGAAAACCACGCCAAAGAGTGGAAAAGCGTCACGCAAATTTTGACCACTGTGTCCGTGTTAGCAATCTTCGACCCACGAAGGGAAACAAAGTTATCTTGCGACGCATCGCATAACGGCGTCGGCGCTGCTCTTTTGCAGTGCCACGAGTGGCGGCCCATAGCTCATGCATCCCGACCCCAGTCCTTACTGAAGCAGAAAATCGTTATGCTCACATAGAAAAAGAGGCCCTAGCAATTTGCTTCGGATGCGAAAAATTTCACCAATTCGTCTATGGGCGGAAACTGATGATCGAAACGGACCACGAGCCACTTTTAGCAATTGCTCAAAAGGGAGTCGGTGACATGCCACCTCGTCTTCAATGATTCTTTTTGAGATTGCTCAAGTATAATTTTGCCTTGCAGTATATTCTTGGGAAGAACCTTGTGATTGCTGATATGCTGTCCCGGTTGACTGCTGACAACCAAGACCAGGCTGGTGCCACGGACGACGTCGAAGTTCATGCAGTCGAGCTACTAGGTAGCAGAATCACGGCAGAAACACAGAAAGAACTGCAGGCAGCAACTGCTCGTGACTGCTACCTGCAGTCTGTAATCACTAGTTTGTCGTTGGGGCTACCGGTACAAGGTGACCTCAAGCCTTTTGAGCAAGAATTTTAATTTTTCAACGGACTACTTTTAAATGCATCGAAAGTGGTTATTCCGAAAAGCATGCGTCAAACAATGCTTGCAAAGAATTCATGCAGGTCATCTCGGCATGCAAAAATGCAAGGCATTAAAGAGCCAGACGTCTTGTATTTTGGCCAGGGCTCAATGCTGCAATCACTTCTATGGTGCAAATGTGTCCTACATGCCGCAAGTATGCTTACAGCCGCAGGAATCGCTTCAAATGCAACCCGTGCCAGGTCGTGCATGGTATAGAGTTGGGGCTCACATTTTTTCATTTGCGGGAGACTCGTACATAGTTGTTTTTGATGCCTTATCAAACTTTCCAGAAGTCCAGAAACTGCCACACACATCGGCGCGATCAACCATTGCAGCCCTGAGTGCTATCTTTGCAAGATTTGGCGTGCCAGTTGAAGTATATAGTGATAATGGTCCGCAATTTTCTAGCTATGAATTTGCTGTATATTCAAAGAAATTTGGCTTCACATACATTACATCCAGCCCTCATTATCCGCAGTCTAATGGGCTTGCGGAAAAAGGTGTGCAGATTGTGAAGTGCATCTTGAAGAAAAGTGCAGACTCGGGGGATGATTTCTGGTTGGGCCTGCTGGCTTACTGCACTACCCCACTGGAGGACGGGCGATCCCCTGGTGAACTCCTGCAAGGAAGGTGCCTTCACGCTAACCTTCCGGACTTCAGTGCTATGACTGCAACCGACGTCAATAAGCGCGGTCAAAAACAAGCTGGAAGGCCTTAGCCTCCCCTCCAAAAGGGTACCACCGTGAGACTCAGATATACTGCATGATCCCGGAAAGCCCAAGTGGTGGGTATGCCCTACCCAAGATCGTACCTGGTAAAAACGGAGGACCAGAAGCTCCTCATGCGCAACCGTCGTCACCTACTGCAAACCGGTGAACGGCTTGTAGAGGCAAGCGATGGCTACATCAACACCACCCATGCGGACAACGACTCTGGCTACCATTCAACAGCGACAGCTCCAACCTCGCAAACAGTCACGCGTCAACCATCGACAATGGGCAACCTTGCGACCCCGATTATACCACCGCCAGCTTTGAGAAGGTCGACCCGAACCGTGAAGCCACCGCAACATCTTCAGTATGACGAAATTTTAATCAAGTGTCTGTATAATCCTTACGTGTGGTGCGATGAACTTTTAACAAGTTTTAAGAAGGTCTACAATTATAATAGTTTACTTGTTACCAGAAAGGGATGTATTTGATAAGGCAACTGTAGCATAACTGCGCACCCTAAATGCACATATACTCTCGGCACACGGCCCCACGCCTATATAATCAAATTCTTTGATAACGCAATCGTTCTTCTTGTTCCAGCCATCATGCTGTTGCGTCGTCCTTGCTAGTTACATCTGCGGACCACGTGTTCCTCGAACAATGCCAATAGCTCTGCTATTAGCCGGCGGCTGGAGACCACACTTGTGGAGGTGAAACTCAAAGTTCTGTTCTTTCATCTCCACAAGTGTGGTCTCCAGCCGCCCGCCGGCTAATTATAGAGCTATCAGCTTCGTTTCAGGGACACATGGTCCCCAGACTTTACTTCCCGATAGTGCCTTTGAAGAAAGGAACCATCTCTCCCAAACGAAAGAACTAAAAGAATAGCGAGGGCGGGCTATTTTCATGACACCCGAAGAAGTTTGAGAGCATTTATAAAACATAAGCTAGGAAAAGAAAAAATAGTTAGGGCTAGCGGACACGTAAGAAGTTGTATTAACAATAGATTATTGGGACAAGCATACTTCCGCAGGCAATGCCTGGGTAGCCACTTGCAGCACATTGCATATTTGTTGCTTATCAATATGAGTCTGCAGCATGCTTATAAGGTAGACAGAAAAGGGCACAAAAGATATTTAATGCCTATATCAATCACGAGGAGAGATCCATTCTTCTATCATATCTGTCTCAATGAATTTATTGATTTTATTTACTTTTCAGCACTGCTTATCTATTGTTTGGGCTAGCCCACTTATGTTGCATAGGGCTACATAGGTGTCCATTCTGGACAATAGCCGTCAAGGCAGCCAGTTGATTGCATAGTCGTGTACTTATTAGCTTTTTGCACTTTTTGCAAATTACTTGAGTTATAGTTTTTAACGAGGGTAGATGTCGTTACTTTAGTCAAAAGCCTGCACTACAGTAAACGTGCCGTTTAGAAAAGTGAAACTAGAGTACTGATGCTGCAAAATGCGCATTTACAGTGGTTCCTCATTAATGTGTATAACTATAACACGAGGGGGAGTTTAAGTGCATATGAAAATAAAAGCTTTGCGTGAACACAGTGTTGTCTTTGCCACCCTCAGTAGTGTCATTTAAGAGGCAATAGTTAATGCGCATAGCACAATCAAGCACGGAACCCCCCCCTTTAAGCTGCTGCCGTCTACCCATTTTTCTCTGCTGAACGTAAAAGCGCAAAAAACAAGGACGTAGAATAAGACACACAACACGAGCGCTCACTTCCAACTGATCATTATTACATGCAAGAAACAGATTTTATACTCTCGATAATGCCTGCAAGGCATTACTACAGAGTAGTGAAAGATAGATGAGTCATCGAGCGTCACACTTGAATGATAAAAGATAGGACATCTCTTTTTGTGAGAGCAGAATTGACGGAGTACTTACACAGTCAACACCAGCTCGCGCTATCTCCAACGCCTCAACAATTTCGCGCGTAATTTGACATTTGTTCCCGTAAAGGATTTTGCACTTGTGAAAAAGAGGACGACAACCCTCTTTTCCTTCTTTCTGTTCCTTGCATGTAAAAGATCAGTTGGAAGTGAGCGCTCGTGTTGTGCGTCTTATTCTACATCCTTGTTTTTTGCGCTTTTACGTTCAGCAGGGTAAACCAACTCGCCCAAACTCGGCCTTTATTGACCTTTTTTCTCCCAACCTACTCTGCTATTTTACTGCTTTCCCTTCAATGGCCCATGCCATATGCTTTCCCTCGCGGTTATAATGCCTTCGAAAAGTTAGCTTGTCCTTGCGACATTTTATTGTCTTTGATGTCAGTTTGCCTCCAACAGTTAGCCTTGCAATTGCACCATTATGCGTCTGTCACTCCTAGATGTCCGAGACTGCTTGTGTGCTGCGACGTCATTACGCGGGAGGTATGTCGCCATGACCAAACGCTCTTTATGACAACTGTTTCCTTATTACAGATGTCTTTACTGTGAATGAAAAGATAAACAATGTAGTCATCTATCGAACGCGCAGTAGGACCATAGTTTCACTAAATATTATACCCATGCTTTTACTATATCAGAGTGTACTATCGCAAGGTACTGACCTAAAGGTATTGATACAACCGTCAACCTACCGAGGCTGAGAACAAGTTTAATTTCAACTCGTATTCTTACTTCTTGGATTGATTGAAAGGATTATCGCCGCTTATATTCAGGTTCCTCACACTGCACTTGCATGAAGTTCTATTCCTTTGAGCTTACCACCTACCATGCCTCCGATATTGCATCAAGCCCGTGAGGCACTTTCATTTTTTTTCTGGCTGTGTGTTCTTTTTAGAAAGGTAATGCTGTAAGAGAGCAGCTTTGTTCATTCATTTCAAAGTGTTATAATTCCTTGTATGTAGAATAAATAAAGCACACCAGGGATTGAGTCTCCTGAGCCCTTAGAGACTTGTTGACTACGAGTTGTACACCAGAAAGAAAAACACTTAGGCAGCGAAAAAGTGCATAGCCAGGAGTAACTGCGCCTGGCAGTTCACTGACTTCCGAAGAAGTGTGTGCACTGTATGGCATGTGGTATGATACGCATTCCAATGTGCAACAAAGTCACGATTCAATGCGTATGAAATTTTTACTCAAATCCAAAGAGTGTCAGCAGTCCTTCTCTTTATATCAGTATCTGGTTACCACAGTCACAATTTTGTTCACATCACTGTCCACATTACGTCGGCAAAAATACATGGGTCTCAATGGGCTCAGTGCATTTTTGCCCTATCGACTGTCCAAACAGCGAGATTTTATACTGACTAGCCTTAAATGGATTCAGAACGTTTCTTCGCCAGAAAAACCACGTAATATGAGTTCATATTAATTAGGCACGACTGTACTGTGCGTGCTCTGTACAAACTTTGCGATGGTCTATACTGTGGCATTATTTCAACCAAGGTAGAAAACTCATACTACAGGCACGCTGCTAGGCTTGCCTAAACTGGAACCTACAATAAAAATGTCGGATGTTGAATGAAGAAGTCATGTACTCAGATTCCAGACATAATATATGGAACTACCTGCCTTTGCTGCACATAAATACATTTCGCTGTTTGCTGGTATAACACACTAAAATTGCAATTTCCTTCATGAACATTTCATAAATATTATATGACTAAGCACTTTTTCATATCAAACGCGTGAAAGCTTTCCAACCCTTCACCCCAAAAGTTCGAAAAGTTTTTGTTGCAACCAATATTGCTGAGCTTCTGTGACCATCAATGGTATTGTTTATGGTAACTCGCTCATGAATGTCGGAAGCAGTGCCATTAAAATTTAGAGCCCAAAGTTGTGCACTGTCTTTACGCAGCGGTAGACTGTGGTTTCGTGACGTTCTATTTTTTATATCCAAAGACAAGTCTGAATCAGTCTTCAGCTACGCAAAGGGCAGGCCGTGCTGATAGGGTGTCGTCAGGAAAGGTCTACAGACTGTTCAGACGTTAGTACCTGCTTACAGAAAATGCAGGCAAGGATTTCTGTCCACATTTTTTTGCACAGGAAGACTTTAAACACCTCCCACTGTTCACAAAGCCAGCAATTCAACACAGCAACTTATCAACCTTAATGCTCCAGCTCAAATCACTGGGAGTAAACAATATAGCGCATTTCAGCTTTCCTTCAGTGAGCAATTTCCCAGTCATTTTGTTTGCAGGAATTTTTCAAGCAGAGTTGCAATTGCAGTGACCTGCATTTTTTTTCTCAGGCGCCTCCGTCAAGAATCGTCATTAATGCATTAGAGTTAGACTATGCTTTAGGAGGTAAGCAGAGCCACATTTTAATGTAATAGCATTCCAAGCAAGGGTCTTTTTTGTTTTTTGTCCAGCACTTGACAAGAGTGGTGGCCTCACAGAGTTAGGAATGAAGATGGTCATGTTTCCAGTGCCTGCCATGCAAGCAAAAATGTTGCTCACATCTGGTATGCAATTTTTGTACTGAGAATGGCCCAAGAGAACCATTTTTGTTAAATAGCCTTTTTTTCAGGTGACTTTGGCTGCTCAGAAGAGGTACTGACAATAGTTGCAATGCTGCAGATTGAATCCTATTCTTGTTTCCTTCAAGCAGGAGGACAGAAGCAGTAAGAACAGCAACTGCCCTTGTATTAGCTATTGTACAACACTATAGGTCACTGCCTTGCTCTAAAGATTGCATGACAGTTCACTTACATGAATTCCTTTTTCTTTGATTCAGCCATGTTCATATGTGCCAGAAGATTGACTGTGGCTTCAAATGAGCAAAAAGAAAGAAAAGCTTACTTTGAGCTTAAAATTTCAAGTATCAAACAACTGGAACTATACTCGGGGACAACTTGTTTTGGCATTGCAGCAGAAACTAGGCAAGTAAGGGACAGAGATAGACTTTTGTCCCCATGCTATGAGGGATGGGTTTTTTGTCGTTCGGGCTAGGGCTGAGGGGCCCACTACCCACGGCCCGGGTACAAAGGCCAATCACCTTCAGTTTCCTGCCTAGCCCCTGCTACATTACCAAAAAAGGTCATTTGCCAAGTATGCTGAAGGCAGTAAATGGTAATCACCTATGGGGCAGAAACGTGGAGGCCAACGAAAAGGGTTCAGCTTAAGTTAAGGACAATGCAGCGAAGTATGGAAGGAAAAATTATTGATGTAACGTTAAGAGATCGGAAGCAGGCTAAGTTGGTGGGGGTACAAACGCAGGTTAATGACATCGTCAAAATTAATAGGAAGAAATGGGCTTGGGCAAGGCGTGTAATACGAAGGCAAGATAACCGCTGGTCCTTAAGGGTAACCGAGTGGATTCCAAGAGAAGGCAAGCGTAGCAGGGGGAGGCTGAAGTTAGGTGTAAGAAGTTTGTGGGGATACGGTGGCCGCAGCTGGCAAAGGACAGGTTCAATTGGAGAGACATAGGAGAGGCATTTGCCCTCCAATGGCCGTGGTCATGCTGCTGCTGCTGATTATGTTAATGGACTCAGTCCATTTGACTGAAGTGTGCTCCAAGTCTCCCACGTGCTACCCACAAACAACACTAATAGAGTGCAGTAAGACTCGGGAAGTCCGAAGGGGGCAATTCAAAGGTGGAAGGGTGCGAAGTCCTACCTTGCTAAAATTGTGCATCACTGTTAAGGTACCGTTTATGAGCCAAATTCACAAAGCTGTTCAAGGTCAGAAACGGTCTGCTGGCATTTTTTCCATTGTGCAAAAATGCTTTCATAACTGGCCAGTGCACAGGTGCTGACCACTCGCCCACAGTTTTGCAGCAAAAATAACTTTGTCAATTTGTGCAGTTTTGAGCATAGCTTGCGGCGACAAATAGTGTGTTATTCTGGTCCTTGGTATGCCCTTTGAATTGCAAGGAATTCTGCTTGTCTTGTAGGCGACAACTACTTCTGAAATGAAGGCGTCATTGAAGGAAGAAACATTATTTGCTAGCTGTTTCACTCTTTACCAGAGAAAAGCAAAGTACAAGTTCTCAGTGCTTGAAGGAGATCTACTCACTCTGTTCAATGTTTACAATGGCTTCATCCAAGTAAGTGCTTCCATTACAGTGGTGCTCCTACTTTTGCTTTAGTTTCAATTGAAAGCACTGGGTGTGCATAGTGTGCGAGCTGTGTCGATGTAGAAGCTTCGTGTAGTCCAGCTTGCACACATAGCCAATTGCTGTAGTTAATTATTTTCAATACTCTCAGGCCCGGAGGCATTAGAGAGCAGGGGCATACAAAATCAGTGGCGATTTCCTTGAATTTCTCAGTGTCAGTGATAGCAGCAATGAAGGCAGGGAGGTGGTTTCAGTCATTTCCAGTTCGAGCAATAAATGAATTAATACAAAGGCTGGTTCGGCAATGCAATATTCCTACCTTGAAGTTGTGGTCAATGCAGATTGGAGGAGGGAGTACCTTATCTTTGAGAATAGGGTTAGTATAATAAACTCTGTGGAAAAGAGATGAGTGAAATATTTGCTGTGCTGAGAGAGAACCATAAGACCAAGGGCTGATTTGATTGCAGATATGCTTGCAGTTCAAGAGTCATTTGAACTAATTAATAAATGGGTCGCCATAGTTTTGGACAGACTCTAAAGTGTTATCTGATTAGGATCCCAAATAAAACACATACATTCTAGTTTAAGTCTTATTAACGTCCTCTACAGATGAAGCTTAACGGTGCTGTTTGTGGCTATGAAATTATGGTGCAAGAATCCGAGCATGCAGTTAGCCTGGTTAGATATGCCGTTCGTGTGCGTTTTCCAAGATAGATTGTGGGTTATGTGAATAACAAGATATTTGTACCATGAGCCAGGTAATAAAGGAGTGTTAAGAAGATAGCAAGAGGCATTATCATAAGCGCAGCTAGAAATACATAAGTGCTTACACTTATTGGTTTTAAGCGTCATGAGCCAATCGCTGCACCATGAAGAAATTGTTTAACTCGGATTGCAAACATGCTTCATCACAAAGATTAGTAATTAAACAATATAGCACACAATTATCTGCAAAAAGTTTTATATGGGATGTTGTTAGGAAGATCATTAATGTAAATTATAAACAAGAGGACCTAACACAGACCCTTGAGGTTCTACAGAAGTTACAGAAATAGGAGGAGAGTCATAATCATTAACCGAGACATATTGACTGCAGTTAGAAAGAAAACATTTAATCCAGCCTGATGCCTATTTGTCAATATTAAGAGCACAGAGTTTAAGTAGTAGCAGATCATGAGAAACAGTGTCAAATGCCTTAGCAAAGTCTACGAATATGCACTTCACAACATTAGCATCTATAGTGCGAAATAAACCATCAGTGAAAGATGGGAGTTGTATTCTGCAGGAAAAAAAATTTCTGAAGCTGTATTGACATGAATGGAAAAAGTTGTTAGGTTCGAGAAAAGTAACTAGATGTGAGTAAATTACTTGCTCAAGAAGTTTGCAGGGTACACTTTAGCTAAAGGTGCACTAAACAGGAATCTGAACTCGTCTTTTTACTGCGGGAACTCTATCTACATGTCCCGGTCATTCTTAGAAACTGCAAATTATTTTCATGTGCGGTCGATTGCCTTAATTAAATTGGATTAAACGTCCTGGCTCCCTCCTTTTTTTTGAACCCAATGCGGTAGGTAGGTGGAGTCAACCAATGCACGGGGTGCCTTTCAGCCAGTCCAGTGGCGGCTTCGCTTTAGCTTCTATTTTGATCTTTAGGTTTCTCTGAATAAACAGTTTCAGTCACAGACAACATAGCCACAAATTAGGCCCATGGAAATAAAGATACACAGGGACTCTTTGATTTACGCATCACTCCGTAAATGGCAGAGCGGCAAGCCACCACTGGACTAGCTGGCATGTCGGTGGAGTCCTCCTACATACCGCGTTGTTAAAAAAAAAGGCAGGAGCCGGGACGTTTAATCCGATTTAATTAGCGCAATCGGCCACACAGGAAAATAATTCAAAGTTTCTAAGAATGCCCAGAACGTGTACACAGAGTTCCAAAAGTAAAAAGACCAGTTCAGATTCCTCTTTAGAGCACCTTTAAGTGCTGAAACAGTACTGCCTTGTTTGTGTAGCGGAACCACCTTCCAATCATGAGGGATGGAACAGCTCTGTAATGACTGTGCAAAGATTTCACAAAGAATCAATGATGAGCAGGTAGATCTAATTTCAAGAACTGTGTTGTTATGCTGGGATGGTAGAAGCACAAAGCCACAAGCTAAGGAATGGTACCCCTAGGAACCATGGTGTGTGCAAGAAAACTAAAGGCACGTGCGCTTTTTTATCAGTCCTGACAATGACTACTATGTTCTTGTAGAAAGAGAAAGATAAGCAGTGGTGTGGATAGATGTTCCTAAATTACAATGGTCCTGTGAGAGCCACTGAAATCAGGAACCAGCTGCGGAAGCTGCTGCCGAAGTACAAAGTGCCACTAGTCTCTTGTCAAGGTATGTTGCAGTTTGCAACTTGTCTGTACAGCTAATTTAACACTTCTAGGAATTCATCATTTAATTACAGAATTCATCATTTAATCACAGGTGACACTGATTCAGTGTGTCAGTGCATTGTAGCAGGCCACTTTGCCTATGCTGCATACCTGCATTACTCAGGAGAGTACCACCCACTGGCTATACACCCCACATCTGTACTATATACACAGAAACAGCCAAAGTGGTAAGGCAATACCATATCATAAATCAGCCACCGGGAATTCCTTTTGCAACTTGTGATTCACATGACTGCATATTCCTACAGGGTTGTCTTCGGACAGCTTGTTCACACCAGCAGAGAATTCACGAGGAATGTAACAGTAGTGGAGACCTCGTGGCTCTATGAACTTGCACCACGATTTTATCAGTATGGCACAGTAAGCAACGTTTCATATTTTGTTTATTCACAAATGTACAAAACTTTACACTTACTTTTTCATTGCTCTGCAGGACACAGATGCTGCAAGAGGAAGGCTTTTATGAAAATGCAATGGATTTTATTTACACTGTGAATAAAAATTTGAACTGTAGACAAAAATCGTGAATCACCATGATCATCATGCACTATACACATAGCTACATATTAAACTGTATAGTGCACACTTTTATGACTAGAAGATTTTCATTACCAGGAAATTTCTTGCTGCACTGGAGCCACGAGATTCCCCAGATTTTATGTAAGAAAGTTTGGGCGGATCCGGATTCCAGTTTCTGAAATAGTGTTTTAGAAGCCACTCAGAACATGCAGTAATGTTCGAATACAGAAATATTTCTACCACTGAACATCAAGTGTTTAAACTTACGAAAATGCATTGAGGTCAGAAGCTATACTAGATTGGGTACTGCAATTGTGTAAAGGCAGCTAAGCTAGTCCATTCTTACAACCAACAAAGTTTTTTAAAACTTGTCTGCCATTTCGAGCTTTGTCTTAGACTCATCTCTTTTTAACAGCAAGCAGTACAGTACACAAAAACCTACTAGCCACTAGGAGGCACTAACCATAAAAAAGCTTTACAGTGCCCTGTGACAAAACACGATTGCAAGTATAAGGCACTCACCACCTGGGCAGGAGCGGGCTACAGGAGTGACTGGGAGAGGACTGCATGACTCCAATGGTATAAATTGTGGTGCTTTTGTTGTCTCTTGGGCTTCTTGTTCACTTTCCATGCTCCTGCTGGGCTCGGAACAACTCCAGCTAAGACAGCAGAAAGTTAAAGCTGACACAACTCCAGATTCTAGTACAATAGGTGCACCCTACAAAACTTGCCTCTGTATTGGAGCATTTAAGGGCCCAACCGCCCTACTGGAGTGCTCATGATTGCCTTGAAGTGGATCCTCCTCACACTTGCGTTTTGTACCTCGAGCACGATGGGACAGGTAGCACTTATTCCCTCTTGGGCACTTCTTGTTGGCAGCATGTTCAGGGCAAATAAGGATGTGCTGCTTCTTGCACTGAAATTGCGAGGCAGCACAGAGCAGCCACGTTCAGATAAACTCTAGCTGAACAAGCTACCAGTTAAACTGGCCTTGCTTTTTAATGCAGTAAAGATTGCAGACACCTAATATTTAGGCCTAAATCGATATTCTATCATTTCGAATATTCAATCGGAAAGAAAAATATTCGATTCGACCCGAATGTTTGGTATTCGGAATCTCGAAATATTCCTTACGAGTAATGTTTCTGGAACTCTTGCTTAGTGTGGTTCCGGTTCAGCGTACCTCAAGGGGAAGGAAAGCGCGAGCCACTTTAGTCCCGGCTAACCGAAGAAACCTCTGCTGAAGCCGTAACTCCATACACCATCCGTTGTGAACGTAACTGAAGGAGTAACTGGTGCTAGCGTTTGTGATTCGTGGCCACTGGGACGTATAGGAAATTTCAACCCCGTGGCACCTCCTCCTGGATGGCACCATGAATGCAGGCAACCAAAGCTCGGACTGCACTCCCGTGCGTATGCGGGAGCCGGTCTGTGCATGCGAGCAGATGGAAGCGTGGAGCCCAAATCTGCACCTGCCAGCTGTCTGTGGCTGTGCTACCCGCGGTGTGCACGCACCGTAACTGGCACTGCAGCGTGCATTAGCAGAGAAATTTAGCACAGTGTGACCCGCATCTCACCATTGTGCATGCACTGACTGGCCCTGGCGGGGCAGGCGTGCAAAAGCTGGCCGGCGCCTTGTGGCGTCCTCAGGCAATCTGCGCATGCGCAGTGGCTCCCCGCGAAAGCTGATCACGATAGAGCCCACAAATTGCAATATGATAAATCTCTCTGATCGGACAACGCACGGCTCTTTGACTTTTGCGGAACGTCTCAGCTGACTGCAGGAGCCACAGGTTCGAATCCGGCCACGTTTCAATGGAGGCGAAATGCAAAAGGTACACATTTGCTGTGCTAAGCCAGTGCAGCTCTTTATCTCTTCTTTCACTCCCACCTTTCTCCCTGCTATGGTGTCTTTCATTTCCTGATAACCAATCACCAAGGGGAGCTTGCAGGTGGCACATGGAGAAGGGTGCCCCTTTCTGACGCCAGACGCGGGGTGATGCTGGGCGCGCGGTGCATACGCCTGGCAGGTGTTCATGGAGTCATTGTCGCTTCGCTTAAAAGAAACAGCAGTGCAACGACGCAATCCCCATTTACCTTTAAACGCCGCACTATGAAGCAATATTTCAGAGAAGAAACTTGCTATTGACTATTCACACGTGCTTTCAAAATAACTAAAAAAAATGTAGCCACATTTACAATCAAGTATGTTTTTATGCATGTTGCATTCTTAGAACACTGGCGTTTCCGATATACAGAATGCTGTCGTTTGAAAAAGCTTTTATCAGCTGTGCAGTGCTAATTTCTTGCTATCTGAAGACTACCTTATAGCTGCCTGCAATGTCTCTGCTAATCATAGAGGAAAAACCATGCTTCAATAATGCTCTCTTTCAACGTGGAAGCTGTATCACATTTGGAACTTCAGAAAGCGTTTTCTTGAGCAATGGCTTTTATATCATAGCTACGATAGTGACGTCGCACTATGACCCCCGCATGGCTCTGTTCCACGATCATGTGACCACCCCCTGCACGTGTTTCGTGCTCCCTTTACTGTTTTCATGTGGGGTGGGTGCTATGGGGTGGTGGTGTTACCACACCCCACAGGCGCTCCTCAACCTGCCTTTTGCTTCGTGCAATCGTTGCCGTCATCGCATGAGACTCGTGGTCTTGAAGACTCCTCAAAGGCTTTTCAGAATGCCTTTCAGATTTCACACACACACGGGAGGTGATAGCCCGAAGACACACAACGGGTCCAACATATGTAGCATGGGCTTGGGATGCTGCTCAATAACATCCGCAAACCTGAGCCCACACATTTGATAGACAGAATAGGATAGCATTTATGCCAGCTGGCACAATGCAGAACTCTAAGATAGAAGTACAGTGAAATCTCGATACAACGAACGCCGCATTAACGATTTTTTCAGATTTACGAAAATTTCAAAAATTCCCGCCGAAATGAATATATTTTCAATGCAAAAATATTTCACTACTACGAATTTCAGAATACCGAACATTTCAGAATAACGTGCACAATTTATTTGCTCCCCTATAGAAACGCGCCTCGTTACTACGAAGTTTTTTGAAATTAAGATGAGTTCGCTGTGGCATATCAAAGCTGTAGCTTTCATCATCATCCGTGTCTCGCCGGAAGTTGGATACATCCACTAGACTTCCGCCATTTTTTTTGTTCTGTTGTTTTCAAGCAAGGGCAGTGGCTTGGTGGTGCAGGCAAGGTCTCGCTACCTGCTTTTTGTCCGTACTCCACGAAGACGTGTAAGTTAGTTCTGTGTGGTGCTGAGTTGAAGAGCGTGACTATGAGCTCTGCTGGTGCCTGTGTTAGAAACAAGCGACGACAGTTTTCACTGAAGGAGAAGGTGGAAATTCTCCATGAACTGGACGCCGGAAAAAAGCAGGTGAACTTGTGCAAAGAGCGCGGCATTGCGCCGTCAACCGTTGCTACCATTTTAAAAGAAAGAGAAAAAATCACCAAGCTTCATCGACTGTCCCAGCTTGATCCCGCGAGAAAACGTTTGCGACTTGGCAATCACGAAAATGTAGACGAAGCTGTTCTCGCTTGGTTCAAGGAGGTTAGGCTTCAGAACATTCCGGTGTCTGGCCCGATGCTCCAAGAAAAAGCGCGTTCATTCGCCACTGCCTTTGGTATCACCGGATTCGAGGCAAGTTCTGGCTGGCTTTTTCGGTTTCGGCAAAGGTCTGGAATTACTTGGCAAGTGGTTTCCGGCGAGGCGGCAGCTGCGGACAAAGAAGGCGCAATCTCCTGGCGCGACGACCGCTTTCAGGAGATCGCCGAAGGTTACGCGGAGGAGGACATTTACAATGCCGACGAAACTGCCTGCTTTTACCAGCTGCTGCCGGACAAAACAATGAATTTCAAGGGGGAAAAGTGCAGGGGCGGTAAGAAATCCCGTGTCCGGGCATCTGTCCTGTTTTGCTGCAACGCACTGGGGACAAAAAAACTGAAGCCCCTAGTCATAGGGAAGTACACCAGCCCTCGCTGCCTAAAGAACGTAGTGTCTTTGCCCTGTGAGTACAGGGCTAATAAGCGAGCCTGGACGACGCGAGAGTTGTTTGCTAGTTGGCTCGTCAAGCTAGACGACCAGATGAGGAGGGATGGGAAGAAAATACTCCTCATCGTGGACAATTGCTCCGCACACATCGTGAACGTGCGCCTCACCAATGTGCGCCTGGAGTTCTTGCCCTCTAACAACACTGCTTTGCTCCAACCCCTTTACCAAGGAATTATAAGAAGTGTAAAGGCAGAATTCCGAAAGCGGATGGTGCAACGACTGCTCATCAACATCCGGCTCGGGCGCCCGACTGCAGTTGACATCCGCCAAGCCGCAGAAATGCTCACTGGAGCGTGGTGGAACGTAAAAGCATGCACCATTAAAAACTGCTGGCGGAAAGCAGGGCTTTTGAAATCGGCACAGGCAGAAGATTGTGAAGTCGGAAACTCGCCGCCTCACTCGGAACAAAGCGACGACGTACGGGATGACAGCAGTGCCTTGTGGGACGAAATTACCGAAAAAATGTCCGTAGACACGTCGGTAACTTTTGCGGACTACGTTGAATGCGACAGCGAAGCCTTAACGTCAGCCGAGCTGACCGAAGAAGACATCGTCACCAGCGTGCGCGAGAACGGTCAAGGTGATGAGGATGATGACGACGACGCGGAATCGCCACATACGGACGAAGCTGTCTCAACTTCAGATGTTTTGGCGTCGATTGGCAAGATTCGCACCTTCATCGCACGCTGTGATGAAATGCCTGAATCTGTCCACAAGAAAGTCGACGACGTTGAATCGTTTGTCTTGGGGAGCGTGTGCCGCAGTCGCCAGAAGAAAATTATGGATTTCTTTAAATAAAGACAAGAAAGTGCACTTGTTGTGTTATCATCTGATGATGCCTGGCCCACACGAGAGCCCTTTCTAAAGGTAGGAATTACTCTTTGAGCGGTATATTACCTTTTGTTTCCGATTATTTCGTTACTACGATATTTCAGTATAACGAACGATTCGCGGGGGTCCCGCGAAGTTCGTTGTATCGAGATTTCACTGTATTGCCTGTCTGAAATTTGCTACTGCCAAAAAAAGAAAACATGCATAAAACTTGCTGCCAGTGAAAGACATGCAGGCTTTAGTTCATTTTTCTTTCAAGAAATCCCTAACTATTTGTGATTACATCTGCTGTTCTGTTTATTTCAACATTTTTTTTCCTGCGAAAGGGCTCCACGAACACTCAGCTGGGACAAGGCACAAAATATGTCTGTTTACCAGTAATAGTTTTGAAGTTTTATACCCCTGTCACACGGGCACTTTCAATCCTCATTGAGTCAATGCTCATCGAACTCAATGCAGATCGACGGTTGTCACACGGCCACTTTCAAGCGCAAACGAGCTCGATCCTGCTTGACTCAATGCCGATACCCCAAGAGTGCTTGAGGTTCCAAGCACAATCGAGAACACTCTCGTTCTCATGAACCTATAAAAATAAACACTAGTTAACAAAACCAAACCACAATTGTTGTTGTTGTAATTGATTAAAATGTAATACAGAACATTTTTCAGGTACTATGCCTGCTTATATGCAAACATTTGAAAATAATCTCAACACCACGCTCCAAGCTTCGCCGTCAGTGTAAACAAAGATGGAGTCCTCCTGCTCGTCGGTGCAGAAACTGTGGAGCGAGCGCGAGACAGCCACTCTCATCGACTGCTGGCAGGACCACCTAAATAATTTGCGGCGCCAGAAGAGAAACGCCACAGTCTATGCAGAAATCGCGGAGGCGTTGCGAGCCCTTGGGTTGCATCGCACAGCAGCAGAGGTGCGGCACAAAAACCTGGCGCAGATACGCAATGTACCGATTTGGCTACGGATTTGGCTGCCGCTGCCCCCGACTGCACAGTGTTGCCGGACATCGCCATGTTATGGCTGTCGGCGGAACATTTGGCGCCACCTAACACACGAGGAAAACTTCTCAATGAGCATTGAAAATGCCCGTGTAGCACCAGATGTTTCGAGCGTGCTCGAAAATCTCAATGCAGATCGAGCTCAATGAGGATCGAAAGTGCCCGTGTGACAGGGGTATTAAATAGGTCAACAATAAATAACAGTTGCAATGTTTTCCACAATCATCATAAGGATGGGAAAACAAAAATTGCAAAAAGGCGTATCAAAGGCAGATAAAAAAATTGAGTTTCATACGTTACAATTTTGGAACACTGGCATGTAAAAGGTCAAGACCAGCAGTAAGGAGTCTAATAGATAGGCCTCACACCCAATATTTCTGATGGCCACTTTTGCAGTACACTATGTAGCATGCTCACAAAAATTACAAAAATAAGGCATGCGTTGTCTCCCCCCCTCTTCCAAACACAGGCTATTGCCTGCATACATGGTTTCAGTTTGTCCAGCACTTAAAACCTTACTGACATACTTATACTTAACTCAGGTGCCATCATATCTTGATAGTAATGATTAAGGATATTTCTACATATTTACCTATGAACTGTCATTCCTTTCTTGACAATTTCTTGACAAATATGCTGGTTGTCAGGCATATGATGGCCGCAGGTACCCATCACGTGAACTCTGCTCACTTTAGTACAAACAACTGAAGCTCTGTTGACAAACATGAGCATAGCCAGCAGCTAGCAGTCATGAGGTAACCACAGCAGCCTCACATAACTGCCTTCTGAATGTTTGCCCTATTGCTGCTGGTCAATGAAGGCTGCCTGACAAAAACACACTCTTCTTCAACATGACAAAAGAGTAACACATTCTAGTACAAGCTTGGTTGTATGGACGGGTTTAATGTCCCAAAGCAACTCGGGCTATGAGGGACGCTGCAGTAGAGGGCTGTGGACAATTTCGACCATGTGGGATCCTTTAACGGAGATAGCATAGTACACAGGCCTCTAGCATTTCACCTCCATCCAAATGCAACCGCCGTGGCCGAAATCGAATTTCGGGTCAGCAGCCGAGCACCATAGCCACTGAGACATTGCTGCGGCTCTCTAGTGCAAGCTTAGTTCAAAACGTGTAATAGTTAAAAGTTTACTGGCCACTTGTATGTCACCAATCTAGCTGCCGTGCCACGTGGTGGAGCTCTGTAGTGTGCCTGGAGCTCTGGAGGAAGCATCTAAGAGCTGGGGGCATAGTACCCTTTATTATGTTGAGAGTTAGCAAGAGAGAGTTCCACCACATGGTGTGGCAACAATCCTGGTCATGCACACAGTGGCTTAGAAGTTCTGACATGTGCAACACATTCTAATATGGCTAAGCTTCTACGAAACTTGAAAAAAACACATCATACAACACATTTCTTAGTGTGCAAACCTCATAACAGGCAGTATGCAAGGCAGATGTATTATACATCATGGCCATTTCTACCAGTCATAGAACTTCAGAACGTCACAGCAGCACTGCACTATCTATGAGCATGCAGTTGTCAGCCTTTCAACCACACACTACTGATGTTTGCAAAGGGTAATGCCCACAAATTGCCTGCAAGTTTCTTCCTCTCCTCCACTAGCAGCAACTTCTTAGCCCTTCCTGGACCACTTTAGAGCGCACATGGCTGACAATGACCAATCATGACATCATGAGCTAACAAGGATGCCAAACAGAAGACAGCAGGAATGCACCCTTGCACCAGGACAGAACAACAGATCGTGTGAATAGAACAGAACCACCACGTATGCATGCACTGCCATGCGCAGCCACATACAGGGTCTTTTAAACTTCCTTCACGTCAATAAAGGTGAACCACTTAATCTTTCCATATGAGTGCTAAGACTGATGCATCCACTCACTTGGATATGACTATCTCTAGCCACACTTTTATTTCTCATGCACTGTTTCACTTCCCAAGGACACTGCACTTAAGTGACATGACAAGCTGCGACAGTATCACATGCATCTTGTGTCCATCTTTCACACCTTACTTCTCTGTCTACTTTTTTTTGTGCACCCCTTGTGCACAACCGCAGACAAATGCTCCTCTAAGAGAAACACTAGGAATTTATCTAAAATAGAGGCTGCGGCAGGTATTTGAGAAAGGATATTATGGGTCACACCATCCTGTTCGTCACAGTTATAAATCCTTTTTTGCTGCAGATAATCATGGCAGAACTTCGGCTAACTCGGGAAATGAAGAGGCATGCAGCCATCACCTCCTTGGCTACAGGCCACCCTGATCCAGAGATAGCTGCATTCTTGAAGGTCGCCAAGTCATTAGTTTTCAAAGAACAGAAAGAACTGGAGGCTGCCAGGGGTGGCGTGGACACTTTTGCCCATAAGAAATCACATTGTTGGCATTCTGACACTCTTAGGATGCTGGAATTCATCAGTCATGTACAAGGTATCATTGATGATGAAAGAGCCAGGGAAGTCGATGAGGGCCTTTGCCAAGGTGGTGGAGGCTGATGAGGCCACTATCAAACGTGTCGTTCATGAGGACCTTCGATACAAGTCCTATGTTAGACGGAGAGGGCAGTTCGTGTCTGAAAAAATCAAGAACTGCCCAACTAGAGCCAAGCACTTCCTGAAAAAACTGCAGTGTCAGTACCGTTGCTTACAATGAGCTATTGAACACTGTTGTGAAGCCCTGGATTACTGCTGTAGCATGTGGAAAGGCCGTATGAGCAAGGCTCCGCATCATCACACACAGCTTATACAACTCAAGAATGGATAGCCAAAAATCTTCATGACCATGTTAATCCGAACATGTGGCCTCGTAGCTCCCCAGATGTCAAATCCAATGGACTACTACTTATGAGCAGTGGCTCAGAGGAAGTCCAATAGTTACCCACACAACACCATTGTAGCTCTCAGAGGAGCTGTTGTTGATGAAACGTCTAACAATCCGAAGACACATCTCATCACTGCCTGCAGTCTGTTTTGACAGCATGTAGAATCTGTTATTGCTGCTGTTGGCAGTTTCAGTAAACGATGTCGTTTGTGTGTGTCGCCACTTGTACAAAACATTAAAAGATCATAACTGATCTACCTCCAGTCTCTGTGTCCGTTTGCGTGTGAACATAACTTTGGTCTCAAATACCTGCTGCACCCTGTATGCGTAATTTCAAATACATGCTCCCTGATTCAGAGGTAAAATGAAATAGAAGGGCATTTCATTTGTTACCTAAAGGTTCAAAATATATGCACACATCTATGCAACTTTATTCTCTTACTCCAGATGACTATTTGACTACTTTACTCACCACTACAATTATATAACACTTATATTAGCATTTGTAAGATTTGTGTTACACCTGTTGCCTTGAAAATCATGGTGTTACTTTGCTTACCAACTACACAATCATCAAGTTCACAAAGTACAAGGAGTCCATACATCACAGTGCTAGAACCACATTTTGCAAGCAGAAAAATAACGGTCATTGTAGAGTACTTGTACATAAGCAGAAGAGCAGTATGCTAATTTTAGTGTACAGTATGCATGTTTGCCCTTAATTGCACCAATCTTCACAACTTCGATCAAAATATTCTTACCTTAATTCCATCAGCACAATATCCACGAACAGCGAAGTCTTGGCACACTTCTGCTTTTGAGCTGACCTTGACGTGCCGATATGGGCAAGAATTATTAGTACATCGTCCTTTCAGGAAGAAGGAACACACGGGCATCTTTTCTGGTGCAACCTTGTGTGAAAATGGGCAATCAGGCATTTTGCAAGTGCCACGCAAGTATCTGCAACAAAATTGTTCAGTTAAAAACACACAATGTAAACATGTACTGTCATGAAAGAATGGATTAGTGAATAGCTTCAAGAATACAAAACACATGCAATACTTTTGTACAGGGACTCATGAGGAGTACTGCTCTGGGTAAAATCAGCAGCACTACTCCGCTGTCACCATCACCTGCCCACCCATGCTCACATCAGGACAAAGGCTTCTCCCACTGATCTGCAATTAGCCCTGTGCTGCATCAACTGTGACTAACCTATCTTGACAAAGTTCCCAATTTCATCTGCCCACCTGACCCTGTGTACCACTGGCTGAAAGCAAATTTTCATCACCTCTTTCAGCTGAGTATAGGGAGTATGAACCTTATTGCACAAGTTCTCTGTAACATCTTCCTGCTATTCAAACTAACAGCAAAATGCAACATGGGTTGCATGTCTCAAACAACAGCATTAAATTTAAGGGCAAGCAACATTGAAAATCTTTTCCTTGATGTGCTTTTTTATGCATGTAAATCACACAACGCGCACAGTCCATGGCAGCTTTGCCTTCACTGCCATTGACCTAATGCTGTCTTCAAGTATGCTGGTACACTTTTTTTTTCCTAGTATCAGCGATAGTTCACACGCCAGTTTAGTGAGACTTTCATGAAGTGCACATCCCTTAAAAGAATGACGCTTTTTACATGCTCTGTCGCGCAGCAAAAAGAAGTGTCATTTGGAAATGATGGCAGTGGTGATGGATGTTGCAGTGCACTGTGGAAATTTTGTTTTCGCGTAAAGACAAAGAATGCAATTTTATCACAAACCTAATTACTCCAAGTTAATTTTCAGTTTTATTTCCACAGCTGAAAACATGCTGTTAACTGCAAAAAGCATCACGATCCAAGAGAAGTAATACCCCTACCACAAGGGCGTTTCAAATGCATTTCCAACCAAATGTTGAACAAAATGCGGCCTTCTGCTGCTACATAAATTTTTGACACACTGGGCTCAGATACAATCGAGTCAACGGAGCTCCGTGAAGAAATTCCAAGTTTTGGAATGCCTTAAAAAAGCGATCACAGCCCACATTGACCAACAGCAGCCGTCGCCATCACTTCGCCCCACCCACAGCAGCGCCGGACGGCTGCTTCAGTTCTGTGGGTGTAGATTTGCATATGTTTGCTCGCTTTTTTCTGCTGCTTCTTTAGCAAATATTTTGTGCACTCGCTAAATGAGAGCTTGAAGATCATAGGAAACCACTGTGCATTTACCACATAAGCATGAAATTTCCCCAGGAAAGCACTGACGAAGACAAATGCACTCCAGTACTCTAGTTTACAGCACAGTGCACAAACTGCTAGTGCTCGTTTGCATGACATAAAATGCAAGCTGTGTTTTCGGTATACTACAACCTTTGTCCGTAAAGCTTGAAGACTGATTTATTTTCTTCTCTAGAAACGATTCCCCAAAACAAAATGTTGGTGCGTATGTGTAGCGCCATCTATTCGGGATAACCCATGCTATTTATGTTAATTGCTGTGGCAGGCGCTAGATGGCACTACATGCAGAGAAAGACGACATCAAAGTCGTCTGCGCATTCTACTGTGAGTGAACGCGAAGAGATGGACGTCCACCTCAAATGGCATGTAAACATAAAATTCCGTGTGAAGCTTGGCAAGAAAGCCACACAGACGTATGAGCTCCTTTGTGACACTTACGGCAATGAGACATTATCGCGGGCGCGAGTTTTCGAGTGGCACAAGAGGTTCATTTCGGGGAGAACGTCGGTGGAAGACAACACAAGGCAGGGGCGCCCTTCAACCTCACAGAATGAAAACAATGTGGCTCAAATCAGGGAAATCGTACAGCAAGACCGCACCCTTAAAGTCCGCATGCTATCAGATGTTCTCGACATTAGTAAGACAACATACCGCCAAATTTTGCGTGAGCACTTAGAGAAGCAAAAGCTGAATGCCAGACTTGTGGCACACTACCTCACAAAGGACCAGAAGGACACGCGGGCATCAGTGAGTGCAGATTTGCTCTCCGAGGCAGAGAAGGATGGTGCATTCGTCGACATTATCATTTCTGAAGACGAAACATGGTGATTTCAATACGATCCTCAAACAAAGAGGCAGAGCGCCGAATGGCGGTCCACAAGCTCGGAGGCGTAGAGAAAGGTGCGGCGACAAAAGACCAAAACAAAGACGATGCTGATAGTTTTTTTCGATGCCAGAAGTGTCATACACCACGAGTTCGTCCCACAAGGGCAGATGGTGAATCAGGAGTTTTATATCCGCGTGCTCCAACACATGCGTGATGCACTGCGACGCTGTTGCCCTGACTTGGGGCACCTGAACAATGGAGCCTTCTCCACGATAACGCAAGGCCACACACTGCTCTCAGCGTGACAAAATTTCTCGCCAAGCACCGCATTACTGTACTTCCCCATACGCCATACTCGCCTGACCTCTCCCCATGCGATTTTTTCCTGTTTCCTCAAGTGAAGAAAGCCTAAAAGGTCGCTGGATGGGTAGCGTGGAGGCAGCCCTGCCAAAAGAAGCATTTTCCAACTATTTCCAAGACCTCAAGAAGCGTTGGAAGCTGTGTATAGACTGCAGGGGAGACTATTTCGAAGGGGTGCTGCACAAATGATTTCAATGTTAAATGCATTTTTTTTAATGGACTTAGTCTCAGAACTTTAGGGACAAAGGTTGTGAATAATCTCATTCTCATTCTTGTATCGCTTGTACCCTTGCTTGCTTAAACATTGCGAAAACTCTGTAGGAAATGCAAAAGTGATCGCGCACCTGGGAAACACTTGTTAGGCTGCTTGCTGACAACGCGTAGGTCCGGCGCTTCTTGCTAATTGACCCTGCTTCCTCCAATATGACAAATACTTAATTTAGGTCAATTTATCCAGAAGTATGTTTGGTGACTGCCCGCATTATCTGAAACAGCCTTATTAGTTATCCACAAGCGATGACAATGCTGCTGGCTGTCTAAAGCATTGCGCGGCACTCTGGATCCCACCTGTGCTTCCCGTTCATTATATGCACTAAGCAATAGTCTATTCCAGACCACAGTTGTCAAAAAACTATACTTGTTGGCCATTTGCATTCCCTAAAACTTGTTAATTCGCTCTCCACATCACAGAAATTGCACACTTGAACCCTGCGGACTCGTCAGGCTTATCGCATAAGGTGTGTCGTCTTCATTTGGCAGAGCGAGGATAGCTGTTCAAGCATGCACATTATTTTTAGTTGCTGATGGCTTAAAACATGTTCTCATTTTTTCAGAAAGCACAATAAAAAAAATACGATGGAGATGTTAAGACCTTTTAATTCTCAAAACAAATTTTTTTTATGTCGGAGCATTGCTGTTGAGACTACACATTCACCTTGCCGGACCAAGTGAAGTGAATTTGCCAAACCCACTACAGGAAAACTGCATTCTGCAGCAAGTGTTACCAAAGCGTATCATGGGGCATTGGACTAATGACACTTTAGGTGAGAGACACTGCACATGAAGCTAGCTACGAAGCTTGTCATTGGGTTGATCAAATTTATCATTAATGTCGCTCATTGAAAGTGAACCTAATGTGCCCATGTGACAGGGGTATAACAACACAGCATGTGACTTTTCATACTGTCAATGCCGCTCTGCAACACACCTGCGCGTAGCTGCTCGGTAAGAGACTGCGGCCCATACAGACTTTTAACGTGATAGTATTAGAGCAGACGTTCGGCGAAAAAGCCATGCGCACTGTCACACTAATTCAGGATTGGTCAGCATACGTTGCGACGTCAGACCATATTCAACCAATGAGAGAGAGATGCTGCTCCCCCCGATGTCGGGCGGATGACAGGTGAGGGGTTGGCACTCTGCCAGCTGCGCAGCAGTCGGAACATGTGGAACATTTCTACTACTCTATGCTAGGCGCGTCACGTCACAAGACGGTGTGTGACATGGCTGTGGGGTTAACAGAACAACGACAGAGCGCTTGTCAGTTGTGTCAGCAGTACATTTGTGTAAAAAGAAAGAGGCCCCAAGACAGATTCCTGCATAGCCTACTGGTGCTTGTATGCTTGTGAAGGAAGGCTAAGTGACCTTTAACGCTATCAAGTTCGGTTTCCTAAGGGTTGGTTATTAGTTTGCGCTTTTTTACTTTACACCCTTGACAGCATTCACATTTCACCTTTCTGTTAGTTGGAGCTCTAAACATCCACTCTAGCAGTGTCAGCATTTCAGTGTTCCATACAGTGAACAGACTAAATGCAAATGCACTTAAAGGTGTAAACTGGATAGTGGTAGGATCCTCACGCCCATAGACTACACAGAGGTGCATCACCACCAAGTGGCTGAAAGTCAAAAAGACACACCCTTCACTGTTTGCATCTGAACCACCCATGAATAAGTACATGCACTTAACATGTTAAACCATACACAGGCTGTGCCAATGGCTTGATTTAAGCTGTCAAAATTACAAAATTGTACTCCTTGCACACGCTGACAGCATTAAAGATTTTCACAACAGCCATACAACAAGAATGTTTCAACACTATCATATTTAAAAGCACCATAAGCTGCTTTAATGCTTATGAGTAATTACAATCGTATTAACTGATGTCGAAAATGTCTGTTCATTCGGAACATTTTAAAGTCTGCTCAGAGTTATTAATACATCATTCCTTAAGCTAGCGTTGGGTTATATGGCACGTTACACCAATTGCACCTATTGACATCACCACCTGGCATAAAATATAACGAGTTCAAAAGGCAAGACACAATTCAGAGTGCTGGGCTAGTTTCTACTTACCTAGTGCATACAGCCACCTTTTCAGGATCATGAATGTAGCCACAGCTGTCTCCCTTATTGCAGCAGCCAAACCGATTGAAGAAAATGCAATATGATTTCCACTCTGGTCTCCGACTAGTGCTCACTGTTCGCACCCTCTGAATGCTGCAGTTAACAGTACGACTGCAAAACAACGAAAAAAAGATGTCAATATGCAGTCAGCACAAGGCGCCTTGGCAGCACTCAACCTGAAGTATGTTCTTGTATTTGCAGATGGCGTTTGTGAAAGCACCCCTGGCTTCTGCTCAATGTAGTTCTTCCCACCAACATCGATCCGAGTCAGCCCACCTGCAAATGAATTACGTTGTGGCTGTGAAATGCGCCGAACGACCTTGCGAGTTTTATCCATGGTGTAGAAAGAACCTGGCATCGTGATTATTCGCTCGTGACGTGGAGAGGCTGCACAGGCAAAAAATGTAGCAATTACAAGAGAAAAAAAAGGGCAGGGAAAAGCAACTGAGCAAACTCATGTATTAACCTTTGCAAGCCACTGGGCTCTGGGAAAGGGACCTGCTGAATTCCCTTGACAACTTGTTCCTCGAGGCTTTGTATGTAATATTTCCAATCGTGATGTAGTGGGTATGAGTGGTATTTAGGTCTGTGCTTGATTTCCTAAAATGAAATCAAAACAGATGAAGATGCAGTGTACAGCAATGCACATATCATTATCTGGATCAGTGAAAATGATATACCCAGTCATTTTCCTCTTCTGGCCATGAAAATAATGGGTGCTTGAGTAGGACGAAGGCCAGAACCGTTTCATTCCAGACATGGCTGCACACCTCTCTGCACAATAACAGTACAAAGCGAAGTATACACAATCCTCAGTTTTCAAATCAAACATAACATTGCTTAATTTTCACACTCCAAGCAGAACTCAAGACAATCGGGTTAAACCCCATTTCTAACCAATAAAGCGCCTTCAAGACAACAACTAAACAGTGCAAATAGCTGGACGCCACACAGAAACTAACATATGGACCTCCTGCATGTTTGTAAACAAACAAGAAGGTGGCGCTGCAGTCGCTAGCGAGCTCGTGGTAGGCAAAAGGTCGGGGAGTGGCGTCGCGGATAGGTGTTGTGCGCGGCTTTTCAAGGCTTGTAGGCGCGTTTCCAGTTTCTGCTTATCATAGCAATGGTCGATGCTTCCAACTTAGTAATTTGTCGAAGTACACGAGCTCGCTTTGTCCACGTGCGGCCTATAAAGAGAAATAGTTTGCCACTGTGTATTGTATATATGGTTAGTAGTAAACATGTAGAAAGCGTTCCTGCCGTTTATTTATGCGCTAGGCATTGAATAAAACAAGTTTTGACACTCTGCACTAGCCGGAATGATTTTACTTCGGGACAGTAGTGAGGGGAAGTGCTGGCGTTGTTTCGTCGGAGCAGACATGCGCTCATCGTCTGCTGACATACGTACGTGTCGCGCTGCGCGAAAAGTGGGGACAGCGTCGTGTCCCCGATCTCCTGTCTCGCTTAGCGCTGTTTTTAGCCGCATGACCACGCACCAGCCAGGCCGACTTGTCCTCTTGTTAAGCTGGTCGATTTGGTGAAATTTTTGATTTCTAGAATTATTTTCTTTCCTAGCCCTGAAGTCCAGTTTCGTGACGAAAAATTATAGCAAAATATTCAGTACAAATTTATAAATTACGCTTTTTAGAAGTGTGGTCGTCAAAAATTGTGAGGTAATTTCTTTGATTTCAGTGCCGCATTTCTTTGACCAAAGCGAAAGCCAAGATGCCATAAACCGGGAATAAACTTTAAGGTTCGTTTTCTGACCTCTCACATTTTCTGCGACTGGATCACTCACCTTCATAATTCGCATGAAAATCAAATGATTCCATTTGTCGCAAACTATTCCTGAGACGTTGAGGAGCGTAATAAATCTCTCGATTTTTTTCCCTACACGTGCAGTATTGTGTTAGTTATTTTTTGTAAGAAACGTTTTCATGTAACTATGCATGCATAAGTATACTGATCATATAGAAAAAGAACTAATCGCGTCATCATACAGAACAGGGCTTTATGCACATGCTGGCATAAAAAAACTGCGCACTATCTACTCAATTATTTGAGACCTAGCTTGGGGGGACTTGACGACGGTGTTAATTATAATTACCCAGAACTGCACAAGGTATAGCTATAAATAAAAGGAATGACTGAAACTAGCGTAGGAACTTCATATTTGCACCAAGTTTAGTTACATATCGCATGCATGAATAACGAAAACACTTTTTCATGCCGCGTCCCCTCTCAATCTCGCCACGTGTCTGTTAGTAGCACGCCTGCGGCTGCTTCTTTCCAAACAAGCTTCGCGATCATGTATTACCTCATGAAACATGACACATGCATGATGCAATGAAAAAGCATATGGCGTTTAGCACACTTAAGGTACGCTATTCGAAGCACACTAACGCGACCGCGCAAGATTGACACAACTTACCAGACTTCTTTCTACTCGAATGAAATAATTACGTCGTCATATCAAGAAACAGTTTCAAGCAACCATTAAATGTCACAAAACGCGCCATTTAAACATGGTGTGCTATTAACAAAAAAACGCATTCCTTGGGGGCGAGTGAACCTGTCGGCGCCCCGTGCACTCTGGCTCAAGGTGATAAGTACGTGTGCAGCTACATATGTCTTTTTTTTCCTTGAGCAATTATCAGCCTACTATCCTGAAGTTCAGGTGAATGAAAGCAGTAACTTGCATGCTATTAAGTGCATTGAGTGGCAGTGCCTATCGACTCCCAGACTTCGCGCTTTACTACCGTGGCCCAATGCCTGTTAGCCAGTTTCCGAATGCGGCATTTATGCGCGAGAAACCTATCGGGGCTAATTTAATATTTTTTATATTACTACCCGGATCTAGCAGTGACGCAGCTGGTCAATATATGCTGCTTCTGCAGTGCACAGGCTTGAAGCAGCCGACGGTAGCTGCGGCAGCTGCGGTAGGCACCGGCAAGCGGAACCTGTTTTGCCTACCATGCGAAAGTCGCTGCTAACATCAGCGCCACCGCATCTTCGTGACGTCGCGGGGTGAAGGAGGTCCATACCCAGAATCCAGTCTAGAATGACATTTTCAGTTAATTTTGATGACTTTAAATCTCTTATAATGCTTTGCTTCCACAGTGCGGCTTCACCTCAGGTTAAATTCCAAAAGTACCTCTTAGCAGCAAGCCACCAGAATGCAGTTAATGAATGACATCATATTGGCACCACTGTATCAGGAACTAACAGTGTTAATAACACCCTGCATCAGTACCATAGTGCACTTCAAATGGCCGCCGTGATGTTGAAAAAATGTTTTCATAAACTACACACAAAGGTGGGCAGGTTTAGCACATACATGCAATATTGTGCATGAGACTAACATATAAGACAAAATGATAGTCATAGATGAGAAGCAAGAAATATCCAATTTAGCAATGTTTCTTTGTTGCCTGCCATTTACAGATTATGAAAATATGCAAGAAATTGAGTTAGTGAAAAACTAGGTACTGCAAAAAAAAACAGGCACTAGCATTTATTTTTTCTATCAAGACTAATTCCAGAAAATCTGCGTTATTGAAATATTTCTTGAATGCAACTTGTGACCAACTTTGCCATCAAGAAACAGCACCCAGGTTTTACTTCCAAAATTCTAAAAAAAACTTTAAAACCAAAAACGAAGTGCCCGAAACACACATACACCCAATATGCATTTGAATTTCCAACTTAATATTGGGAATACACAAAAAATTTGCCTTTCATGGTTAATACAGTGGACTCATTAATTTGAACTTTCAGTTATTCAAACTGATAACATGGTTCTATCAACATGAAATGTATTACAAAGGCCCCGAAAATTTCAAACTCCACATAAATCAAACTATGGTCCACTCTGAGTTCTAATAATCGAGAGTGGACTGTGGACTGTTTCCCTAAAAACCTTTTACAAATATGTGATGTTCTTAAAGTTAAGAAATGGCACATCTCGAATGAGCTCACCTCACACTTGTCACTGGTGATGCGCAGCTCCCAATAATACTGTAACTAGTCAGTCCCCAGCTGCATTCATGCCAGCAAAACATGCCGTATAGCTTTTGTGCACTTCAGACATTTGTGTCACCGTTTTTATGCACTCATCTCAAAGTTCCAGGCAAACATTATCATATATAATAGTAAGCACTCCAACACTAACGTTTACCACAGGCAATCTAGGTTTGACAAATGCAGAGCTTTCAAATATAAAACTCTCACATAGTCAAAACAGTGTCACTAAGCAAGGTACTGACAAATGAAACATACCAAATTGCGATCGCTGTGGCCTCTGCAATGAAGTTCTGGACCTCTTTACATTGTTCAGCGTGTACTTTTTCACAATGCGCCTGGCTCCAAGGCGACTGAGGTTTGAACTAGGGCTCTTGATTGGTGTTGCAGCTTTTGACCTGTTTCGTATCAGCTTGTAAGTGGACACAAGCGGTTGCGGACTCTTCATGCTGGGGTTGCTTGGTGCAGTGCCAAAACGACCATTTGAGCACGCCGTGCCATTTCTCTCACTTTTCCTTCGATACACGTATCTGCCTGACGGCGGACGCTTGAAAGACGTGTGGCATGATGACAAGGAAAGTCCTTGCTGGCGTTGCATATCACGGGCGGTATTAGGATCGCTCTGAAGAAGTCTCAATTTTGAGATCGTGGAGTCAAAATGACGACAATGCGAGGTGCCGACCGCGGAATCAGCCAATTCAATGCCTCCTAAAGAACATGCCTGAAGCATCTCCTCGATTTAAATAGGCCCCGAGATCACCTCGACATTGCGCAGACTGGGCGCCAGGCGGCGCTAAAAAATAATCCTCAATTTCGGTTTCAATGGCTGGGCGACTGTGTTGCACGGCGCCTGATCATGCTGTTTCATCTTTTATTCGGACTTTGAGCAACAATTTTTAGTTCGTTATTGACAAAAAAAAACAAGTTTATGGATGTCTCGAAGTGCAGAAAATGCTTAAAAAGTCTAAGTTGATTTCCACATATTACTGAAAGGAGATCATCAGTTTCGGTTTCGAAAGCTAAAAGCGTGTGCACCTCGTTCTATATCATGCCGTTATTTTATGACCTTATGTGTGCTGCATAACCAGAAAATTTTGGACGGTTTACAACAAAAGGAACATGCTCGAAACATCCGTATTGCAGCAAGTGCTTTAAGTGGCTAGAAATGCCGCAAATTAAGTATTTGCACTGCATGATACATGATTGTACATTGTACTGCTGTCAATGCTATGAATCAACTACTTCGATCGGACAAGCAAAAATGTAAAATGATCCATAAGATATAATAAGGACAGGAGGAAGTTCTGAATTACCTGAGCTCTCAACTGTAGCCGGGTGACCCGTGGCAAAGGCGGACTGCATATGGCGCACAATAGATGGAAGCCAGGGACGTCGCGGTAACTTGCTTGGGGAGTCGCTGGCCCGCAGGAGGCACATATCCCTCATATCTAGAGTCCAAAGAGCTACTACTGGGGCTAGTTGGAAACGCATTCTTGAATGTATTGGTGAGCACTATCAAAATACGGAAAGGTGTTGTGTGTGTTCGTCCCTTTCCGTATCTTGATAGCGCTCGCCAATACATTCAAGAACATAGCTCATATCTGATGTTTTTTTTTAACTGTGTGAAGCCCACGTCTGTTACAATCTTGCTGCGGGGCATTGCGAGAGATGTTTCGATCGGGTGAAACAGATCTTGGAGGCCAGCCTAGCTGCGCTGTTTCTGGTCATTTTTCCGACGAGCTTTCGCCTAATGGTACCTCCTTGAATAACGTTGACACATTTGTAATAAGCCCATGCCCCTCTTCTCTATTCTTTTCGATAGAAACACGTACGGCTCACTAGGTTCCTGTGTGATGCGTATACGCACACAGTGACTTTGGGAGCAACACAGCAGCTAGGCCTGCAGTGTATGACCGGATTTCTCCAAATGACAAGCACGTGCGTTGATGAAACGACAACTGGAACAAGGGAAGTATCCGACATGGCGAGCGACGAGTGAATATTAAAAAAAAAACTGCGCTTGAATGCACAGACACGTGCGCACTTATAAGGCAAAATGGCATGCGTCGGTGCGATGAAGGCGGCGGAATTCATTTCTTACTGCAGTTTCAAGAATTTTCAGGAAAGAGGTTTCTGGTTGTACATCTTCGCAACTGCGTTTTTGTCTGTTATGTCAAGTGCATGGTTTGTTAGCAACGGTTTGATGAACTTCTTGCATACATATGCCGCTACCGTTGTTCTCACAGGCCAAAACAGGCAAAGCCGCGATATTCTATTCACAATTAATGTAGAACAAGCATGTGTCCAGTGGCCTTTGAAGATGCGTTCAGTCTTTGAGCATGATATCAACGAACTTCTTGAGGCCTTGTAACACTCTTAGGTGCGCTGACGTCGGTTAAAAGAGTCCACCCCTGTCTTGATGGGCAGCCAAACTGTCTACAGTAGCATTCCCTTGGCTGGAAATGCAAGCAACAAACTACAGAATATTTTGATGTTGTGTTTGGCTGCCAGTTTCTTCCTCTAATTACCCTGAGCCGTCTTTCTCGGAGTTTTAAGTCAGCAGGAATTTCATGGAACGAAACGTCGGACTTCTTGTTTCGCTGACTGGACATGCAAAACGGAACGCAACAGCAATGCATTTTCGCTCGCTACTCCCTCCAGCAACTGCAGTCATCGACGCGTCACTTGTCAAACGGTAACACTAAACACACCACACGAACAATATAAGAAACAGCGCACCACAAGGCATACTTCTTGCTGCAACGGCAGTCATAAGAAAATTCTGTGCTGCCTGCGTGTCGTCTGCTAGAAGGTCGTTTGACAGCGCCGCCATACGGCGGACGCGCGCTCTACGGCGGGCAGAAAAAGCCCTGACGCTTCATGCATGTTCTTCAGGAGGAATTGGCCAATTGGCAGCAAGGTTGCGATGCATGGAGGAAGAAAAAAACTTTTTTTCCTCCATTCCTTTCCCCCCAAAAAGCCAATTATTATTATTATTATTCCTCCATGTTGCGGTGGCTATTTGCATGGCTTCGCCCCGCAACCGTTTATTCGCACAAAGAACCGTAGACTAATGTTTTGCTGTAAAGACGCAGTGAATAAAACGACAAATCATTTATTTTGCTAAGAAGCTGTATTTAAAACTCAACAACATCAAGCAAAATAAGCAGCGTTTTCAGTTTTGTAATTAAGTTTGCTGTTCACTCAATTTTGTTGCCGTGAAGGTGCGCTGTGAACATGTCATTTTCAAAATAGACAGAAACGCAATGAAAAAAACAAATATTGTTTTGTTTTCGTGATATTTCTTTTCAAAAACTCAACAACATGAAGGAAAATTAGAAGCGTTTCAGTTTAGCAATTGGATTTGCTATTGGGTAACATCTTTTGCTATGAGGGCGCGCTGGCAGTGTTATCGCGTGAACATGGCGGCCTGCAAGAAAACAGCTGATTCCATGGCTAGTTCCTGTTTTTTGTTTTTTTTTTGCTTGTCGTCAAAAATCAAGCTACTTTGCGGATGCCTTAAGTGCGCAGAAAAATCTGAAGGCAGTGAATGCTACGGGCCTTACAGTCCTTACAGCCGGAGTTTTGTCATCGCAGGGGTCTGTCGAACCTCGAGAAGCAGTATCAAGGTTCGTTGAATAATAATAATAATTGGTTTCTGGGGGAAAGGAAATGCCGCAGTATCTGTCTCATATATCGTTGGACACCTGAACCGCGCCGTAAGGGAAGGGATAGGGGAGGGAGTGAAAGAAGAAAGGAAGAAGAGGTGCCGTAGTGGAGGGCTCCGGAATAATTTCGACCACCTGGGGATCTTTAGCGTACACTGACATCGCACAGCACACGGGCGTCTTAGCGTTTTTCCTCCATAAAAACGCAGCCGCCGCGGTCGGGTTCGAACCCGAGAGCTCCGGATCAGTAGTCGAGCGCCCTAACCACTGAGCCACCGCGGCGGGGCATTCTTTGAAGCGCACTTGAGCATTTAATTATGCAACGCCAGCAAGGACGCAGCAAGCTCGCGAGAGCGCCGAGCTTGCATGCAACGCTGGAGATACGATGGGGCACAATGGTGGTGGTTGGTACTATGAATTATTCTGGGGAGGGGGATACTGGCCCCGACGTATGTTGGCCCTTTGGACATCACTCTTGGGGACCAGGGGAGGGGGAAGAAGGGAGGGGAGAGGTTGTCACCGTCGCTGCCGTTGAAGTTCTTGGCCGTGGGACCCAGGCTGCGTTCCAATACTCTAGACGTCTAACAAGACGTCTAGTGTGACGTCTAGGAAGCCGTCTACATGTCCATATATTGGAACTCGTCTACTACTCACGCCGCCTCGCGGCATAATAATGTAACTAAAGCTTATGAACAGTTGCACTATAATTTTTCTCAAACTGAGCAATAACGATAATTAAAAACGTGTTTTTAACAAGTTTACACATTTTTTCTGCAATGACTTAGCGCGCAAATCAGACTGGTGGATGCGCCTGTCGGTCAGTCTACTTGTAGCAGATGGGGCCGCTCTCCGAAGACGACGCTAGACATATGCAATTATTCTTTTATTATAGATGCTAAACTGTACATGCTCCTCGAACGTGCTCGTCCAGATGGTCCTGTAAACATAAGAAAGAATACGAAAGACTGTAATCAATATGCGCGAACTGCGATACGGCTAATGTACAGTGCAACAGGAAAACACATGCGTGCTATTAAACCCAGGGACGGTATTACGGATCGCTCTCAAAAACTGTCTCAATTTCGGGATTGTGACTTCAAAATGACGACACCGCGAGATGCCGACCGCGGAACCAGCCAATGAGGAGCAAGGTTAGAGTGTACTAGAATTCTAGTACACTCTAGCAAGGTTGCGGTGGCTAGTAGGAGGGTTCCGCCCCGGAGCCATTTATTCGCACGACAAGGGACCGTAGACTAATGTTTTGCTGTAAAGACGCAGTGAATAAAGCGAGTAATGTTTTATTTTACTAAGAAACTGTATTTCAAACTGTACAGTACCAAGCAAAAGAAGCAGTGTTTTCTGTTTTGCAATTAATTTTTCTGTTCAGTCGCTTTTGTTGCCGCGAAGGTGTGCTGCCAGCGGTAAAGCGTGAACATGTTAGTCTAAAAATAAACAGAAACGCTATGATGAAAATCAGTAATGGTTTATTTTGGTAACAAACGGTGTTGAAATCTCAACAACACGAAGGAAAATTAGAAGCATTCTCAGTTTTGCAATTAAATTTACTGTAGGGTAATTTTTCTTGCCATGAGGGCGCACTGGCAGTGGCATAACGTCATGGAAGAATTTATTTCCTCCATGCATAACGTGAACATGGCGGCCTGCAAGAAAACAGCTGATTCCAAGGCTATAGTTCCTGTTTTTTCGCGTGTCGTCTAAAATCAAGGTACTTTGCGGATGTCGTAAAAGGACACTGAGGAGAATTCTATTATTTTTTTTATTAGCAATATCTGATAGTTCGGCATTTCATGGCTTTGTTGCCGCTTGTTCGGAAGCGAAAGATGCATTTATTTCAAAGAAATTCGGATTTTAAGTTGAAAAGTTTTTCCCGCCGCTCCGATTCAAACTCGAGAACTCTTATGGCGTCATGGAGAACTCTTAAGCGGGGGCTACATGGGGCGTTTTTCTCCTGCGATTATCGCGTGTAGACAAAAAAACGCGTCAGAGGGACGCTGGCCAGGCTACATGAGGCGTACAAGTGGCGAACGCCGCCGCAGTGTGGCCAGACAAGGCAAAAATGTTTTGGCCACCACTAAATGAACGATCAATGCTTATATGTTGTTTGGTTGTGTTATAATTATTAAATTAGGCAATAAATATCCTACAGTTATGTCTATACACATTTTCAAGTATGTTTAGTATTGTCTCGATATTTTTGTGGATGTTCAGCGGAGAGAGTTGGCCAGAACTGTTTCGTCTGGCGACCCTGTGCGACTGAAATGGCGGTGAGGATTGGGCAGACACTATTGGTGTCTTCGACTGGTCGCTTTAGATCGCTCTAGAGCGCTCTGAGAGGCGACCGCACACTCGGCTGGTCGAAACCGGGCGCTCTGACTACATTCGGCTGGTTCTTTCTGAGCGCTCGCCTCCAGCTCAGAGCGCTCTGACGCGCTCCGAGAAAAAAGTCGGAGCGGCTCCAAGATGTGTTCACGTGACAGAGCCACTTCCGCTACGTCGCAAAAGCGGTATGAGTTAACCGCGGCGTCCCCTGCTCGTAGGCAGAAGCAAGTGTCGGCTTGTGGTGTAGTCACGCAGTTGTAGCGTCCTTGCTGCGTTGTGTTCTGCGTGGGCCGCGCTGTGTGAAACAAAAAATGTCCAAGAGGCGCCGGTTAACTACGCTTGGAATGCCGTCTGTGTTGCTGTCGCACGACAACTAGTGATTCCAGCAGCAGCTCAGACGAGGACGACAGTGCTATCCACAAGGCTATGTCCGAAAAATGAACGTCCCGTGGGACGGAAACCCGAAGTAGCGATCGATACAGGCTAAGCGGCGACCGCGATTCAAACTGTGTGCGGCCACGTGTGGCTAAAGGTAATCAAGGGACCTTACGTGCAGCCACTGTTGACATCAGCAGCGGTGCCGCGTAGTGGTTCCGGAAGTTACGTCCCCCTTCTGCCTCCTCCGTTTCCGCTCTAAAAACTCGCTGACCATTCGGCTTGACTACTCTGGCTATGCGCTCAGAGCGAGAGCGGCTCCCACTCTGACAGATCCTTACCGGATCGCGGGAGCGACCAGTCGAAGACACCATATATGTGAGCTTCGTTCTGTGCACTGCTTGTGGCTCTCGTTGCTGAAAACCAGTTTTGAAAAGAGTTTTCATTTACTTCGAGCGGACGGCAAGCAGGGAGATAACTGCGAGGGAGAACACGCCGCTTCTATTCTTGTGACCAAGGCCAGTGTCCATGGGGGCACATCGGCGTCTTCTGCTGTTAAATAAAAGATTATTGCTCATGAAGATGAGGGACATAGAAGAAAAGCAGAAAATAAAGAGGAAATTTTAGGTGCTCCCCATCTGGCAATTAAGAAAGGAGGAGGGTGAATAACGCGCGCGAAGTGCTCAAGGGATGCTGAGACGGCTGGCCGCTGCCGCTGAATACAGACGGAAGTGAGTCCGGCAGGCACTTCCGGTAGCGTCTGACGCGCGCACGCCGCGTCAAAATCTAGCCGTTCCTGATCGGCGGCGGCGGGCGTTTTTCTTGACGCCGGGCGTCAAATCTGCGCCGTCGGGCGAAAATCGCCTCAAAAACGCTCCATGTATTCCGGGCTTTATGGCGTCATGGAGAACTCTTATGACATCACCGGACAGAGTGACGTGAAACATGACGTAAACGCAGACTCCGTGATTTCTGGTTTCTAGCGGTGCGGTCTAGCAGCTGCCGAAATGAAGGCTACCGCCGCCGCACGTTGAAGGCATCTATCGCGGGTCGCTACCGTCGCTTCGTTTACGTTTGCACCGGCGTCTTGCCAGCGTTACGATGGATCCCGTTCCCGAACCCGACGACGTAGTTCTCGCAAAAACTCTGGCCTGCATTTCAGCGACCTCAGCCCCACAGAGCGTGCGATGCATTTGAGGGAGCACGGTTAGGTTAGGCGCCGGCGGGTCGTTTCCCCCTTCCGCCGTGAGCAGCCGTTGCAAACTAAATATCATAACCCCAGTGCGGGGAGTCGCGAGGGGCCAGGACAAGATCGGCGCGTTGCGCCCATCGGAGGCTGGCCGGGGCTTTGGAGCCAACGGATTGTGATTCCTTGAACGGCGTGGTTGCATGGTGCAACAGGCGGCGTCGAGGTCTCCCATGGTTGCAAGGGCCAAGTTATTTATTTAATTTTTTGCCACAAAAAACGGATGGGTACTCAAGGGCGGTCACGTTTAAAGTTGGCGGCTTGAAACTAAAGCCGACGCACGACGCTTCAACGGCTTCCGCTAGATCCTAGCGGGTCCACTGGATCGGGCTCTCACCCACTTGCATGTACCTTCATATGTGTACTGTGTGTGAATGGATTAAATTAGCCGGGAGCTCGAAAAGGCAGCTCCGCCCAACTGCCAAAGCTATTGAATTACGTCACAACGCGCACCTCGCCGTGGAGCCGAATCAGTCTGGCCGGGCCGGCGGCGGCTGGCGCACTCGGCGCGAAATAGAGACATGCTCCAAGTCGCCGCCAGTGCGGTCAGAGTGCGCCGAAGCCGCCGAACGCGTCGGCGGTCAGGCGCAGTTGGAGTATAGAGGGTCTCGCTTTGTCCGACGTGACGTCGCCGTGCAGCGCGCGCGCGCGCGTTACTCCGGAGCATAAACGCGCCTTAACAGAGCTTGCGCTGAACCGCTAACCAATGTATTCGGTGGCGGCATCTATGGGAGCCACTGAAGCCTCTCGCCCTTTCACTGAATAAAAAAAAAATCCCGTGCCGAGGCTCGGAATCGGACCAGGGCCTTTTGCGTTTGAAATGAAGACGCTACCACTCCGCCACGACGGCTCAGGGTGTAACCGCCAATAAAGGCGCATCTAGTGAATGCACTCTTCCGATGCACAAATCTCCGCCCTTTCGCTACGTATATCCTGGCCTAACAGAGCTAGGCTGTCAGCAATTTTTCTTAACTGCCTTCTACCTTGTCTCCCGTCCCTAATAAACGATTTCCGTTAAGTAGTTTGAAGTTGACTGGCACAGCCGGGAATGTTTCGCTGGGCGAGCGTGTAAAGACACAAGTGCTCTTTATACTGCGAACTGCCTTGTACGATCACCGACCATCGTGCCAGCATAGTTTTTCAGCGACCGTGGCGATCATCTGACAAGGCTTTATAGGCTCCTTCAAAGGTTAGCTAGCACTTGAAGCGGCAGTTAAAGTTCCTCTGCTGTTCGGCGCTTGTATATCGAGGCGCGTCAAAAACAAAACCACGGGGCACGCAGAGCCCATAGACGCGAATCGCCATAAAAAATCGAAACTCTCCTGACCGCCTGTGGCGCCGCCAAGCATCGGTTTTCTTTGCTTCCAACATCCAGATTGTCTTTTGTCTGCCTTCCTTGTGTGATAAAAGTGCTCTATCGGTTTTAAAACTAAATTTACTTCAATATTAAACCGCGCAATCTTCCTTTGTCAGCCTCAGACATTTGCGGTTAATGTAGCAAGGAAAATTCCTCCAAGGTGGCGTCTCTTGTCCTATGACGTCTCCACGCTTTTACTTGCGAGATTGGCCTGTGGCGGCGATACCTGTATTTTGGTTCTTGCTACTTTCTACCTTACGAGAGCTTTGTTTTCAGTAAGAGCGGCGTTTTTGTGATCAGGAGCTGGTATCCTATCGATACAAGCCAACTTCAATTTCTCCTCAGTGCCCCTTTAAGTGCGCTGAAAAATCTGATTGAAGGCAGTGAATGCTACGGGCCTGCCGAGATCAACTTACAAGGAGCGCTCGGCTCGAAAACGGTCATCGGCGCCTACCGATGACCGAGTGACGTGTGGTTCTTTTATTATCTTTAGAAAATAGCAGAAAACCATGATTCATCACACAGAAGCAACTGCCGACAGACGGGAGCAGACAGGTGCAGCTGATGATAGCTTGCAATCTCGGTGCGGGGAGTGAGAGCCGACACGGTCTGCCTCTGTGGCAGCAATCACTCGTCTGCCTCGTAACCAAGTGGTGCCGCCCACGTCGGGCTAAGCACTTGATGTTTCGTTGGTATTTTTGTAGTCCCGTTCGGTTGATGTTCAGTTGTTGCGGCGTTTCTTTTTTTTTTCCTGTGCAAGATGTAGAAATTGTGATGTTTATGCTCCGCTTAGTTTGTTTATAGAGAAAGGAAGCACTTGATTTGATAACTTTGCTATTGTCACCGAGGAGAGAACGAGCTTGTTCCAATAACGTTATTTGCTTATCTTGTAGTAGATCCAGGGCCAGCCAGGAAAGCAGTTTGCTTGTATGGCTTGTGTAGAGGCTAATTGCAACTGGGTAGAAAGTTGAGCAAGTATGTTCATGTTCGCTGGTGCCCAGCGCTTGAATTCCATATGCTCCAGGGCAGCGATATAGGTAGGACAGGGCAGTGATGTGCAATATGTTATTGTATTTTGCTCAGCAGGCGGAGTGATGTTGGGTTGGCTGGGTTTGGAGAGGGCAGTGTTTGAAAGGCCTTAAATACTTTGCATAGCTTCTAGCATGCACTTACTTTAAGGTCGGAAGACCACTTTGGTTTGTTTTAAATTATGGTCCATGTTATCTGAGGCACCCTGTATATAGGCCACTCCAGTTCGAAACGGGGCAACCAGTTGAAAATGACTATGATATTAAATACCTATATGAAAAGTAGCTTGAAAGCAGTTGCACTTGTCACACATATTATGCGATAGCATAAGGAGCTTGTCCATCCATTCGGCATTGTCACCGTCTCGTGTCATCATGGACAAGACTTCATAGCCTTGTATTATCGCAAACCAAGCTAGGTTTAAGTTCGAGGGCAATAACCGAGTCCTGAAAATTTCACAACATGGAGCTGCGTGTATATTTTTTGAGCTGTAGAGCATTTACAGTAACGGTGTTGCATGATTTGTGATTGTAAACTAACCTCTACTCACATACCATCTGCTTGATGATGAGTCTGTGATGCTTACACATCTTTGTCTATCAGTGAAGCTGTTCTAGTCATTCAGCAGTCATTGTAGCTACTGCACCTTACAATATTTATTATGCATTGCTGTACAGCGGTCTCCTTGCAGTAGGTACAGCTGTTAGCACAGAGTGAAACCCTTAGCCACATACCATTAAGCTAAAAGCTTAGCTTTGATATTTACACATATTATTTGCGCCAAAACGTTTTATAGTCCTGAAAATGCATTATGTACACTGTACTACGCAGTATTTATTGTACAGGTAGTCTCTGTATGAAAGAATACAGGCACTTTGAACTCAATTTTTCAAAAGTTTTTTCCTAACTGCACTCGGAAATGCCATATGATAATTGTACATTAAGGTAAAGTATGCTTGTATGTACACTGCCTTTTCTGCAATAGAAACTCTCGTGTCAAATGCTGTGCCAAAAAAATAAACGCGCTTACTGAATGTATGAGGCACTAAAAACAGCTTCGGTGTTGCTTTTTGATTACAACAAGGATCACAAATATTTTGTGCCTTATTCCAGCACTACACTTTTGGTCCATGCATGTTCGTCACACAGGTAATGACCACAGGCACTCCACCAAGCTGGAAGGAGATAGCAGAGAAGGGGCAGGTGGGCTGACATAAACATTGACAAAATAGAGTTCAAAATGATGGTTTTCACAAACTGGGCGAGCTGCTTCAACACCTTATCCGCCTTCACGAAGAGACTGTGTGACTGGGCTGAGTGACTGGGAGGTATACCGACAAACAAACTGTCAATGAAGTGGCAGCCGGTGGGGGTACTTGTATGTCACTGCTGGCTTCTGGCCGCACATAGGCTGGCCAAGAGCACAACCACATCACACAGTTGCTCACACACTTGCAGATGTGTATTGTGCACTGACATGAGGCAATGACAGTGGCAACAGGAACAGTGGCTGATACGACTCTCCACGCCAGCATGGTGAGTCGTCGCTACACGCTAGATTTTTCACCGGAGCTGTCGCTGCACCATCCCTAGGTACGCCTGCCTCTGGAGACGGGTCGTCCTACAGAGGCAGGAAGTACAGCACCGCATTGCTCTTCTCTGGAGGTAGGTGAGGAGTGATCCTCTCTCTACGAGGTAGCCACCCTTTAGAGGTGGCCCATTGTTATCTGGGTCAGTGGCAGTGTCGCCTGCACCCTCTGCTGACATGGGCGCATCCAAACGGAGGCTGTGAAGTCCAGCACGTGCAGTTATGATGCGCACTGTCCACTCCCACTGGCAGTGGTGCATCCGGTGCCCTTGAAAGCATTGGAAGCAGCTCTTCAACGCACTGGTACAGCGCTCAGTCGCAAATTGTGTGAAAGCATGTGGCGTGTTGTACAGGCCTTCTGCTGAGTCGGGTCTGTGATGCCACGCAACTGGTGCAAGCAGCCACATGGCTCCAGTGGATAGACATAGTCTCCTGGATAACAAAAATGATGCAGCTAAGCATGTCCTTTCCCAGTGATCTCAACAGCCTTACAGGACGCTCTGCTGTACAGTAGAAGACTGATGCCAAGTAGCCCACATCCAGGCTTTGCTTAATATGACAGTCAAGAACATACAGACACGCAGGATTGAGATGTATAAGTGAGCATTGCTGTAAGGTCAGTCTTTTACCACCATATTGATATAAATGATGCGCTATGATTGCCTACACAACACAAGTGCTGTCAGGCGCATTTTGCCTTGGTTTCTTCGACAGGAAATGCTATGTATTTCGACAATGTAATACGTGTCCTGTGTTTCTGCTGCAATTATAATTAACAAAAGGGAGAAATACACTGTATCATGCTGTAACGTGTCTGCATTGGCGTACTAGCCAGACTCATCCTTGTAGCTTCAGCAGATCCGGGCATATGCATAGCACTGCAGCTCAATATATGTGAATGAGGTCGCCAGACGGTTGAGCTTGCTAATTTGCTGCTTACCCAGAACAAAATCACCGCCGTCCAGCAGGCCTTTCTCCACCTCTGAGTGCCACCAGACGAACGCGCCGTGGAAGGATCCGGGTCAGTGCGTGTCCGCGGCCAGATTGCGCATGTTAGTACCACAGATCTCAGAAAAAACAAGCACAGCACGTACTCACTCTCGCTGCCGAGTCCTGCAATTGTAGCTGAACTCATGCGATCAAAAACAGTGGCCGAGGTATACACACTACCACGTTCGCAGCGTAGAACCGCTTGCGGCTCGTTCGCAGCACTGCCCACAGAATGCTTGACAGTGATGAGTGCCAAATCGACACAACCGACGATGCCGGGGATGCTGCCGCGGCGAAATTTTAGGCAAAGGAAGCCCTCCTTCACCGCCGCCTTCTCCTCGGGTCTCCTCGGAAAGCGAACACAACCCTTCTACGACCCAACGTTGACACTGGTCTCCGCTATCCGCCGCAAACACTTGTTCACAGTCGGTTGGGAAGCGCCTACGTTTTCTTCATTTCCAAGGGCGCCTTGAAACACACCGGTGGCGAAGAAGCGCAGCGCGCAAAGCACCTGCCGCTCGATTGACAGCGCACCTCCCAGTTCAATGGCGAGGTCGTCGCAAAGCCACTGCACAGTCTCCTTCTTAAGTCGAAACGTCGAAATAACTCGTCCCGCCCGTCAAAGCCGTCTTCATGCACCCTCCGACACCATTGATCGTGCGGTAACCCCCGTATACGACGATGTAAAGAGCCGCCATTTTGTGTCTCAAACGCTTTGAGACTACATTTCCCAGTCTCGAAAAATCATCTCAATCTGCCCGCATAATTGGTGGCCAACGTCAACACTTCTGGGCCATTTACGACGTCAGTCAGTGGCGCAAAAAATCAAAATGGCCGCCACCCACGACCGACCAATAGGAGAGGGGAAAATGAGACACTTTTTGAGACAGTTTCGATTGAGAGCGATCCTTAATACCGCCCCTGCTGTTTGCCGTACGTGGTACTCGGAGACGGCGAGAAACCTAAAGACAGCAGCGAGCTTTAATCCTGCAAAGACTAAAATCAGTTTGCAACATGGCGGTGTGTTTGTTCTGAGACTGTAGAGAAAAAAATGAATGTACGCGAAAGAGCTTATGCAACTAATACAGCAAAAGAAAAACATATTTGTTTAACCATCACGCCAGCCGTCTTAATGCCCCTCGAGGAACCCAACGACAGCGACGAGTATTAATACCCAAAATCAAGGTGCTAATTAAGATCCGGCATCTGACGATGCCGGATCCCGTAAACAGACCACGTAAACAGACCTACAGCGTCCGCTGCTGTAGTGAAGATCTCAACTGCACGATTTTCTCCTGCGTGATTCACTGCTAGGAATCGCACGTCCACGAAGACTAATTAGCCGCTAGTTTGCGTACCAAATAACATAATGAAATGACTCACATTTTTCTATTGATATACTCCGGGTACAGTCCGACGCCCGAAAGAGCGCGACTCGCTCATCCGCGTACATCAGCTCCGCCATCTTTAGACAGCAAGTTAGCTTGCATCGACGTAGACTTCGGCTAGGGCCTACTTCGGCGAAGCAGTTATCTTGGTCCCAGTGCACCGAGGCCCCCCCCCCCCCCCCCCCCCCCCCGCCCGGTGCTTGCACACACTCCCACTGCACCGAGGCTCCCCCCCGGTGCTTGCACACACTCCCAGTGCACCGTGGCTTCCCTCCCTGTTGCGGGCTGATGTTCCTGCTGCAGCGGTGCGACTGCTGACTGGGGGTGCGTTCCAATACTCCCAAGTAGACGGCTACTTACACCTGTACTTGGACCTGCGGACCTAATGGGTCTCGAGAAGAGTGCGCGCGCGCCTCTGCGGGAGTGATGGAGAGGAGGACGGAAGGAAAGGGTGCGTCGCTGCTCCCCGAAACGATGTAGAGGATGAGGAGAGAGGGAAGGGGAGGTGGAGGAGGAGAGGAGACGTTGGCGAGGAGACATATGCAACGCCAGCAAGGACTCGCTGAAGGGACGCCCACCATGTGCGGCATAGCAGCGTGGGCTGTGCTTATGGACTGCAGCACCACCACTTTGTCCAGGGACTCCAAATCGTCGCTGGATCACGCCGGTGATGGAAGAAGAGCATTTGGTGGCACACAAGAAATTGACCTGCTGCAGAGGCTGGTGATTTGAATTTAATTCTGGCTCCTTTGATTGGAGTGAAAACCGAATGTATTGGCGCCATGGCCGCTACGGGGATACATTTCACCGAGTTTGCTTCGGTGCTGCATTCGTCACCACGTTCTTCGCGGCAGCAGTTATGCTACTTTGATCGGCTCATTTTTCATAAAGTTGTACAAAAGATTCGCTGCCTTTGCACTGAATATATTACCACCATTCCTTCACATCGTAGCTGGCTACTGCAGTGCAGTACTTGCAAAATATACAAATAAGTGCACCTCAGTAAAAACAGGGGAACCAGTGAGGAAAACCAATGCTTCTGTACTGGCGACCAGGCGCGAATTATTTTCTCTCATTGCATTTTGAGCATGCGAGCCACACTTGCTCGTTCGGAACGAGCGTTTTAGAGCTTCCCTGATATTCCTGCATGGGTCCACATAGAACTAGTGTTCCCCGCGCCAGTAACTGATGACAGCTACAACCAATGGTCCATGACGCTTGAGAGTGAGCACAGCTTCCAGAGCGAGCTTGACAGGCACGCTTCCAGGCGCAGCACCCTTTGTGTCAAAACTTGCGATTGGCTGCACCGACGTGTGAAACATTGGCACAAACATAATCTCAAGAGCGTGATCAGCTGGTACTATGAACTTTTGGCCTGTTGCACCGCCAAAGTCTACAAATCCGTCAAACTTGTAGGTGGATTTGTTTAAATCTAGTGATGGTCTTAGCATATATTTATCAGTTATGTGTGTGCCATATTTTTCAACACTTTGCATTCCTTTAAAAATGTTTAAGCTGTTTCCAGTGCTATTTGATTATAGCTATGTTCACATGGCACACCTGATATAGACAAACGTCATGTTTGTAAACAAAGGTGGCGCTGCCGTCGGCAGCGACACAGGTGTAGGAAGAAAGAGCAGACCGCCTACACTGCCCTTCCAGCGACAAGCGACTCTACACTTAAAAGAAAGTCGCGTGCGGGCATTTTATTGTGTGTTCTGCAGATTTGTCCGAGCATTTCGATGCGTGCGTGTCTCTTGAGCATAGGAACATTCTTGTTTATACCTGCAAAGCAGTTCTGTTGCAATTTCAACGCGCTCATCGGGCAAGCGGAGCAGTACATCTGTATCATTCTGCGGTTCTCGGCAACAAGTACGTGGTAGCAAACAACGGCGTAGTTACGATAGGCGAATATATCGATGGCTTGAGCCAGGAGGAAGGAGCAAGGTATGTGCAGAAATTGGTCATGTACGGATCACAACTGCCGACCCATACAGCATACCGGAGTGCAAGTGGAAGAAAGGCGACGACGCGATACGGCAGTGCCCACACTTTCAAAGGACAAACCTTGTGGTGTGCCTCCTGCATTCACCAAGCCAGTTCACCCCCAGAGCGTTGAAAATTGCAAGGCACTTGAGTCATACAATTACTTTGAATCAGGTAATTATGATTACTATATTTTTGTCACTATCGTCTGCGGAGTGAACTTTATGAATAAGAGCTCGCTTTCTTCTGTTTCCTGAAACAGATACTTGTAGAACGAGTGGAGGTCTCGCTCCGCCGGTAATGTATTCAGGTCCGTAAAAATGCACTTTTCATTACTTGATGCTCGGAAAGCTGCATTAACATGTAGCCGTTCGCCTGAGGTTCAAACAGAAGTGCACTGTGCTGGTTTGAATGTTTAGTCACTTAGCTTGTTCTTTCTGAATTATGATTTAATGGCATTTCTTTTGCTTGATCAGAGTCCCTTTTGGGACGGTATTTGCTTTGTATGAGGATGAACTGGTGACATGGCACATATTACCTTAGTGCATTGCACTTATTCTTGCGCTGTTCATGCACATTTATGCTCTGGTGGTGGTTGCTTTGTTGGGTTCTCATAATCACTGCTTAAGTCCTGAGGACACAGCTGCGATGCCTGCAAATTTTGTCCTATTTTGCCATTGTTTACGTTTGATGTGCCTAGGTACTGCATCTACTTGCGCAGCTTGGTTCCAAATACACTTTGAACTGTTTTGAAATGCTCTTTGGGCCTAGATACGAAATAATCAATTATCATACCAACATTGCTACTGTGCCTCTTCATGCTTTGTGCACTATGAGCCCTTTTTAACAATATATCTCGTCTTTTTTTTTTCAGCGGTAGATCAGTAGCTTGTTTGTATTACGGAGTCTCATGCACTATGTAGGTTTTTTGTTGTTGCTTGCAATAGCCGGCTGGCCCAGTAGCTGCTTAGCAGATTTCACATTCTTCACGGTACCATACAGCTTGCTGAAATGTGCACGCCACCTTCTGGGAAAACTCTCAGCCCAAGAAGACATAATAACGGGTCTGCAGTTTGTTTTTCATGCAGCTCTTGATCTCACCAGTTAACAGGTTAGGCAGCAGTTGCAGTTAACACGGCAGTTATCCATTACCACTTAAGCTAGATATAACGTCTTGTGTTATGTAGTAAATCTAAACAAAAAGCAGTTCTCATTCCTCTGGTTTACACATCTGGATTCTATCAGAGACCCATGGATGACATTGTGGGCACGACTGAATATTTCGGGGTTTGTTCGGAGATGCCGCTACTGGGCGCCACGCACGAGGAAAGTGTGCCTGGTGCGAGTGGAAGTGATGCCATCGCAGGCAGCAGCAGGAAAAGGCCACGATACCTAGATTTTTGTGGACGATTTGCCGGGACACGTTCTGGCAGCTCATTGTCAGTGCAAAGCTGGGTAAGTGAGAAAGAAGTATAATTTATGGCTTATATGCCCCTTGTAAGATTTGTTCAAAGCATTCATTACTACTCTCACGACCGTTTTCTGGCTAAGGGAAGTGTGTAGCCACGTGGCTGCTGTTTTGTTTGTCCCTGAGGCAACAGCTCGCATGGAGGCAGAGAGGTCATGTACATCTCGGCCATGTGCCTGGAGCTCTGCAACGTCAAAAAAGGTTACCTTCAGTAATTATTGAAAAACATGTTCCTTCCACTAAGTGAAGTTGAAGGGATAGAAAAAAGCATTTGGCTTTTTTTGGAATCACCAATCTGGTATGCAGCACGCTATGGAAGAATCAATGCGACTGCCATGAGCAGGGTATGCTGGTCCGATACATACTATTAAGAGTTGAAGAGGGCTATTCTAATCGTTGTTGCGATGTGAAGTTTCTGACTGATGAATTTTAAAGTTGACAGTTGTTATTGTCATTTCAGAAGACGTTAAGAAACCAAGGCAATAAAAGAGTGACTCATGCAAACTGTCCCAGAATCTTCTTTAAAATTTGACAACAGCCACTTGGTGAAACGGCTTATTTGAGAAGACAGCGGCATCAGTAATACCTCTGTTCCACACTTTTTGAGATTATTTATTTTTTTATTTATTTATTTCGGAATACTGTCAATCCCTTCTTGGGATTTTTACAGGAGAGGGCAAAACATACAAATATAGGTTGAGTACTAATTTTTTTATAGTTAAAAATAGAGGCAAAACATGCAATACACATGATAATAATAAATAAAGCAATCGAGTCATAAAACTGATGATAGAACTTGAATACAATAAATACACTGAGAGGAAAACTGTATTACAAGATTATGAACAAGGTTATGGTGAGAGGAATGTAAGCACAGAGCTCTCAGCGAGGGTTATAAATTTGCCTATGGTGCGCTGGGCTGTGACTGATGAATGCAAGCGTTTCCAATCTCGGTCAACTTGTGGAAAAAAAGAATATCGGAAAGTATTACTGTGACAGAAATATTCTTCAAGGGTGAGTGCATGCTTGTGACATGTTCCTCTAGTTGTGTTTATATGAACAAATTCTGTGGGAGACCTCTTTAATGCATTATTAAGCAGTAAATACAAAAATTTTAGACGATGTAATTTGGCACGGCTGGACAGCGTGTGAAGCCCCGCCTTGCGTAAAAGATCTGTGGCTGAATGCATGCGTCCATAGCAGTTGAAGATAAAGCGCCCTTTGGACCATTTCGAGTGTTTTAACGTTGTTTTTAGTGTGGGGGAACCAAGCTATGTTAGCGTATTCTAAGACTGGACGGATAAAAGTGGCGTAAGCAAGAAGTTTTGTATCAGATGTAGAATGACGAAGAGCCCTTTTAAGGAAAAATAACTTGTTCATTGCTTTGCTAGCTATGCTTTGAACATGCGTAGTCCAGTTTAAGTCACAAGTGATGACTACACCCAAGTATCGATATTCAGTCACACTACGGATATTCATGCTATTCCAAGAGTATACATAGTCTAATTTAGACTTTTTCTTTGTAATGGATATAGAGACCGTTTTTTCGAAATTATTCACCATCTGCCATTTATTACACCACTGTGCAATTTTTCCTAGAGCATTGTTAAGTTTTTCCTGGTAATTAGAGTCTTTTATTTCTTGGTATAGCACGCAGTCATCCGCGAATAATCGAATTTTTACATCAGTTTCCTTTGATACGTCATTAATAAAAAGTAGAAACAACAGCGGGGCTAAAACTGTACCTTTCGATACTCCTGAAAGAACAGGCACTAACTTGGAGGCATGGCGGTCGTATTGCACAAATTGATAACGGTAAGAGAGGTAATTATAAATCCATCGTACCAGTGGTCCATCACCAAATATAGTTTTAATTTTAAAGTGGAGTTTAGTTTGAGAGACTCGGTCAAATGCCTTCGATAGGTCCAGGAAAAGGGCATCGATTTCTGACTGATTGTTGAAGCATAGTGCAAAATCATGCATAATTTCTACTAGTTGCGTAGCGGTTTACAAGCCACTACGAAATCCGTGTTGGTTTCTGTGGAGTACGTTATTGACTTCAACAAAATTTGTCAGAAATTTCAAAATGATGTGCTCCAGTAATTTGCAGCATGTACATGCTAGTGATATCGTTGGTAATTACATGCAGATGAAATATTGCCTGATTTATGCACCGGAATTACTTTCGCTACTTTCCACTCAGCGGGAACGCTAAACTCGTCGATTAATTTTTGATATATCAGGCAGGGGTATCAACTTACAGGCTCGGCATACCACTTGAGAAATTTGTTCGAGATTCCATCTGGTCCATAACATTTCTTATCGTCCATGTTTAACAACATCATAAGCCCTCCCGCCTCGGTTATTGATGGAGTACCTGTCAGCATGGTCTTACATTCGAATGCGAAGGTAAGGTCAGAGCAGTCGTCATGTGTGAACACTGACTGAAAGTGAGTTTTAAAGGTGTCAGCGTCAATTCCTTCGGTGGATTTTGTCTTGCTGCTCGTGCGTTGGGAACTAAGGTATCTCCAGAATTTTCTGGGTGCTGGTTTAATGAACCCATTAAGTGTGGTATTAGAATAAGTCAGTTTAGCCGTCTTAATTTTACATTTTAATAGGTTAGTTAGTGATTGAAGACGAGTAAGGTAGTTTGGAAGCGGGCGTATTTTGTTTGATTTTCTCAGTCGTTTGATTTTACGCTTGAGGTGAATAGCATCGCGTGTTATCCATGGATTCTTTTTCTTTGTGCATTTTGTTACAGTGGGAATGAAGTTGTCAATACAATGTCTGACATGAATCTTAAGACATGTCCATACGTGATCAATGGTTGACGGATCATCCATACACAGTTCAAGAAAGTTGGCGTATTCATGAACAAGATATATCATAATGGCTGCGTCATTTGCCTTTCCAAATGCTAATATCGGCGAACTTTCTTTTTTGACAGCCAAAGGAACAGGGAAAGGCAAAGTGCACAACACAAGCTTGTGGTCTGAGAAACCTTCTAGTACTTCAATGTCTATTGTGGTTGATAATCACTAACAAAAACCAGATCGAGTATCGAGCTTGAGCCCCGGCGCGGTGGCTCAGTGGTTAGGGCGCTTGACTACTGATCCGGAGTTCCCGGGTTCGAACCCGACCGCGGCGGCTGCGTTTTTATGGAGGAAAAATGCTAAGGCGCCCGTGCTCTGTGCGATGTCAGTGCGCGTTAAAGATCCCCAGGTGGTCGAAATTATTCCGGAGCCCTCCACTACGGCACCTCTTCTTCCTTTCTTCTTTCACTTCCTCCTTTATCCCTTCCCTTACGGCGCGGTTCAGGTGTCCAACGATATATGAGACAGATACTGTGCCATTTCCTTTCCCCCCAAAAACCAATTATTAGTATCGAGCTTGACGACTCTTGAATGCCAGTATGTGTATGAACAAGTTGATTCAAGTTAAATGCAAATATAATGTCCGAGAGAGTATTATTATAAAGAAATCTCGGGATTTGAGAGCTCCAGTCCGGTTCCGAAATATTGAAGTCCCCAGCCAAAATAATTTTGTCACCTGATATGTGCCGGTGCATGTAATCAAGCAAGGGAACCAGGTACTCTGGATCAACGTTTGGTGGCCTATAGACAGCGCCTACGTGCAGGACGTATCCTTCTATGTTTAGTTTGCACCAAATGCTTTCGACGTTCGGTACATCAGGCATAGGCATAAAAGATAAATCATCTCTCAAGATAATAGCCACACCCCCGCCTATCGGTGCTCAATCTTTGCGCAGAATAGCATAACCTGGCGGAACAACTTCATTATCTGAGACGTTAGAGTGAAGCCACGTTTCAGATATAGTGACCACGTCCGGACTCAATGCTATCAATAAAGCTTCCAGGCATTCCACCTTGTTGACAAGACTTCGCGCGTTTAAGTTTAGAAGGGTTACTTTTAATAAGATCGCGTGGTTCTGAGGACTGAGCTGGGTTCTTAATCATTTTCTGGTTTTATCTCAACCATATTGTCGCTTTCTGCGTCTCATGCAAAAAGGCGGCCAGCTATGCGTACTTTATCGTAAGTTAGCATTACCTTCTCTTTTCGGTCCCGATTTTCTTTAGTTTTACTCCAAAGATTTTTCCTTACGTCACGAACATTTCGTGAAAAATCTTCGAAAATAGTGTATCAGGTATTTTTCAGCTTCTTGCAATTTTGAAGGATTTTTGTTTTGTCTCTGTAGTCATGCAACTTAAAAATGACGGGTCTAATATAAGTGTCGTCATCTGGTTTTGGTCTAACAAGTCGATCAATTCGATCTATTCCCGGAATGTCAACATCAATAATGTCTTTCAGAATTCCATCTACAACTGCCTCCTGAAGCGTTTCAGGAGATTTTTCCTCAAGTTCATTCAAGCCGTAAACAATCAGATTGCACCGACGACTCCTATTTTCAAGACCATCAAGTTTCTTGGCCATAGTATCCACGCGCTGCTCAAGTACGGTCACCTTCTTCACACACTATGAGACTTGTTTTTCAAGTACACCAATCCTCTCAAGTTTTTGTCTATCGCGGATAGTTTTTGGTTGGCTACTGTTTTTCCCTTTTTAATTTCTTGTATGTCAGCTGCGATGGCTTTCAACTGGGCTTCTAGCGACGTGTCCCCTGGACCAGGATTTGATTCAACATCTCCTCCAAGAAGCAGTAAAAACCGCAAATCACAAAACATTTCAAAAATAGGCCGTGGGCACGACAGCACGAGCAGGCAAACATCATTACTGCGGTAACACTTTCCACATCGTCTGCTCACCTGGACGAAGAACAGAAACGGATTTGAGGCCATCATCCTCGCGTTGCCGCCGTGCCCACTGCCGAAAGCTACTTGAAAGCCGTCTTTTATACTGGTTGCTGTCGTTGACGATCGGGCTTGCAGTTCCAAAGTTGAAAAACTGGTGCCGCTGGGAACGCTGGTTTGTCTCTCGATAATAGGCATCAGAATGATCGGACGAGCCACTCAGTCGCCCTCAAGAACCGGGAAGTGCATCAGTGGTGTGGCATGCGCCGTTGTCGGTCCTGGCGTCAGCAACAACCAAGCAAAAACCTGGACGAAGAACAGAAACGGATTTGAGGCTATGATCCTCGCGTTGCCACCATGCCCACTCATGATGAAGTTTAGCATGGAACTGTTGCGAAAGGTCCTTGGCTCCCATCTGAATTTGTGACTTGTGTGCTGAAAAATGGTTGAAGATGGATGGTTGGACAAGGTTAAGTGTAGCATCAAGCATGCCAAATAATGCACAGAATACTGCAAACGCATACTGTCTGATGTTTTAAGGTCCTGTAAGAAGCAGTATTTCGAGCTGACCTACCTACTCAAGTGTATTGAATACTAGCTGACACTGAGTACAAATTGAAGTTGGCTTTTATTAATAGATTACCGCATTGTAACGACAAAGATTCTGCTTTGACTATAAACGGGAGCTTTTTGAGCTAGAGAAGGTCGGCTAATGAGATACAAGTGTCACCAACGCCAGCCTATTTTGCAGGTAACCTGCAGCACTTAGTTTTCTAGGTGCCGATTCCACAGGCTAGGCTTCACCACGGTTCACATCACAACTGGTTTGGTTTGGTTTGCGGGTGTTTAACGTCCCAAAGAGACTCAGGCTATAAGGGACGCCGTAGTGAAGGGCTCCGGAAATTTCGACCACCTGCGGTTCTTTAACGTGCACTGACATCGCACAGTACATGGACCTCTAGAATTTTGACTCCATCGAAATTCAACCGCCGAATTGTGATCACAAAGTCCTTTTTGGTGCAGATGTCACGAGTTTGAATCGAATGTCGGGAAAATTTAAGTGCAATTCGTCAGCAATAAATTTGCCTTTTGCTGCCAGACACGCATCACAGTAGGTAAAAATAGCCAAGGATTCACATTTACCAAGAACTAAAATATAATGCAGTTGTCCTCAGTGCCTTCAATGACTGTGTTTGTGCTCATGTTCAGCACTCCTTTTTCCCATGGCTTTGCTGCTTTTCTGAATTTTGGGTCAAGAACAAGTGTGCAATAATGAAAGTCCTCGTACTCCTCAAAAGTGATGCATAATGTGTGAGTGAACCACCTGCTGCTCTGCTTGACAAGGAAATTGCATATTATGGTATACAATTTGGGAGTAGTGCTGTACTTTGCTCATGTTATTTCTCTCATGTGAGCTTACAGCTGTTCCCAGTGACAGCGTCCACCAAACTGATTGTCAGTGCCTTATCACGGCGCGGAGCGGCGAAGCCAGCGAGAATAGCCACGTGCGCACAAGTTTGCCGACACAGCGATTGTCGTCTATGGGCAAACTTGTGCGCACACGGTTTTTCTCGCTGGCTTCACCGCTCCGCGCCGTGATAAGGCGCTGACAAGAAGTTTGAAACTTGCCGTATAGTTTTGATATCCCATCACAAAAAACAACCGAACAACCATACACAAGCCGTCAGAGCCACCAAGGAAACATAGCCGGCTGTCGAGTCACATGCATCAGCCAAACTGCGGTGTCGGCTCTTCTATCAGCTGCCGATTCTCCCCGGAAGCGCTGCCGGCCGTTCCGAGTGGCGATGCCGCTGGTGCCGCCGCGATTGTAACAGCGGCCACTGACGAAACCATGAACACCCAGTGCACAAAACATTCAAAAAGCCTTTCGAACAAACACGTGGAATAGCCGAATGCTACTGGGTAGAGCCATAGGGTAGAGCCCGCGTGCATGATGTAGGTCTAGCGCAGCACGGTGCGTAAAATATGTGAGTAAAAAGTTTTTTTTTTTATAAACCCGTGTGATAGGTAAAGGGTGCGAAAATTAAGCAAGGGCGCAAATTATGCGCATAAATACGGTACGTGTCCTGCGGATATGTGTGCAAATAGGCCTCTATATTAGGAAGGGCTCAATGCTTGCATTTTGACAACAGGCTTACCAACGCGAGTAAATCCACTCACGCCTGCTACAGGGACAGTACTGAGACCTACTTCACTGCTCCATGATTATATGCGTGTAAAGAGACACTTGCCTTGCCAGCCACTACTGCAGTGTCCTAGCGAAAATTGCCTAGGCTTATTTCGTCGCTTGTCCGGTTCCACACGTACTACCTGCACATGTGCAGTACGCGCATGCACCATTCGTTAGAGCGACTTGCTTGAATTGCAAATTTCGACTGTGCTCCTCACCCCCTCTTCATTTCTCTTCTCAATCCCCTCATCCTCTTCCCCAATGCAGGGTAGCCAACCGGAACACCCTTCTGGTTAACATCCCTGCCTTCCTTCTTCCTCTTTCTCTCTCTCTCTCTCTCAATACACCGTTCCATAGAGCGACTTGCAAAGCTAAGCAATATCTTACCCAGCAAAACTTAGCTTCCAGCCTCGCTTTCAACTTTACTTCCAGATACAGCCTCAGCAAAGGTGGTCGTTAACGGTAGTCATGCAAAATAAAGAACGCTTCTTCAGTAAACATGCTCAAATTTAGTGCCTCCTGCATAGTTGTCCATTTCTTACCCTACCAGCGCTTGCCTTCCCAGCCTGTACTGCAGCGGCCGTAATGTAGAAACAAATTAGACTTAGCGCATCGAAACCGTAATCAGAATCCACTCGTACTACCTGCACATGTACAGGAAATACGTACGCTTCATCATGAGACTCGCGTAGTTTAGTCAGTTTCTGGCCTAGTGGAGCTTACTGAGAGGTCTCGGATTGACATGTGAGGTCTCGGAGACTCAGAATGACATGACGAATCCCCTTTTTATTTAGGTGGGGTGGGTTTGTATAGGGCTGTAGCCACATGGTAATTAATAGCCAATAACAAGTACACCATTAAACTATACTGGGCGACTTCGTTTTTGACTTCCATAAGTAGAGCGCATTTTACGGCACAGAGAGGACACTACACACAGAGCGCTCTGCAGCGCTCTGTGTGTTTGTCTTCTTTCTTTTTTGTGCTGTCAAGTGCACTGTAGTTAAGGGAGAAACAAGTACAAATACACATATACGAGCACAAATCTAATCCGATAACCAGAAACCGAAACCAAAACTTAGGAAACAACATAATTGCTTCGGGAATTAGCAAACATTGAGGGAAAAATTTAGAATTGAGGAAGAATTTAGAATACAAAATTGTACAAACTTGAATAACTCGTTCTCATATGAACAAGCCTTAGAACACACATGATCTGGCATATTTTCACCCGAATAAGTTTGAGAACATTTAATGGGCAATCATACAAAAGTAACATTTTATAACACTTATAAATTCTCTTCTTGGGGTGGATGGGGGAGGAATGAATGAATGAAATGAAATGAAGGAGCTTTAGTACAGCATTGTCCTGGCCATTTGGACCAAGGGAATGGACAAGTGCAGTTAATGCTGTCATAGCATCGTCTTCGTTAATAACGTATAAAATTGATGTCCCCAAAAATTCACTCCACTTGTGAATATTTTCTTTCTAAGCAAGACCATTGCACGACGACAAAATGTAACTTTAAACTTAGACACTACCTTGCAGTAATTTATCCAGAACACTTTCAAACCACCTCTCAAAGCAGGTGCCACCCATCTCTTCGTGGTAGTTGCTGGTCTTTTTACCACGAAAGGCGTCCAAGCAACAATCAGTGAAGCTGACCTCGCTGCCAACTTGCGCCACGATCAGGCGCTGTCCCTTTCCTTACGGCTGCTTCAGACCCGTTGTCAAACCACGCATGAAGGCGTGGCGCTTGTAAACAGCAGTCGTGTCTACACACACTGTAATATCCTCTTTACACGGACAGCCTGACTATAGTTAAGCTTAACGGCGGTTATAGGGCTAAACTGTGGTTAGCTCAAACCGTACTTACCCACGCTTACACGCGATTTGGGCATGTCGGTTAGAGTGACGGAAAGCACCATGTAATTACCTCCATCGTGAATTTGTGACTATAGCAGTGTATTATTAAACAAGGTTACTTTAAAAAGGGCTTTTTTCGCACTACCACATGCGGGGCAGAGATTTGCTTACGCATGTGGCGGACATTAATGAAAAGCTAAAAGGAGTCTACAAACAATGATTTTAGCTGACTTTCTATCCGCCGTAATAGCCACTTGTAGCCACTACTCTCCTGGGAGCTGCAGGGGAGCATTGTGTCTCTTTTCACTGCAATTGCAACTCGTATATGTGATTAGGGCAGTCAAGTGCGGCGTCTCATTACCTGCTTACTTTCTGTGTGTGCAATATCGTGCCCTGTGAGTGTGTCGACGTTGAGCATTCAGGCTGCGATGGCTTCAAGTGGGCCTGTGGCGGACACTGGGGACGTCGCCGGCGTTGAATTTTGGGCTGCTCTCGCGGCTCATCAAGCAGCACTTCAACGCCTCCGCTTGCAGCAGCTGCTCTGCGCGCCGACATCAACATGCTGGAAGCGGAAAGCAGTCGTCCTCGAAGGTGATCTAAACGCCTTTTGTTGGCGGCGATTCTTCAGTGCATGTGGCAGCAAGCTTTATGGATGTACCGACGCCCACACTCATGGTACGAAACGACGCTGCCACATCTTCCGTACAGCGGCTTCCACAAAAATTTCAGGATCAACCGCTCCACATTTCGGTACATTGTGGGCGTTTGCGAGAGCATGTGTCGGCAAGACACTAACATGTGAAAGACATGGCTCTAGAAAAATGCATGGCGATTGTTCTTTACCGCCTCGCAACGTCAGCTGAAGAGCGTACTATCTCAAACCTCTTTGGTGTGAGCCCTGCCTCCTTGAATATGATATTCCGAGAGTTTTGCGCCGTAATTGTGTACAACTTGGAAGCGCGATTTGTGTACTTCCCAAAGGTGCATAAATTGCAGGAATATATGCGCCAATTTGCTGCGGTTTCTGGCTTCCTTCAAGGAGTTGGTTCTCTTGACTGCCACATCTAGGTGTGCCCTCCAAAGGAGGAGGTGGCAGGTTAGTTTAACTATAAAGGGTGGTACAGCACCATCCTCCTCGCTGTGGTTGACCACAGATAGAATTTCCTGTACAGCAACAATGGGAGTCCTGGAAGAAACAATGACTCTGCAGTGTTTCAGACCTCAATACTTCCACGTATTTTAGCCGGTGATCTGCTTCAATTAGAAACAAAGACAGTTAAACGGGTACAAATTCGTCCAGAGCTCCTTGCTGACCAAGTGTTCGCCCTGCAGAGGCATGTAATGAAAGCTTACCGCTTTCCTGGCGCTGCTAGCTCGCCTGCACAGACCTTCAACTACTATCTATCAAGTGCCAGACGTGTTGTATAAAATGCATCTGGACGAGTGAAGGCACGCATCAGAATGTTGTTGAAGGGTTTTGAGTGTGATATCGACAATGTGAACATTGTGATCCGAGCTGCTTGTGTGCTGCACAATATCTGCGAGCAACTCAGTTATCAGTAGGATGCAGGATGGCTGGATGCGGTGCAAAGCGCAAACGAAAGGCGTGCTCAGCCAGTATGCACGAGTAGCCGATTAGAGTCGTCAGGAGTAGCAGTAAGGAATGTCCTGGCGAACCACCTTGCAGGTAACTGAAACATTTTACGTTAATCTGGCATAAGGTGACACAATGTTTAGCTTTTCATGAGAGTTACAAAAACAGACGTTTAGTTTTGAAGCGATAGCTACATTACGGTAGCATTTCGAGCCTTCAGCGTGGGTGAGCGGCCACGTTGTCACGTGGTCGATTACGCGACGTGGAGCAGCTGCCGGCGGCGCGGCGCCGTGACTGATCACGTGGTTCCTCACGTGGTTGGTCACGTGACCAAGTTCCACTCGGCCAGCTGTAGCTATCGCGTCACTCCAGGTTTAACCAGAGCTAAACCACAGCCAATTTTTTTTTTGCCGATCGGGAGAGATTTGGTTGTTTCATTACCAGTTAATAAAAGAAGAGCGTCCACTTCTAAAGAGGCCTTAGCAAAGTTAAGCGAGGAGTGACTACAGAGATGAATGGTATTGTATGCATATTGAAATAACCTACAATGAGTGGTATCAGTAGAAAAATTTTAACATATAAATTAAGCAAAAGTGGCAACAAAACTGAACTCTGACGTACACCAGATTGTAAAACGGTTTTGAGCTAAAGTAGTAGCCTGTTTAAATGTCCGGAGCATGGTTAGAAAAGTAGTTTTCAAAGAAATTAATAAATGCATTGTTTAACAAAGTTTTCATATCCTGTGTTTTGCATTGTGCTTTCCATTCTTAAATATTCTGAAAGCAACAGTGATGTTACTCGTTACCCTGCACCCACTCTTTATTCACATACTACTCTTGTAGTGCATATGCATACTTACTGATTAGATATTATACCTGTAAAATATTTTGTTGACCTCATCACATGCTGTTGTATCGTGAACTGCAAGCCAACAAATACTGAGCATTCATGATGAATCTTTAATTTATTTATTTATTCAAAATACCCCCAAAGGCCCTCATTAGAGTGTATTACATGGGGAAGGTTGGAAGCGGGTCAATGCATTGTGTAAAGATTATAATAATGCACTAAAACAAAGCAGAGAAATCACAAATATTAATGAAAAATAGGCATTCACAAAAAGAGTCAGAACAATGCACATAGCAGCAAAAGAAAAAGACAATGCCAGAAGTGCGCTTAAGTACATGAAAATTCAAAAGACAAGGCGGAAGAAAGTATGTCGAAAAAAAAACATTTTAATTGTGGAAACATGAGTGAATAAGGTGTTAGAACTTATTTAGGTCAGATTTTATAGCAATGCTTGATGATAAAGCGTTCCATTAGGTTATTGAGCGCGGCAAAAAAAGAATAAGCATAATGGGATACGTGGCAGTTAATGCATTTAACTTTGTAAGGATGATCACGACGTGGAAAGGTAACTGGCAGTGGCTGAAAGAATTCACAATGAAGGCAAGGGTGGGGATAAAGCTTATGTAAAAGTGATAGGCGGGAAATTTTATGGCAGAGTGCTAAGTTTTCTTAGTCGGATTTAGAATTCAGTTAGGTGACGCTTGTGTAACATGAATAGTCAGAAAAAATTAATCGCGCAGCACGGTTTTGCAGGGCTTCGATATTACTGATGACATAAGTCTGATGAGGATCCAAAATGGCAGACACGTATTCATGCTCCGGATGGAATAATGTGGTATACGCTAGTTTTTTTTTTTTACATGTGTTGCGGCCCCTTTTAAATTTTATTTGAGAAGTCTGAAAGCAAATGATTAGCGGAGGCAAGGGAGATTAATATGATGATTTCATGATAAGTTGGACTGAAAGTTTATCCGAAGATACTTGTAAGTTGTGGTGAATCCTGCACTATTGCTATTAAGAGAGCAGGTGGTAGGAATACGTAACTTGTTGATGAAAGACATGAGCTTAGTTTTCGAAAGATTTAACGGCATTAACCAATCAGAATACCATGTGCTTATCGCTTCTAAGTCAGACTGCAGTCATTGGTTATCAGTGTTACAGGTTATACATCGATAAAGCATACAACCGTCAGCAAATAGTCTGATTCTAGACGTCATGCAACTGGGTAAATCATTAATATATATGAGAAAAAGTAAAGGTCCCAGTACACTGCCTTGTGGATCTCCAGGTGTAACATTAGCATAACATGAGTCAGAGTTAGCTGATGTGAACTGGATTCTAGATGAGAGGAAATGCGCTATCCATGCAATAATATTAGGTTGAATGCTCAGTTGTGATAGTTTAAGTAACAACCTTTGGTGAGAAATGCGGTTAAATGATTTAGAAAAATCTAAAAATATTGCGTCAACTTGAAAACCGGCGTCAATCAGTGCATGTATGTCATTAATAAAACCGGAAAGTTGGGTGCCGCATGAGTAGTCCTTGAAAAAACTGTGCTGATGATCGAAGATAAAGATATGATCTTCAACGTAGTTGATGGCCTGAGTATGTATGATACTGTATTTACTGGTCATTATTTTCTTTATTTTCTTTTGGCGTAAGGTATCGGTCTAATAGCCCAACCAAGCTGGTGTTGTTGGCTCATGCGCAGCATTTTTCTCCGAAATTTGTGGTCCCTTTTCTCCGCTTTCATTGCTTGCGCTGCTTCTTCTTTATGAAGCGCAAGTAGTTGCTGAACAACTGAACTATTGTCCTGCTGGCGTCGGCTTCTGTCGCCTCCAGTTCTTGTCCCACCAACGTCCGCTCGGCTGCTGCAGCCCATGGTACCACTAATACTGGGTAGTACACCCAGAGGAGATGTGCTCAGCACTGCGGCAGTGGTACTACTACTCTGGCTGTCCGCAATGCCGATGAGTTGGGGGTTCATGCTGTCTCCGAGGGGCCCGTCTTCCCCTGACGCGAGCACCTCGGCATGATCTGGTGCCTCAGTGACGACTGGCAGCTGCACACGACCAAATATAGTGTATTGCATTTTTCATCTTCCCAGGTGAGGGGCCAAAGTCACCCTAATGGTATGTAATCATCAGCTGCCCCGACCTATGCTTGCTAAAGCAAAGGGACAGTTCAAAAATTTTATCTGCACATAACTGCAGAGATATAATATTGTATAACTTAACTATACAGTCTACTAAACTGATCACTCAAAAGTAATAATGAATAGCATGTTTAAAATGAGTAAGACATCGACAGTACCATATAACCAGTCTTGTACACATTACATAAAATGAGCGGCAGATTACAATTACAATTGCTGCATCTGAAATGTAACTGATTACAGTGGTAAATTACTGCCCCAGAAAAGTAACTGAATAATTACAGAACAGTAATAGATTACAACTGGCACCAGCTACACCAGGAACAAATAGCGCGGAAAGTGCAAGAAGTCAGGTAGCCATGCGCACCTCGGTGCGCGGCCGAACTATTGATCACAATCGCATTGTCACTGACGCTTTGCCCCGGTAGCCTTTTTTTGCCAAGAAGTAATTGATTACCCGTAATCGATTACCAAAAATAATAACTGTATCACCTGAAACGTTAGCCAGAAAAAGTAATGAATTGATTATAAAAGTACACAAAACTAATCAATTACAAGTAATCAATTACGTACGACTGTGTATATAACGTTAGTAAAAGGCCAAACCAATGAACCAAAGTAGGTAGAGATGAGGTGGGAACCGCAGTATGACACCATGCTTTGAACAGGGGTGGGATAGTAAGTACCTTTTGTTCGCCCTTACCTGACAACCGTGGACCGTGGTTGCACAAGTGTCATTTTTTTCTGTGCAACCTCTTCACTGTCTTTCCTACTCAGTTCTTTAATATCTGCCGCTGGCATGCTTTGTACAGTATTCTGTACATTTAAAAAATTCGTAGTGATAGAATTCCAGAATGACTGAGCGGTCTAATAACGGGTAATGTTTGAAATTGCAAATTAATTATTCCCAAACTTTCCTCGACCCACCCATTATTGATTGGTAGGCTGCCGAGGAAACTGCAGCTGCCAGTAAAACTGCCACGGGACACCAGGAGAGCCGGTGGCAGTTCCAGTTCGTCTTAGCTGCCTGGAAACATGGAAATGATTTCAACATTAAATGTGCTCTTGGTGATCTCTTCAGGCCATTAAGCTTCCCTGTGAACACTGGGACTTAAGACAAATGTGACATAAATATTCAGATACTGGTGAAAATGTCACTTAACTGCTCCAGTTGGAGCTTTTCAAGTGATTGGCTCAGCTGACAGCATTCTAGCAATATCTGCGTAGTAGGCCAGTGAGGCCTACAGTTATATATTTAAAAATCGAGAAATTTGCTTGACTCTTACCCTAGCTGGTAACCAGAGGTACCCGAGCACTCTTTAAAGACACCGTAACTCAGGGAAAAAAAGGGGGAATTTTGAAGCACGTGTATTTAGTTCTACATACAATGCTTACACTTGAGCGGAAGTTGATTTACTGAGAATTTTGCCCGCCAATCAATCAGTGTAAGTTAAATAGGAGATAAGTAATGACCACAGCGCTCCTGTGCTGTAGTCATGCATGCTGACGGCTGTATGGCAAGACCACTAGTACAGTAGTCAGCACGTCTGTCTAGAGCGCTCGAAAGGGCCGCTTTTTCTGCATGCGCGACGCCTACCAATAACACCCGCTTCGAGATAGCCTGCATCTGAGTATGCGCCGCCACACTTATTACACTCACTGCCTGCTGCTTTATCGCCATGCGGGTTCACAGCCGCGATCGCCAACGATCACCGGTGAAGGCGCTGCTGGCCGCAATGGCAAGGTCGAGATAACACGTTAGGGAAAAATTTTTTCATCCCGGAACTTTGACGTGCAGCAGTTTCGTTCCATATTTATCATTGTTGTTCGCGAGTTCACTTTCAAATAGAGGTTGGCAATTTGTCGTTGTCGCAAGTGGAAAGATACTGTGGATGTCGCAGACTGTGCTGTTCAGCATGATCTTTAAATAAGCCGAAAAGCTATAGGAGTTCGACACTGATCACCCCGATTGACTTTCACGCTCAGAGATACCGTCGCACAGAACGTGCAGATATTCAGATCGCTTTATTAAAGCTATACACATGCGTGAACATGCTAGAACAACAAAAAACGAATACAACATCCCGTAAGACGCTTTCCTAAGAAAGTAACAGGTAGCACTTGTTACCCTGGAAGAAAAAGTCCGTGGCTCCTAGTAGCCGATTGCGGCTCCTCCAGACTGCTTCACTCTTAAAATCCTTTTTGGGAGCGAGTCAAAGTGGTTTTACTACCGTCGGATCTCTCTGAAGACTTTCCCACTCTCCTTGAATAGCCTCCCATAGCTGATCAGAGTTCGCTGCAGTGAGGCCAGACTGTCGCGAAAGCCTTTTTTATTTCATTAGCCCCTATACATTTTCTATAATGTTTAAATCTGGACTCTTTGCCGTCCAATCCAAAGGATAAATGCCGAGGCTATGCAAACAATCTTTAACAACATTTGCAGTGTGGACGGAAGCTCCATTTTGCTGGAAATGGAAGAATCCATCCGGGAGCGGCCCATTCAGCCCATAGGGGGCAAGGACCGTCTGTATTATGTCCACGTAGGAAGCAGCAGTCATTCTTCCTTCGATTCTATGCAGGGATCCAAGTCCTTCGTAGCTTATTGCTCACCAGACGATGACTGACGTGCGGCCGCTGGACCGCACATTCAACACATAGTCCTCGCCGTACCTGCAACGTAGTGGATTGAAGCGGTAATTAAAGAACCCTTAACGTTAAGAAGCAGTGTTAGAGCGGAAAAGTGCACTGGTTTTTTAGAGCCTATGGAAATCCTACCGACTTATATTTCTGCGCGTTTACCATTCTTAATCACTGTGGTCATTACGGACAAGCCTAGCTACAATAAAAAAAATCTTACGAATATATGTCTTACCGGCATTTCACAGGGCACCACACCCTTTTTTGCTGGTCCCAGCGGGTGCAGAAAGTAGCTTCGTCACTAAAAACTACAGCCCTCAAGTTTTCGGGCGTCCATTCTACCACAACCGAAGGAAACTCGAGGCGCTGTTGCTTATGCGATCCTTGAAGGTATGTCTCCTGTGCAGCGACTCTGTTCTGTATACCAGCTTCGTGAAGCCTGCGTCGGATGGTGTCCGTGGAAACATGCCCCAGCTGAAGTTCATCCAGATTTTCGCGGGCCCGCAACCGCGGCTGCCTCTATCCATCGGTATTCTTCATCCGCGGTTTTACTTGGATGTCGATTTCGGACGGCATCAGCAAGAAGACCTTCTCTGTATTAGGCCTGTAGGACTCTGTTCACTGTCGCCATCGGACACCCTGTTGCTGCACGTGTGGCTCTTTGAGACATAGTTCGTCCCATTAGGCAGGTGGCTTTCCTTTGCTGCAGCGTCTAGCTCGGAGCCATCGTTGAAACCCATGTGCAGCACTTTCGAAACCGCACATGGCTTTTAAATGCATTGCTAGCTGCTGCAAGTGCGCAGTAATGCGTTTGCGCATCGCAAAGCGCGCATGTATTGACAAAGAAAATGATGTGCGTCAAAGTTCGAGCATGAAAAAATTTTCCTAGACGTGTTATCTCGACTTCGCTATTGCGGCTCGCAGCGCCTTCACCGGTGATCGTTGGAGATCGCGGCTGTGAACCGAAACGGCGATAAAGCAGCAGGCAGTGTAATCAGTGAAACGGCGCATGCTCAGATGCAGGTATCGATCTCGAACCGAGTGTATCAGTTGGCGTCGCGCGTGCAGAAAAAGCGGCCCTTTCGAGCGCTCTAGACCGACGTGCTGACTACTGTACAGCTCTCTGGCGGTTTGCAAACAAAAACTTTGAACGACAACAGTTACCGCGAAAATGAGAACGAAGTTTGTATGTTGAGCGGTGCATGCCCGCGTACACAAATGAAGACGAAAAGGTACTTATTTACACAGATTACGAAGAAAAAAATTGGCGGTGGTTTAGCTCTGGTTAAACCTGGAGTGACGCGATAGCTACAGCTGGCCGAGTGGAACTTGGTCACGTGACCAACCTAGTGACGAACCACGTGATCAGCCACGGCGCCGCTCCACCGGCAGCTGCTCCGCACCACGTGACCAACCACGTGACAGCGTGGCGACGCAGCCACAGGGTGGCACGCCGCCATGTTGAAGGCTCGAAATACTACCGTAATGTAGCTATCGCTACAAAACACGAAGAACAGATTGGCGTTGTGTTTCGAGAGCAACATGCGCTGCTCCTGTCACGAGGCCTTCGTTGTGGAGTTCTTATAGGAGTACATAATTGAAACTTCTTGGGCGCTCGCGAGGTAAACTATACGTGACGACGGCGAAAAGAGTGCACCTTGCTGAACCAACACACTGCTGCCACATATCTGGGGCTGATGTCGCACCATGAAAGCAGCGCTAGATGAGCAATGCAATGAGAGTAAAGTAGCAGTACGGAAAGCTGGCAAGTTGGTTACTACTCGGCGCTCAGATCCGCGCTTGTGTCGTTGTGTTTGTTCCGTCCTCGTGTTTTTCCGCGTTGTTTTGCCATGTACGTAACGGTAGCACTTACCGGTATTTTTCGTTGAGATTATCGATTTTTTGCTTGACCTGCTTTGCAGTGTAGGGGCCTTCGCCCGGCGCTATCTTGGCGTTTAGCTCTGTCGCTAAGCAGTGTATATACGTTCCACGCAGAGCGGGTAGCTGGTCCTCCCAGATGCGAATCAAAGCCGCTGTTGTCGAAACGCCTCTGGGAGGATGATTCCTGCAACACTGCTGCTGCTTCCACCATGCCTTCCGCGGGCGCTGCCATTTTGTCGGTTTAGCGCAAACGTAGGTTAGCCAGCTCGGTTTACGGTAACTGCAGTTGGTGGCTTAACTGCCGTTTGGCGTTCCGTGTGAGCATGGCTAACTATAGTTTAGGGTAACCGCAGTTGGCTTAACCATGGTTAAGGGTGCCCGCGTAAATGCACTATAAGAGAGAGTATGTCCTGCACTCACCCTTGTTTCTTCGAGGTAGAAGATTTTCCAGCCCTCCTTCCTGCATCTTACAGTGTCATGAAGGTACTTTTGCTTGTCATGTCATGAAGGTACTTTTTTTAGATATACGAAACAAGTACACTTCTTGGCTGAAGCAGTCTCTTCTAACTACGAATCTGGCTGAAAGAAGGATGTGAATCAGATGCTTCTTTGATGCCCTTCGAGCCCAGCTTTCTTGGCCAGTGCATGGCTGGCTAGAGTGTTATGGCACCACCTGCTTCTCTTCTTCGGAGCTACGCGTCTAGTTGGTAAGAGTGTGCAAAATCAGTCAGTATTCAGTCACTCTCTGCGCCGTTATTTTTCCCGTGTCAGCCCCGTGGATACCTTCCTCTGGACAATCCAGCCTGACGCTACGCGTATGTTCACGTGGCTCCAGAAGTTTACAGAACACCGGAGTAAAAACAAATACCCGAATTCAAAAAAACTTGCAGACGGGCTGGATGGTTTTCAGACTCAGACGGAATTTTTAGCGCCAACAAAACACGTACACGAAAGAAAAGGAAGGACATGGGACTGGTGCTTCCCGTGTGCTTCCATTTCTTTCTTATACGTGTTTTGTTAGTGCTAAAAATGCCAAATTCACAGGCATTTTGGGCTTCAAGCCATAAACTGAAGGGAGCGCGCGCGCGCTCTGCACATCCCTGCAACATCTGTATAATACGGCCCGCTATGTCATGCGGTGCCTGCGTGCAGATAGGAAATTCACATTTTTCGTAGCGCTTGATCTCTATTTTTGAGTTCATCAATCATGCTCTACCTTTAGAGCTCTCATGCGCACCAGCAGTTTTTATTGTTGCTTTCAGCTTAGGCGGACTGACCCCCCGCGCCATACCTTGGTGACCTGTGCGGAAGAGAGTGAAGGAGGATGCGGAAAGGTAAGGAGGTGAATAGGTTGACTAAGAGAACGTAATGGTTTTCTACTCTGCACTAGGTAACTGCAGATTCTCCGGGGCCTTACCGCTCTTTGGCCTCAAGTGCCTTTGTGCTGCGAAAATCTGAAATCATTGTTCTTGTATCGTGGACAAACGGTTATCAAAACCGCGTGACCCTCATCACCTAGACCACTCTCTCCGCTTCTCCACTAATAAAGTGGCTGTTAAAGTACGATGAGCCAGCCACAGCCGTGCCTTTTCGCCCATGTACGTAGTTCTGGTGTATGCCGGAATAAAGACATTCCGTTTCATGTCCGAGCGAGTCGGCCTGCTTAGTTGCCTTGCTTGCGGAAAAACACGGGAATCATCACCTGCTTATTGTTAGCGAGGAAAATATACTTGAGGTCTACGCTCAGTACCCGGCAGGCCTTCCATCAAGTAAAAAATAGATCCTCGTGCATCCGTTCTTTTGACGCGATAGCGTTAAAGGCCTCGTGAAACAGAAAATCCGGCTTCGGCTTTCTGAGAGGAGATTCGCGGCCATGACTCTGGAAGGTGGAACCCAGAGAGGAACCTAGGAGGCAGATGGGCCACCTAGGTAACGGGACCTTGCAGCGTCATCACAACGTGCCCACCAGATAGTGAGAAAACTGCCTTCCGTGGTAGGTGGCAGTTAAATTAATGATTGGTCGCTCGGGGAGAGCAACCTGTGTCGCACAGAGCCCACCGCTGGGAGCACCTGCCATCGTAGGGCAGTGGCGCATCGCTTAACGCTAGATCACTGCGCCAGGTGGGATATGAAACTCCCAGGGTCCTATGAATGCAAAGTAGAGTGTGACCTTCTGCATGTATCGGAATCAACTCATTACGATAGCGCCCTTAAGGCGGAGCTAAAGTGTCTCCTCCAATTTTTCTTCTTAACAGGATGTTCATAGGAAGTCATGCTTGGCAGATTAGCTGGTTTCAGAAAATCAAGCCGTCCCGTGCCACTGTCTCTCATTTGCTAGCCTCCTTCTCCGCACGCTTAGTGCCCACATAACGCAAACATTGAGCAATCCGTGACATGCAATTCGCGGAACTGACAAACGGGGGCCTATTAGAGTGACAGAGAATGTATACCAGGTACGAAACAAGGAACTTAAATTCGAAGCCGGCCTAGAATCGAATGAAGCGAACAGCTTAGAAAAACTGGTGGCATGACGTGGCTGGGGTAGTAGAAAACAAGACTATAGTAGATCGCACTGTGACGAACTTGACTCTGTTTTAATGACAAGGTCACCTAATGCGCCTACTGCTTGTAGGCGAGAACAAGTGCGCTGCCATTGCAGTAAGCTCGCCACTGCTCGGATGCGGACGCTCGTTATCTCGTTTGAGACATAGTCGGTTATCTTCTTTTGCGATGCGGACCACAACGCACGCAATCATCGGGCAAGGGGTGTCATCTTACACCCTGGCGCTTATCTTCCGTCTTGAACGCATTTTGCGAACGCCCTCCACGGTCTTCTCCGCTCGGAAACAACTCCGTTTTTCTCGCTTTCTTTCAGCCATGAGGCGGAAGCCGAGCTAAGCCAATAGGAGTCACGCACACCCGTTAAGTGCCTAGAAGAGCTGTATCAGAGAGAATTTAGCACCATATAGTACAAACGCCATATTGTGATACAAGCAAGAACTGTTTGGTTGGTTTATGGAGGTTTAACGTCCCAAAGCGACTCAGGCTATGAGAGACGCCGTAGTGAAGGGCTCCGGAAATTTAGACCACCTGGGGTTCTTTAAAGTGTACTGACATCGCACAGGACACGGGCCTCTAGAATTTCGCCTCCATCCAAATTCGACCGCCGCGGCCAGGATCGAACCCGCGTCTTTCGGGCCAGCAGCCAAGCGCCATAACCACTCGGCCACCGCGGCGGCCTACAAGCAAGGACTGTGTCGGATCAGTGGGAAATATTTAAAGATAGGAATATGTAAGAACACTCTTGTGCTGTGCGATGTCAGCGCACGTTAAATTACCCCGGGTGGTCTAAATTAATCTTTATCGCTTCATTACAACGTGCTTCACGCCCATGTCTCTCTTGATACCCCATATACCATTACCATTTAAAGTGAAAAAAATTGGCAGCATTTCTGCGCTAGTTTACACTATTTCTCTGTCTCACGATAATATCATTGCATGGGGCGTTCTTTACAACTGCACAACTGTACGAAGCCGTGTAAAAGTTTGTCGTTGTTTTATTTCTTCATACTTCGAATTACTGCCATTGATAAGAAGTCTGAGGATTGTGCCCATCTAATTGCTCGCGCACCACTTTCTCTAGCTACCCGCCGCGGTGGCTCAGTAGTTACGGTGCTCCGCTGCTAGCCCGAAAGACGCGGGTTTGATCCCGGCCGTGGCGGCGGAGATTCTATGAATGCGAAATTCTAGAGGCCCGTGTACTGTGCGATGCCAGCGCACGTTAAAGAACCCCTGGTGGTCGAAATTTCCGGAGCCCTTCACTACGGCGTCTCTCGTAGCCTGAGTCGCTTTGGGACGTTAAACCCCAATAAACCAAACTTTCCCTAGCTCAAAGTGACCCGCTGCGGTACCTTCGCAACAGACTTGTTTTGCTCGTTTTATATTTTGTTTATCGCCAAGTACGATCAAGCACTTTGGATTGTTTTTGGCATACGTGCGGTTTTGTTTTCTTTCCCATATATTTCGTTTTATTTTTTAAAGCCTGAACTGCGAACCTTTGCACAGTGAGCCGCGTAAAACCGATTACGATAACACGCTTTGTCAGTCCAGTCATTTGGTTTTGTCTGTCTTTGTCACCTTCATCTTTCCGTAGCTATGTTGGTGCGCCTTGCTGCAAAATAGTAAACCTATTAGCGCCCGTCCCTGCCCTATTGCGAGGAGTTCTATGCTGTATCGCGAAGAAACATGTACTCATAAGATTCCCGAGCGAGGAGAAAAAAGTGGACAGGGAGCAATCCCTTCCACAGTGTTCTTTGGAGGACCAGCGAGCAACTCCAGGGTATCAAGTCGCCACGAACACTACGTCCCCTCACCATCGTTACCGCCAAGCAAGAACTACCACATTGAATGGTCGCCTTGTGTCGGCGTTGGTGTGTACGGACTGCTCACTGTGCCGTGGTTTTCGTTAGAATTATTTTGTCTACTTGGTGATGATGGTGGTGCTAATGTACTTACAGGCGGTATTAGCCTTATATATGGACTGTCATCAATGCACCGCCTGAGTCACTGATTTTAATGGTTGTCTCTACCACTGTTCTATAAAAACATGTCCTCTAAAATGTTGGAGTTATTTTGAAACTGATCACCACTCAGCTCGAAAGCCCTGAGGGTGCACGATGTGATATTTGTGCATGTTTGATATGATGTGATATTTGTGTATGATATTTGTGTATGTGATATTTGTGTATGTGGTTTATCGTGATACGTCTGTTTATAGTTGAAGCGCGTTGCGGCGCAGCTTTATAATGATTGTCGATTATTGACTCGTTTGGTCATTAATTCTACCATTTCCGAGTTTAATTCCTTTCCTGATTGTATTCCCGCAACGAACGCTATAATATCTACGGCACCCCTTACTTTTGTAATGGTTCTCACAGAGTAATTCGGAACGCCGGACAGGCGGCCACTCCTCGGTGAAGCGGGCCGGCGTAAGAATACGGATACAGACCGCGTCTGCGCGGCCTCCGTAACTAGCTAGCCTCCTTCCCTAGTGAACCTAGATTATAGAGCTGCCTTGCTACAAGAAGGCTAGCGCTAGGGGCTTCTTAAGTTTGAGAAGGGGGCTGGGCGAGCGGTAGCTGTGACGCGCTGTCCACCCCAATCTCTGACACGCACGGCTTGCTTGCGTTACGCTGATGCCGGTTTCTGCATTCATTTGGCGAGACAGTCCCGCTGTCTGTCACCAGCCCTATGGCTAGCATGGAAATCCTGCTCATATTCTAAAACACGCAAGCCGGTTCTGGGAAATCTCAGCTCTTGAGCAGTTCCTTCCTCAGTTTAATTTTCTATCGGGAATGAAAGTGCTATGTTAGAAGAAAAAGTAAGTGATCGTTGGTTAGTGTAAAATAATAGTAATACAATGTTTTTTTTCAATACATTAAGCGTTGCATTTCTCAGCACATATTTCATGCACAAAAACTTTATGCAGCCGGCTCTTATTAGTCGTCTATTCAAGGTCAATCGTTGAGGTCGTGCGGGTTGAATGGAAGAAAGTTGGCGCGTCGGGCAAGGCAACGCAGATTTACCTTTCTGTTCTTTTCTTTTTTGCTGCTCCGGAGAAAAATAAACCCAGCGTGACTCCTGCTGTGTATCTGCACAATGCTGTCCATACTGTTTTTGCTGCATTAAACTCGTAGGGCCTATCCTTGATCAACATCGTTTAGTCATGCCAATAAAAGCAAACACGTGATGAAATGCAAGAACACTCGCCACAACGGGACTAGCGAAGCGACCAGATACACAAGGGCGCAGTGTAGAAATTCCTTCGAACTTCAGCGCTACTCTTGAGCCTTAAATATAAGTCGAATACAGTGCTGGATGCATGGCAAACAAAAGCCTCCTGTGGACGAAATAAGCACTGAGAAATACGCCACCTCAATTTATTTTTAGAACAGCATTGTTACGGGTAGCCCTGTCACTCCCGCTAAAGGACCCGTCAAGTCTTGGTCCCCCAAAATGTTATTTTCATTCCCGATATAAAGAGAAACTGAATAAGTAATTGCGCAAGAAATAGACCTCGCACACGCGCTATAAAGTCTGAAAAGGAGCCAGCAGCGCTATGGTAGCCAGTCTGCGTTGCTCGTACACAATCACGGAAACCTCGGCTGCATCACAGAATGAATTCAGATACCGTCGCCAAAGCGCCGCAAGCAGTTCACATGCTTTTAGAGATTGCGGTGGGCAGCGCACGATAATAGGATGTCACAGACACTGCTCAGCTCACCGGTCACTGCGCTAAACGAACCTTGAGCTAGCGTTCTGAAGCATCTGAGCTAATATATGTTCGCTGAGGAACGAGGCTCGCTCCTTAAGGAGCCAGGGCATGCGCAAGCCGCGACTGTAATCTTCGGCCGGCGCGCTCCGCCGGCGCCTAGCCGCCTTAGCGGCGTTCCGACCCAAGCAGCACATGTAATTGGCCCAACATTGGAACTGTATTGGCAAAGCTGGCCCTACAAAGGACCAGGATGGGACCAACCTGTTGAAATATTGGGCCGATTACCTGTGCTGGGGAATTTTTCTGTGAGCACCTGTACAAATTGGACTGTATCTTTCTTTTTCATCTGATCTAGTTTCTTTTATTCAGCTCATTATCTTTTCTTCATCAACTTTATTCACTAAATTGCCATTATACAATGGAATAATTGTCTCCGTACAGTATTCTCAATTACATTCGTAACATTGTTTGCACGTGTGAACTAATGACACAGGTTTACTTTTGTGCGTTTGAAAAAAGACGCGATTTATTAGAACTTTAGCTCTACCGGTCTCGTTTCACGCCTCCGAGATATGCTGATTAGATGGATATAATCCAAGATGGCGGCTTCCATAGCAACGACATTGTATTAGAGCGATAAGCTCTTTCTCGCATTTCAGGTTTCAGCGTTACGCGTTATAACTCGAATCATAACCCAGTGGTTGCCAGGGTAACGGAGGAGTTACATAATTGAATAAAATAACAGGCGGCAGCGTGATGTTCTAGTCAATCCGGTATATATATATATATATATATATATATATATATATATATATATATATATATATATATATATATATATATATATATATATATATATATATATATATATATATATATATATATATATATATATATATATATATATATAGAAGTCAAAGTTGCGCTACCAAATTCGTATAAAATTTGTGGGCCAACCTTTTGCCGCAGAATGTTCCGATTGGGTCATAAGATTCAGCGTTTCGTGCAGCATAACCTTACTAGTTAATTTAGAGCCTAGCTGATGGCAAGGATTCGAACCGGCGACCTATGCCCCCAATTCAATGCCTTTGCGTATCTTAATATGAAAATTGCGGCTCAAGCGTTTGTCGCAGAGTGTTCGGGGCGGTGGCGTACGATTTCGTGTTTAGTGCAGCATGAACTCACTTTTTAGGTTCGAGTAGCTCGCGGCAGGGATTCCAACTGGCGACCTATGTTAGTTGTGTAAACGCTCGATATTCGATCGCTGCCTCAGCGTCGGCTCATTTTTTTCTGAACCCAAAGGGGCAAGAACTTCTTAGCGCCAGCTTTTGTTTGTTTATTTATTTATTTACTTATTTGTTAACAAATACTGCAGGCCCTTCTCGGGCCCATGCAGGAGTGGATACAATGCAGAAAAAAATGAAGCTTTTAAACAGCAGACTTTCTTTGAAGGCGCAATCGTCACCTCTAATACTAGTTAACTGATAGTCCAACTAAGCTTATTGGAATTACAAGTTCATTTTTGTCAATGTGACTTTGAAAATATGAGTGCAATAATTTACAGTGGGAACTGCAATAGCCCTGCTATGTAATATATGAGGCTTAAAGTCCCAAAGCTCTATATATAAACTGTGGGATGCGCCGTGCTGGAAGGCTCCGGCGTAATTTCCACCACCTTCGGGAACACTAATGCTAGCGCGTAGTCTGCCGCACGAATAGCATTGAATCTCTGCGAATGTTTTTCTGGCCACCCTGAGAGATTTGTGAATTATCAAGAAACGAAACCTCTTTATTAATCAGCAATGAAGACGGCTGACTTGGGCTGGGCATCATACTTGAAAAAAGTATCTTCAATACCAGTTCCCAATAAGCTCAAAATTTCTATTTCGGATGCCGATGAGGGATACCGAACCAAAACTGACTTGCGGTACGGATACGTGGTACTATATCGTCGATACTTCGATACTCTGCTGAAATCGCGAACATTAAGAAAGATGGTGATATGGTTTGCAAAGTTAAGAAAATTTCTGTGAGCTCTGGAATTGTCGGGGAAAAACTTTGGCATTGGAATAAAGTCATGGTGACGTTGAAACGATCAGATGCATAAACAGCCTCGCAAAATCTTTTTTAAATATAACATTATTCATGCGAACCAGTCACCGAGATATTGACTGCATACGAATAAGTTTGAAACTCTTTCGTTTGTTGCTGCAGTATTTACCTGTTGCCTCTGCCATTGCCACGTGCTATAAGGTACAAGGTGTGTGCACTTGGGAAAAGCGAATGGTAATATCCGCACTTCTACGTTTGACACTCATTCAAAGTTGAACATTCAGCCGCCGCGGTGACTCAGTGGCTATGGCGCTCAGCTGATGACCTGAAAGACGCGGGTTCGGTCGCGGCTGCGGCGGTCGAATTTCGATGCAGGCGAAATCCTAGAGGCCCGTGTACTGTGCGATGTCAGTGCGCGAACCCCAGTTGGTCGAAATTTCCGGAGCCCTTCACTACGGCGTCCCTCACAGCCTGAGTCGCTTTGGGATGTTAACGCAAACAAACAAACAAACAAACAAACAAACAAACAAACAAACAAACAAACAAACAAAGATACGTACATACATACATACATCCAAACAAACAAACAAACAAAGATACGTACATACATACATACATCCAAACAAACAAACAAAGATACGTACATACATACATACATCCAAACAAACAAACAAACAAACAAACAAACATGCAAAAACAAACAAACATGCAAAAACAAACAAACATGTAAAAACAAACAAACATGCAAAAACAAACAAACATGCAAAAACAAACAAACATGCAAAAACAAACAAACATGCAAAAACAAACGAACAAACATACAAACAAAGTTGAACATTCTTCGTTACAGACGTTGTAGACACAAACATGAAAGGACTGAAAGATTTTATTAGGTGAAACATATATCTTACGAATTTCTGTTATTTAGAAGTTGTAGTGCGCTAGCACAGAAAACACCAATCTCGGATTTCGCCGGCGTTTATCCGAAGCCTCTGGCTGGTGGCCCACCAGACACAGAGATGTGTGCAACCCACAAGCAACATTTCTGCCCAATTATGAAAAACGCTGTACGAAACAACGGCTGGCTTTGGAAAGACATTTGTGGGGCGTTTGGCTATGGACATTTCAAACTGGTACGCAACCACCAATCAAGTCTCGTGCAGAACTGACAGCGCCGTGAACGCTTGCATCGCTTGTTCTTTGCCATAACCAGCAAAATAATGGCTAGAACGTGCGAGCGTGCCTCATTCGCATTCTTCTATAGCCATGCTAATCGGCTGCCAGCTTTAACGTTAGTGCGTTAGTACTCCCGCGTCGAAAAAAAAATTGTCCGGCGTCGGCGTTGACGACTGTTTCAAGCCTCGCAGTCAGCTCGACCTGCAACCTAGGTGGGCAGCCTAGATCAGGTGAACTTGTGGCGTTTTCCCAACCTGCCCACCGTATTGTGAGCAATGTGACGACAGTGGTAGGTGGCAGTAAGGTTATTTACTGATCGCGAGAGGTGGCTCGGGAAAAGCAACCTGGGCCTCACAAGCCCCATCGTTGGCAGCACCAGCCATCGCAAGGCTGTGGCGCATCGCTTACCCGCTCGCTGCACCACTGCGCCAAGAGTGGTATGGAAACTCTCAGCGATCTATAATTATAAATTAGAGAATCGCCAATTCCGCATATACGGGCATTAACCCAATAACGCCATCGCGTCGTACCCTTAATGTGGAGCTAAAGTGTTCGCTTCAGCTAAGTTTTTTTATTTAAGAGAAGCAACTAACAGCATTTCCTCAAATCGCCGGTGCAAAAGAGCGCCCGATGCAGCCGTAGCTTAAGAGAAGAAAATGAAAAAAAGAAGCCTCTCAACAGCAGCACATGAGCACCTTGCCGTGTTTTATTTCATGAATGTGCAAGTATCAACGGCTAAGAGTGAAACAGCCACTTCGACCTGATTATCCTGGCAGCATAGTTAAGAAATTCAAGTTTCACTAGGGACTTTTGAGAACTGTGTTTTGTGTTGTGTTGAGTTTTATGGCACATAGGCAGCTAAGGCCATCGTGCACGATGCTCAAGGTATAGAATACGGTCTCTGTAGGGTGTTTAGAAATGTGGAAAAATAGTCGATGGTGAAGATCGCCTAAAAAGGTTGCAATGCCTATTAATAACCGAGAAGAAATTAGGAAATGGGTACTAGTAAAATGCTTAAATAAGGCCAGGTAGCCTCAGCAGCTATCCTTGCCTGGGCAAGGAACCTGAGGCTCCTAACCGATCAAATAAAAACCTCAGCCTTCTTCTTAGGAATGAGACATTGGCTGAGGTGTGTCATGAAATAAAGCGAGCTAGTGGTTCAAAGTTTACAGTTTTTCAAGTACGCCTGCTTCTTTTAAAAAGCTAAAAATAGAACGTATGTTAACAATAGCATTGTCATCTAGGGGTAGTGTAGGATGAAAAGGAATGCATTCCTTGTAAAATTGAGTAAAGTACTTTTTTCTTAGTTTTTCCAGTTTCTCACAAGAGTATAAAATTCGACTAACCATGAGTCATCTCCGCATCCGCAAACAGGTTTGTCTTGTTTTGTTAGCTGGAAATTGTGCGTAAGGTGCTCGTGGCCTATCCGGAGACGGCATAAAATCACTTCCTTAAAACGTTCCTGGTGTACACATGGTTTAAATTAGCCCCAAACCGGCTTTACCAAGTGTAGTTTATTATTCACTTGGCCGTTCCATGCTGACTGCCATTTTTCTCTTAATTTACGCTGTACTAAGTTTATGCAATCCTTAAAAGGTATATTCACTTTCTTTATTTATTTGCCACGAGCTTTAGCAGCGCAGAAATCTGCCCTCTCATTGCCTTTTATTCCGACATGACTCGGAACCCAGCAGAACATTATGTTTTGTCCTCGAGCTGTGGCTGTTATCTTGTGTATGATGTCACCAAGAATCGGAGTGACTGCATTTCTAGAGTGCAGAGCTGTAAGTATACTGAGGGAGTCTGTTTAAATAGTAATGCTGGTGAGGTTCTGTGTTTTCTATTTTTTCTACTGCCACACAGACTGCGTAGGATTCTACAGTTAAAATGGATGAGCACTGTGGAAGCAGTACTGTTTTCTCCGACTTCCCTCGGACCACTGCTTCCTGCGTAAACATCAGCTTTTGAACCATCTCTATAAAGCTGCGTAAAAACTACTGTATTTTTCTTCGAGTGCAAGGACTTCTTGTACTATATGTTGTTGTGGAGTTTGTTTTTTAAGTAACTGTGTAAGAGTGAGATCACAAATTGCAGGAAAATTGTACCATGGAGGCAGTGGATCTCGTCTCCGAGCAATATCAGGTAATGTATCTTGTACGCCGATGTTTTGGCACATCTGTTCAAAACGCAGGAGGAGTGGACGGATAGCTAGTGGTTTCTTGTTAAACAATGTTTTAGATGGGCACTTTGTGACTATTAGGTAACATGGTGTTTGGGCAGCGTTCGGATTTTCAAAGCGTATGAGCAGGTGAGCATGGTTCTTCGGTCTCTAAAGTGACGGTTCATTGATTTCTACATAAAGACTTTATGGGCGACGTCCTGTATGTACCAGAGGAAAGACGCAAACCTAAATTATGTATTGGATCTAGTCGTTTCAGGTACGAAGGTCTCGCTGATTCGTAAATTATACATACGTAATCTAAGCTATAGCGTACCCCTGAGCGATAAATTTGTAAAAGACATGTCCTGTCAGCCCCCCGACGCTTACGTGTGAGTACTTTATGAGTATATTTAGAGATCCGGAGGTGTTCTTTTTTAGTGCGTTTATATGAGGCAGGAAAGTGAGCTTTTTGTCAAAGGTTATCCCTAGGAATTTGGGCTCATTTTTGGTGGGAATCTGTGTTCTGTTCAGCTGTTTGAAAGGGTCGGCTTGTATGCCTCGTTTCAGCGAGAAAAGAATGGCTACTGTTTTGTGTGTGGAAAGCGGGAAACCCTTCTTATCGCCCCATGTCACTAGTTTATTCATTGTCAAGGGTATTTTTCTCTCGCATGTTGCTACGTTTGAGGATGTGCAGGCTATTTGAAGATCATCAACGTACACTGAATACTGGATGGATTTTGGGATTATTTTACTTATAGAGTTCATTTTTATAAAAAAAAAGTCGTGCGACGCCCCCCTGGTTGGTACTTTTGAGAACTATTGCTAGATGTTGCGCTTGCTGCTCCAAATCAAAGGAATGCGTAAACTGATGAATTTGAGGCTGCTGGCGCTCATATGACCCCATTCACACGCGCGTGGAGAAGTGTATGGCCTTTATCGTGCTTACGCTGCAAGCAACAGATGTTCTGTAAGCTCCTTAACATGAAGGCGAGTTCTCCATGTCTGTTTTGCAATCACCGCAACTTGAATTATGAGTGAAGGGGCGCTGAGACTGTCTCCACGTTCCTTCTACACTGAGTGTGCTGAAACACAACATATGTGTCGACTATCTGCCAAACAACGAACGCAGTAGGAAAGAAGACTGACAAAGCCAACGGCATTGACATCTTCTCTTTCTTTCCCTTTTCGCCAGTGCGATAACGCCTGAGTAAGCGCCGCCGCAGCCACAAAATCAGTGGCACATTTCTTTTTGAGTACAGAGTATCGTTAAAATACACGGTATCCTACAAATGTATTTTCGATAGCGATACTCCGATACTTTCATTTTTGGCAAGGTACCCGTACGGAAAATGTATCGAAAGATACTGTCAGAGATATGTGTGTCTTCGTTACGCATATCTATATGTGTATGTGTGTATCTTCGATATCGTCCATGTCTGCGGCTGGGCTTTCAAACGCAAAAGATACGATTGAAGGGCAGGTAGTCACCCGCGCTTGCACATTATCAGTGAAGGGGAGGGACACTTGAGCTCGCCGTCAAACAAGTATACTCCAAGTTCTCAGACGGTCTTTAACATTCTCTTATCACGATCACCTTTAGCTTTGGCATTTGTTCTTTTCATCCTTCATTTTCGTGGTTTCACGGTGTCTTTATCTTCTCCTGTACAGCTGTTCCTGTTAGTTGCATTCTGTCTTAGGCTTGGCTTTGGTGATGCCGTCCCATTACTTTGCCATTTCAAAAATGGGCTTTGTAAGGCTGAACCTTTGGTCATGCTCGTTTTTCTATTTTTTTATTGGTTTCTTAGTTATATATACTTAAGTTTTTCTCCAGAGCACGCATCAACATTACGGGCATAAGTCATGAATACAGTCACTGTTACTTTGCTGTCATTTCATAACTCTGATTTCCTCGCGCGGTGGTTGCTGCGCAGATATGTATTCCGCCTGGTTTAGTACGAGAGCACTTATCCGGAGTATCAGAGGCTAACAAAACGAAATTACCTCAGTATCCATGACTGGAAGCTGAACCCGCGGCAGCGCGAACAGATAAGCTTCAAAGGCCGCTGCGCGAGAACACTAGGCTATTCCCGAATTTTTTAAATTAAGATACATTAGACATCATGATTCCAGGCCAGTGTATAGGCCCTTGTGCACCAGAGGCCATGGTTTATATGAAGCTGTTCGAAAAGGGGTAAAGAAAGTGATGACCCCAGAGGGAGTTAAACATTTTTTCTTCAAACTGCATACCTATACTTTTCCTGTCAAAACTTACCTGCAAGACAGAGACGTGTTTATGCCATAGGGGACTAATTGCCTCCTATGAGGAATACAACAGAGTGTCGAACATGTATTTCTTGATTGCTGTGACGCTGTATTCTTTTTGCACATCCTGCAACGTGCCTTTAAAAAGGACCTCCCGCTCACACCCGGAGGTATTCGGTTTCTCGCTGTTTATAAGGAGGTGATTTCATATGATGTTATGTTTCTTTTAGGCTTGCGTGCGATCTGGCGATCTCGAATGGAAGTTAGAAATTGTGATCCCGGTGTCCGCCTTGTGTGCGAATGCACACAGAATGTGTGAGAATGCATGTAAGGTGCGTGACATCCTCCGTAACCAAGGTTTCTGTGATGAAGTCAATAAATTGATGGAAGTTCTCGTTAAAATAAAAGTGCGTGAATTTTGATGTCGTACCAACCGACACGGTAAGGTGTTTCTGTACTTGTCGCAACGGCAGTAAGAAAAAAAAAACAGGCTATCGCCGAAGCCGAGCACGCCTCGTTTTGAACTGCACCACACTCTCGCGTTGTTCATTGCAGAGCGTAGCCTTTATCAACCTCCATCTGCTTCGTCCCGCAACACTCCTCGCTCACTATCGTCTTCTGTGTAGCAGAAGTCCGCGCTTTCGCACTGATTCGAACGTAGTAGACATTCTCTGTGGATTTTTTGATCCCTAGATTAAAAATATTAAATGTCGTCACTGCGTTCTTCGGTATACTTTCTCCTCGGTGTAGGAAAAAAACGTCCCCGGAAGATATGTCCCCGGAAAATACATCCTCAGAAAAAAGTCCGCTGAAGAAGCGCCCACTAGGAAAAAAAATCCTGAAGGGAACAATTGCCGAAAAAATGAATTCCCTGGGAATTAGACTTAAAGTGGCTTGTCAGTAAATGCTCCCCCTGAGTCACTAATTTAAATTATTGTAGTTCTACCACGGATCCATAAGGCCAGTGTCCTCTAAAAACTTCAAGAGGGATTGTGATATTAATCTCAGCTCACTTCAGAAGACCTAAGGTTTCTCAATGACAGCTATCACGTTCGTTAAAGCACCACCTGGGGTATGAAAGACGGAAATCGGCTCGTTTTTTAGTCAGTTTCATGCCGATGGGTGGAATTGCTGTAGCGTACAATGGTGTACAATGGCTAGACCTTTGTCCTTCATGAGGTGTGGCCGAGAGGAAGCTCCACATTGGGGGGGGGGGGGGGGATAAGTGGCAGACGTTCGCCGGATATTTACTATGTTTTAGTCCTGTTTACCCGCCTGTAGGTACCGGTAACAAATAATATGCCAAAGCATTCTAGTATGTCTCGGGCAGCTTGTGGCATTAGTATTTTGAAAAACGATCCACCTGTAACACACTTCTTCAGCCATTACGTGTAGCACAGCGCCAGCGGGGACAAGTATCCAGTTAAGAGTGCACTGCATACCGCTACTGCACGTAACGTAACATAAGTTGAGCACCAGGCCAGGGGAAATCTTGTACCCAGTATATAACCGATGTGTACCCGGCGGCACTGGTGATCGAACCCCCTACCTCCGATATGTCAGGCGGATGCTCAAATCAGGTTACGGGACGTTTGGTAGCACCCTTTGGTGGCATGTTTTCCTCCTTGGAAAATGGGGACCTTTATTCCGTGGATATTGTTTCCGGGAACATTTTATCCGGGGACGTTTTTTTTCCGGCACCCGTTTCTCCTTCCTGTCGTGCCTGTTTTGCTTCCTTGCGCTTTTATTTTCAATACTGCACTATGTAGAGCCTGCTACGTACAGCGCGATGTAGGAGCTCAACTGACGAAACAAGGCGACGCAGGAAAAGCCGAGAACTTACGCGTCCATGCGCCATTTGGAAGCGTCGGAATCCTCGTCGTGTGACCACACGGATTTTTGTGGTTATCAAGTGACTTTAAATTCTATACACACGTAACGGCCCATCGCACAGCCACTGCTCAATCACTGCGAGCGTGTTGCAGGCCATATTCAGGGCGAAATTGTCACCCGTTACGATGTGCCATGGATGGCATCATTAGCAGTAAACGGCCCATTCGGTCGATTCACAATTTCAACGCGGAAGGTAACTCCCCCGAAGTTGTACTTGTGCATGTTTATGCACTTTGGAACATGAAAAGAGAGCGCTAAAGTAGGAGGACAAATATTAGGTTGGGGCAACCTAAAAAAGAATGAAAAATAATAAGCCCCTGCCTGCACCACTGCCATGGTGCAGAGAGGGGCTTATTATTTTATTATGATTATTATTAGGAGGACAGAAAACGGACTCACATAGACGCAGCGCTGTGTCTGTTTGCGTCCTTTTTCTGTCTTTGTTCCTTTGCTCATCGTGAAATACTTCGCCGCGCGGCTAATGGAATATGATCACGCATTTTGCCCGAGGTGACGAGGTGCCCGAGGTGACGAGTGTCGCGGCATAAATAAAGAGTTCAAAGCATTGCCGTTTGGGGCGTGCACTGCCTTGCGCCAAAAGGTCGCCGGTATACTGCAACACGCGAAAAACTAGGCCGGCGCAACTTTCACTAAGCACATATTGTCTCCCTTAGAGCTGCGAAGTGTTTCCCCGCGCTTTGATTGGATGGGAGCGTGTAGTCTGCGTTTAATTTGAAAAAAAAAGTAATGAGACTCCCATGATAATCTTCAGTCACCTGTGCGAGTAAGGCCAGTATAGAGAATGCTGATGAAGAGAATTGTGGTCCAGCAATGCGGGTCGCCATTCTTTTTGACATACACCCCACCTCTCTGCCTGCGAGTTCTCCTTATCACAGTGGAAGCTGCGTTTGGTTGAAGCGAAAAAAAGAAAACGTTCAAATTATTACTGTTTGCAAGTTGGAGGCGTTCAACTCACATTCACACCCCTCCATGTGCGTTCTAATCACCGTTGCGTAACCGCCACAAGCCGAAATTTTGAAGGCAGGAGTACAGCCTTCGTATGCAGCGCGAACAATGGACAGCGTGAAGAGTCCTCGTAGGAACCTGCGCTCAAGGAGAAACAATTGTAATATATCATGCTTATGCAACACCACAGCGGACCGCTGCATCGAGAAAAAAACGCCTTTGTAAACTGGCCAAGAGATGATAACAAAAGACCTTGGACGAGAGATTCCATGAAGTTATGTAAGAAAACGCGGAAAGGGCGTTCCTGCTAACAATCAGATAGACGGTCTACAGAACGCGCTGCTTGTCGCGCCTGTCGGGGCGCATTATCGCATCGTCGCTTGGGGCACGCGTCGCTGCTTGAATCACGCGGAAAACGGACACGGTGGTAATGCGAGTCGGCCATATTGTACATACATCGGGAAAGAAATACCTAGAATTCACCCGTGCAGCCTTGGAGGAACGCTGCCGCTAGGTTTGCTTCAGCTGCCGCTCGTACCGTTCGACAGGTCTCTTGCGCGTTCCGGCAAAGCGTAGCCAGTTAAATGGGGTTACTCTGGTTCCTCTGTGTTGCGTCGTCGTCGCTCGTCTGCTGCCTCGGTGCCCACCGCAACAAGGAGCCGAACACGGTGCCCGGGCGCAGTGTGATCGTACACCTTTTCGAGTGGCGGTTCGACGACATAGCCGACGAGTGCGAGACATTCCTCGGACCACGCGGCTACGGCGCTGTCCAGGTCGGTCGCATTTTCGCATTATATTCTCTGATGGCGTCGCTGAATAACTTTGTGCTCGCAATAAGCCAAGCAATTGAGCTTGGTAATTACATTCATACGCTTTCATCTTTCTTCTCATGGCTTTCCCTCTTCTGTCCAATGGACGTCGCTGCCTGCCTGTTTGCACCGAGAAGACATCGCCAGTCAATGAGCACGGCATCATTCTGGGAGACGTGGTGCGACGGCCGTGGTACGAGCGTTACCAGCCCGTCAGTTACAAGATCAAAAACCGGAGCGGCAATGAATCACAGTTCCGGGATATGGTCCGCCGCTGCAACCAGGCCGGAGTGAGGTCAGTGCTCCGCTACACGCGCTGTGGCGTAACTCATGCGTCACGCAACACGGATTACCCACAACATGACAGCGCGCTTACTCGACAGCGGATACTGACTTGCTGGTATCAGCGTGCATATTATACAAAGGATAAATTGCATGCTTTGAACTTTATTTAATCGTACTGCGGGAAGGTATAATGGCCTCAGCAGGAAGAGCTTTACAACAAGCTCATCAAAAAACAAAACAAACTGAAAAGTGAATGTGATATACGGCAAAAAGGACAGAAGTTGAAATTGCAGATTAACAACAAGGCATATTCGCAAGAAAAACAAGACAAACTGAGGCAATAAATTGAACTCGAGGCAATAAATTCAACTGGGGGCAACTTCGCATGACAAAAAGACATTCCAGTTCTTTTAAGTGATTGGGCTCGGAAACTGTCGGCCGTATCTTGTTCTATTATTTCAGTCTCTTTGGGATAAAAAATACTTCTTATAAAGGTTTGTCTGAGAAATTCGGCTACACTCTATATTACGTTGTATGCCTTGTTCGCCGCGTAGTGGAGAACTGAACACAATTCGGAAGATTCATTAGGATGTTTTCTGGAGCAAAAGTCTACTTATTTTCCGCCGTATTTGCGGCGCTGGAAACTGATTTCGTCGGCTAAGCAAAGACAACTCTCTAATCTTGTTCTTTATAGTAGCAAGCCGGTTACGGGCGTGAAAATAATCTGAGCTAGAGGGCAGAAATTTTTGCGAATCAAACAGCAGCGTCGTCCTATTTCCTGCTTGTATAAACTATACTCATACCCTCCTCTGTTTTGATGCCGCCAATATCTCTCGCATCGCAAATGCACCCTTAGGTAATTTCTGCTCGTTTAGTCGCCTTGTTAAGCTCTACTTATATGAGTATAGCCTCACGTCAGAGAGCGGAATGTAAGCATGCCTCACTCAGGAAAGGAAGTCAAAAATCCATTTCCTTTGTTATGTCCCCACTCATGGGGCTCTCTCCTCCTCTTCCTGCAAATGCAGAGCTGTCGCAAAGGCTAGTTGACAGCAGAGCGTAGGGCTGGGTGCTGGGAGAGGGCTTGATTAAAAAAAGAAAGCCAGTGATGTGGATGGCAGTGAAATAGTGGAGACGTTTCTAACGCTGGACATGTTTCGTCTTTAGAAGTCGGCTTCGAAATTCGGTCTTCTCAATAACCTGGCGTTGGAAGCTTGCTTGAGACTCGGTCTGTCTGATCAAATGGTAGTTCGAAGAAAAAAACCGCTCCGAGCTTTTAATTAGCAAGGGGCGAGAAATCAACAACGGTTAACGTACGATAGGCCTTCTCCTTCTTTCTCCTTGCCCCTTTTTGGGGCGCATTCTCATTCACGAGCGGGGAATTTGACCGTGGCAAGCATTTACTGTTCCCCTTTGCGATAAATCACTCGGCAGATTTTGTTCGTAAAAAAATCTTTCGGAGTTTGATAAGTCGCCGACGTATTTTTCCAAAATGCCATAGCACCAGTGGGAGTGTAATTTTTGCGTTTCAGTTGCTATATTTTTTTGCTGCTTCAGGGTGTACATCGACGTCGTCATGAATCATATGACTGGCGGCTTGCAGATCAACAAAGGTACGGCTGGCTCCAGCTTCAATTATGCGGAGTTCAGTTACCCCGCTGTTCCTTACGGCCCGGAAGACTTCAACAGGAAAGAACACTGCGGCACCTCATCGGGTACCATCGAGAGCTACGGCGATGCGAACCAGGTGGGGGACAATTTCTGTGCTTCATAGGGATTGAAAACGAGTAATATCGAGGGATATTACTACGACGCCCTGAAAGAACACCTTCCGCTGTAGGCCACTCTTCACTCGTAGGACTGGCAATATTGAACGGTTTCAAACACTCAATTTTACCAGGCTGAGATATGTTGGCGCGTTTCATAGGTAAGTAGTGGAAGATTGATCTTCAGTTATTGCTTGTCTAGGCTTGCTTTCGAAAATTTTATGAAACGGATGCAAATTCTAACAGTGTAAAGTTTTCGCCCTTAGGATGTGTTTTATTGTGTCTTCTCTGCAGGCTCTTTTCGCAGGTTGATCTAGGTAATCTTATATATTGCTCACGTGACTTCCGATTTATCTGACCGTCGTCATTATCGTACTTCTTTTCCACCCATTGGAGGGAAAGCAGGAGCATCTTGTGGATAAGCATGAACACTGTTAAAAGTCGGTAACATACTTTAATAGTAGGTGAGATGGTGGTGTGCGAACACAGGAAGGTTTAGGGGTCGGGTGGCTCCGTACAGCATTTGATCTGCCATCTAGAACATGCTTACACAGTCATACGAACATTCATGTTCATTGCCACTAAAGCATCTGCGAACTGTTTACGCGAAAGCTACCACGAAAAACTTCTATCCAGGTGCGCAACTGTGAACTGGTCGGGTTGCGAGACTTGAACCTGGGCCGAGAGCAAGTTCGGGCCAAGGTGGCGGACTATCTGAATCGGCTCATCGACTTCGGCGTTGCCGGTTTCCGCGTCGACGCCGCCAAGCACATGTGGCCGCGTGATCTAGAAGCCATCTACGGCAGGCTCAAGGACCTCAGCACGGAATTCTTCCCCGCGAACACAAAGCCATTTATCTACCAAGAGGTCATTGACCTGGGACACGGCGAGCCGGTGACTCGCTGGCATTACCGACACCTAGGGAGGATAACCGAGTTTATGTACGGAGCAAAGCTAGGTACGTAGATTGGAGCCCTGAGTTTCCCTTATGAAAATGAATATTGAATTTCTGATATTATTATGATATAAAGGTGGTTATCATCAGAAGATAATAATTAAAGCAACATGTTTCGTTTTTGCGTCAGGCCAACATCATACATTTTTAATGAGTTTTTGAATGAAATCTTTTGTATCGGATTGACATAAATTCTTGATGAATTTTCGCATCAGCTTTTTGGGACTGGACTGACAACATAACTTCATCATCTCTTTTTGCATGAACTTTCCTGATGAAAAAAAGGCAGTTTTTCTGATGCGTCAAAACATCAGAGCAGTATTTGTTTCGAGCACAGTCTCACACGCTTTTATGAAATTTCTAGTGCAGCAATGATACACTTAAGCTAACAGAACTTTGCAGTTAAGCCTATTCATTTGAACGGGCCAGAGGTTGAGTGTATGACATCAAAATTATTTTACAGAACTGCACTTATTAACCTCTCCTCACTAACACCTGTTAGAGGGCGTCTTATTGGGTGTACATAAGCATGAACTCACGCTATGAAGTATCGTCTTTGCCAAAAGTAACCAGGCTTGCCGGTTTGCTTCCCAGTTGTATAGTGGAACACTTATCGCACCCAACAAGCTATAAATCACTGTGAGGTAAAAAGGATCCATTTCTTCACCTTTCAATACCTTTTCGTTTTTAGGTAAGCAGTAGGGAGAGCAAAAAGCAGTAGGGGCTACACTATATCACGGAGAAGCAAACCATGCAGCCTGCTTACATTTGGCACAAGCTGTACAGGCGCGGACAAAAGTAAACGGAGCACGCTATTGGCTTCCAACATTTTTCGTGCGTTGCCTAATTGAAACTGCCAGCAATGGTTTGTGCATACTGGTAGGGGACGCCAGTGCGCTTTCTTGCGAACGAAGAAGGTTTCTTCAGTCACTATAGGACAGACGCTTTGGCACTTACAACGAATTCGCGTGCTCCGTTTACTTATGTCCGCGCCTGTACATATCAGTTGAGTGTACCAGTGTGGCATGTACTTTCAGAGGTGTTAATGGCCTATTATCTGCCTTGTTACTTGCTCATTTCAGAGGGTCGATGGAAGCTGTTTGCAGCATTGACTGGCAGATTATGGCGCTGGACTGTTCCACGTTTCAGCGAAAGTTGCACTTAGAATAGTGTAGTGGATTTTTACATTACATGTAAGAGAGCTTCACTGTAGGGGTTTGTCTACGATATTAAACAGCCGCTAAACAAAATGGAATTCACTTTTTTTTTACTATAAACCATAACGTTGCACCAACCATTCAGAAATGCATCCTGAATTTAGCATGTATGCAAAGAAATTAGAGAGAATGTCAGCATGAGAAAGCACATCACATCTTAGTCAGATACTCGGTGGCCAATATATATCACCCGTGTACAAGATATTCAACTCTGAAATCATCAGGAATGCTTGATGAGTGTGATATCTGAAATTGACAATCATTGAATTTTTATCAGAAACTCATCGCAAATTTTTGTAAGGGTAGGATTCAGCATTTGTTCTTCAATCCAGGAACAGAGGAATAAAACCGTCTTTTCCATACTGCACGCTTTGTCATGTGCGCGGACATAAATCCTGCAGGCACTGTGCGTTGGTTCATCTTGATGCGCGGTTTCTCGTCACCCATTAGCTGTGACCTTGCGTGCTTCATTAAGGCAGTGCAGGGTTCTGCTTATTGCATGCAGGCGCTTACTTGCATAGTGCTTTAAATCATTGTGACAGCTGCTAAACTTGCCAGGGCACAGGAAGCTGGCCCTAGAATGCCATTTATTTGCGTCAAAATACCTCAGCGGTCGTCTTTATCAGGCCTTAACTTACGCTTGCTTCATCAAGTAGCACTAGGCGGCGGCGCAAAAATACCGCTACCATATAAAACCGAATCTATCTCCTTGCAATCAAAGTTAACGAAAAATGCACTGAATATTTTTCCCGAGTAATGAAGCCCTACAGGGTGTAACAAGCGTGTATAGCTGGAAATTCAGAAATTCCGATTGACAATTCTTGTTCAGCAGCGGAAATCTGACTAGTCAGGACAAGCAAATAAATAAATAAATAAATGGAGGTACCCTTACAATATAGTACACCCCGAACGTTGGCTTAGGGGTTAGTGCGCTCGGCTGCTGAGGCCCAAGGACGTTGCATCAAAAACCGGGCCGCAGCGGCGATATTTCTATGGACGCGAACGCAGCATATGCCCATGCGCTTTGCGACGTCAGTACATGTTAAAGAACCTCAGATGGTCGAAATTAATCCTGACCATAGGAACGTGATCATCCAGGCCCGAGCGGCAGCAGCCTTTTTGGAGTCTTAGACGGAAGGCACCATTCACGCTCTGTCATCTAAATACTCGTAGAAACAAAACTATTACCACCACCATAACAACCTCTCACTTCTCCTATTCCCTTCCTCTCCCTTCTGTCACGCGCTACTTCTTCCCTTCCCTCATGGCCCTGCTACGGTGCCGACACACATGTGCGACAGGTACTAAGTCCTTGCTTTTGTCAACACAAATTTTCTGTCCATAACTCTGTTCTGGCCGCACTTCGAGTCGATGTTCTTGTGTACATACTCCTTGGACTTTTTACAAAAGGCGCCGTTTTACGCAAGCGACCGGGGATGCTACTGAAGCATCTCACAAATTTCGGCGAGTCCTGGGGATTCCTGCCCGGCGGTGATGCGGTAGCTTTCATCGACAACCACGACAACCAGCGGGGACACGGAGCAGGCGGCGCGGACATCGTGACCTTTTTCGAGCCCCGGCTGTACAAGATGGCCGCCGCGTTCCTCCTGGCCTGGCCGTACGGGCTGCCCCGCGTGATGAGCAGCTACCACTGGCCCCGGGACTTCCGCGACGGTGTGGACCAGAATACTTGGTACGGGCCGCCATCCGACGCCGAGTGGAACATCAAGCGGGTCATTCGCCACCCTGACAACAGCTGCGGTGGCGGATGGGTCTGCGAACACAGGTGGGAATCGTTTGTTGGTGCGCACTTTTACGAATATATCAATACAGGATAAATGCTTATAACTTCATTAAACAGGTCTGAGCACCTGACAGATCTTGCAGAATTTCACCGAACGTGGTCTATTACAGGTCATCAGCTGGCAAAACCGATAAAAGAATTTGCGCCGCTAGGCTGTATTTCAACACCGAACGTTTCCAGTTCCAGACCAGTGGTACTTATAGGCTTGATATTTATTTACTTAGCTCCACGGCTTCTTATATTTTTATTTATTTATGTATTTATTTGGAACATACTGCTAGCCTCTTTCAAAGCTGTTGTAGGAATGGGAACAGGTTGGTTTTCTTTTTAGGTACGTCACAAAAAATCACAAAGAAGGTTCATGCAACTGATATAACATTGTAAAATAGATAATCATGGGAGACAGTTCCAAAATGCATGACGCAATATTAAGCAACACAAAAGTACGTGCAATGCTTCACTAAAAAGTTCAAATAAACCATCATGACAGGTTACAAAAAAAACTGATCAAAGATTCAGAGTTAACAACATTTCCATGTAACATATTTTATTCCCTGATCGCTTGCGGAAAAAATGAATAACGAAAGGTGTCAGTATTAAACTTATACTCGGTTAAGCGTAGTGAATGTTTCGTTCTGGTGTTGTGTTTTGGTGAATGAACTAAGTAGAGGTCAGAATATATTTTTAGGGCACCGTTTAAGTGGAGATAGATGAATTTAATGCGTGAGATTCGGGCACGGTTACATATAGTGGAGAGATTTGCCTTGTTTAAGAGTTCAGTTGTGGAGTCGTTACGTTGATATTTGTTAAAAATAAACCTTACTGCTTTCCGCTGCACGCTTTCTACCTTATTTATGCATTTCTATGCGTGCGGAGACCAACACAGGATGTTGTACTCAAGCACAGGAAGGACGAGAGAACGGTATGCCAGTAGCTTGGTGCCGGGAGATGCAGATGGTATAGACGTTGCATATCTCCACAGCATAAGAATCTCGAAAGCAGCAGTGATTGAAGGAGAGCAACATCTCCGTGATCCTTTTATGCAGCTCTTGACAACGATCTTATTAAACTCGCATTAGTTATACATTAAATTCACGTCATGAGATATCGCTAGAGAAGAGCATAATAATGAACTCGCTTACTGTGTACTGTACTTAAAATGAGAAGTGCACTGTGAGTTTCATCTTAGGCAAGCCTGTAATATACTCCAGCAAAAGTTCTGAAATGGATAAATGCCCTTGGTGCATGTGATGAGACTAAATAACCTGACAAGAATTGTTGCGGAGACATCTGATTCTTTTACCATCTCTTTCACGCCTTACTGGAAAGTATTTCACAACAGTCAATGTTTAAGCTTACTCTGGCAATGGGGCAGCACGATCCCTTCCGTTAACTGATGCAATAAACGTGTCTTTGAAGTTAGAATATGCTTGACCTTTTGAAATGGCTGAGATTATTCAGCGTTAAGTTGGTGTTTATATTGTGTATAAATGTTTTCCTGTTATTGGGCTAGCATTGCGCCGTATAGCGTGCTCATCACGTTATCTTAACAAAGATACAAATGAGGTGTGCGTTTGGACTTGTTGGTAATCCATTCTTGGCAACAAAGCGCGCCGAAAGCAACGGAAAAGACACATACAAGCGCTAACTACCAAATGAATGTTATTCGAAACATTGATCGAAATATATATGGTAGGGGGAAAAAGGTAGGTGTACATGGAAGGGGAAAAAGGGTAAGGAAAAAAAGAAAAGAAAACAACAAATGGCTTAGAACACAAAATCAAAGAAAGGTTCTCGCGCGGTTAACGCGCAGATATCGAATCTCCTGTTGCGAAAGAGCGACTGCCAGTGCGCTTACGCAGCCACTGCGTGTCATATCTATCTCTAGCGCCTCAAGTATTTCTCACGTGACCTGTGTACGTAGCTGTCGATAACTATAGACTTCTCGAGATCAGGAGCAGAGTGGCCACCGCCCTCGAAGTCACACTGGCGACCATGGATCGCAAGAGTTTCACGCATTTTGTACATTGTTGTCATGGTCTCGACGTCGGTCATTTAGAGATCTTAGGCTGTGGCCAACTAAGGAGCGCCGGCATCACAGTGGCATCTTGCAGATGATATTCTTATACAATCGACATAGCGGTTGGAATGCTAAATCTGACAACCTGGATTTCGATTCATCAATGGGTTCGTCAGCCTATAAAGCCTGCCCAGTTTGTGGTGTGCTGAAAAAACGACATATACTTTGACCTTCCGAACACTCTTCATTAGATGGGACAATTAATGGATGTTTGATTTATGGGGGTTTAACGTCCCAAAGCGACTCAGGCTATGAGGGACGCCGTTTCGACCACCTGGGGTTCGACCACCTGGGGTTCTGTAACCTGCACTGACATCGCACAGTACACGAACCTCTAGAATTTTGCCTCCATCGAAATTCGACCACCACTGCCGGGATCGAACCCGCGTCTTTCGGGCCAGCAGCCGAGCGCCATAACCAATCAGCCACCGCGGCGGCTCAATTAATGGATGTATGGCAAGGTTACCACACTTTTTTTCATTTTTTCTTCTTCGTCCACCTTAGCGTAGTGATACTTTTGCTTTTTGAGGATGCTCTCAGCCCGAGCACAAAGCAGATGGATGGGATAGACACTTGACTTTAGTCGATGAATATGCCTGAAGAAACTTTGGTCAATCAAGTTCGGGCATGATTTCATGATTTCATGCCCGAAGGTAAATGTTCTTTCAGCGCCCCACAAACTAGGTAAGCTTTGTATGCTGACCAACCTATCGGGGAAACGAAATGCACTTTGTCAGTCACGGCGTTCCTGCAGGCATGACGACTGCATGGAGAGTACCGCCTACTAGATACCATTGTCATGCGGACGCCCTTACGTTGGCTGGCGCGGTCGGTGTGTAAATGACTGACCGCTGGAGCATTCCAACAATGCGCAAAAATGCATGGAACTCTTGTGGTTCACGGTCCCGACTGTGAGTTCGAGGGCGGTGGCCACGGTGCTCCTGATTTCGGGAGATCTATTTATCGACAGCCAAGGTACGAAATCACACGAGAAATATTTGAAGTACTGGGGATAGGACAGGCAGTGACTGCATAAGTGCGCTATCAGTCGTTCTTTCAAAAAAGGAGACAATATCTGTGCCCAAACCGTGTGACAACTTGTTTTGATTTTGTGTTGACAGCCATTTGTTGTTTTCTTTCTCTTTTTCCTGCTCCTCCTCCACCCCCCTGATCAGGTTTCTACATATTTCGACCAATGCGTCGAACAAAACTCATTTGGAAGTTAGCGCTTCGTTTACAAATTTTTTAGACGGTCCATAGAGTGTCTATAGCCTTTAGGCTAAGAGGTCTATAACCGTCTATAGACAAATACTATAGGTTTGTCTAAAGACCAATGTCTGCTGAACGTCTGTTGGACACAGGTCTATGGACAGTCTATAAACAATCCATAGACATACGTCCATGCACTTCTTATTGATTTCTGTCTGTAGACAGTCTATAAACAAAAGTCCACTGGTCCAGCAGACATAGGTCTACAGACTGTCTATAGACGCTCCATATATTTATTATCTGGCAATGCTATAGAAGTTTGTAGATCTCTGCTTACTACACCTTTTGTAGAGAATTGTCTATAGACAGTCAACAATAACCGAAAAGTGTCTCCACACGGTCTTCAAAAATGACATGACGCTCATTATACTTACAAATTTAGTTTATCTTCAAGGTATCCTGGCTGGGAATATGCGATGCACGTACCATAAGAGTGCACCACATTATGCAAATAAATGTTGAAAGTAACGTTCCAGCTAGTCTTCTCCGAAGCATTCCTGCGGCCTGTTGTCTGGAGTCAATCATCAGGGCATGTTGACATTTACTGCGGGAACGAAAAAATTTGAGGGTAGCTTAAAAAAATTCTACTCCATCTCTACACACGTTCTGTACAAAGCTAGGCATATCTTGGCTATCTCATTCTAGAAAGGTACTCTTGATCGCTTTGGTTTAGTTTTATGGGGTTCAAAGACATAAAGTGACTTCGGCTATGTGGGACGTTGTAGTGAAAGGCTGCGGATAATTTCAACCAACTGTGATTCTTTACCGTGAACTGACATTGCATGTTACACGGGCCTTCAGTATTTCGCCTCCATCAAAATGTGACCTGCGTCTTTTCAACTGAATCTGCTTCTTTCAGGTCACCAGAAGAACACGATAATCACTGAGCAATCGCGCCCGCTTCGTCATTTCAGTAAATACGCATGACAAATTTTAAATGGTTTTCAGAAAACATTGTAACAAAGACCCATAACCACAGGAGAAATCTTCGTCTGCACTGAATACTTCTTTCCAATACTGACTCTGTATGATATTCCTTTTAACGTTGGAATAGAAGACTTGGAAAAATTTTGTGAGTGGTGTCCCATAAAATGCACATTCAATGCTCATCACACAGGGATTCCAGCAGGAGAATATTGCGGCATCTATTATTTTACCTGATATTAAACAAGCGCTTCAAAATACCTTAATACCTTGCGTGAAGCCTGGTGCATACGCCGATACTCAAACGGGCACAAGCCATGCGAAACCCGCCACGCCGACGCGAACCAGTCCACCACAGTTTTGTGCCCATAACTTGAAGCACCAAATAGGGAATAGCATTCTCATACACCAACGCGCTTTTAGAAACAAGCGGTCTGTAGCGCTTCCATGCCGCGTTCATTATCCAGAAAAGCTCAATTAGCACATAGTGGCGCCGTTTCAAAAGCAGGGGTGAGCTTGAGACAACATGCGCATTACTGTCACGATGAAATACCGTTTCAAATTCATTTAGCTTTACCATCAAGTGCCGCCTGAACAGTGCAGTGAAGAGGTGGTTCTTGCATGCAGGTAACCTAACCTAAGGCTGCAAGAAATGTCAACGAAAGCAAAGAAAACGCTAAAAATAGGAAATATTTCAATGAAACAATTAAAGACTTCAACCACAGGCGCAGCCACAACACATCGCGAGCTGAATTGCATTCGTTTGCGAAAATAAGCGCCGAGCTAAGTTTTCGTAATGTAGCATTCTGAGAACAAAAACGCATACTCTGCCTCTCGCACAAAGGCCGTTGGAGAAATCTGTGCACGCGTGAGCGGGCTTCGTGAACGAGCCTCTCGGAACGAAATGTAGGCCATCTCCTGTCGAGGCGACCTTTACTCAGCTTTCTAAATGAAGAGCGCGCCGTCCAGGGGTGGCGGCAGCGGCTCGGATAACGAGCATGTAAGAATCCATGCGTGTGCGACGTAATAGGAGGCGGAATGCAGCTCGTAGGTTCTTCACGCTGTTTTTGCACGCTGGCCGTTCATGTCGGCAACGACTTTTTTTTTCAACCATTACTCTATAGGCATTCCTCCAGCGCTGCTTGTCTACAACTTTGAAAAACGTCCCGTGCTCCAGTCCATATATAGCTTTACAAAACATCTTTGGAGAAACGTCGCTGTCTACGACGCGCGTCATACGAGCGTCTTTACGTAACAAGCAGTACGCACCTCTCAAAAAACGACACTCCATGGTTCAAATAGGCGATAATACAAAGATTTAAAAAAAAAACGTAATCCACTTCAAAACGGGAGTGTGCGCTTCCGGAGGGGCTAAGTAAATCGTGCTCACTCGGCGCTGGTCGTCATTCACGCGCTAAGCGATATTTCTGACCATGCAACACGGAAAAGCCGGCAGACAGCTCGCGAGGAGCAGCTTACCATCGCGGGTGTCGCACCGACCGCCTTTCCACGCGTTCGGAACAACATAGCGGCACAGACATAAGTGGCATTAGTCGAAAACCCGATGGTTTTCACTGCTTATAACGCAGCTTACAAACGAGATAGGAATTTTGTCGCTGCTCAGATAATCTGTTCTGCACACACAGCTCTGCTTAAAGTGGTTTGGGAGACCAAATTAATAAAACATAATGCTGTAGACTTATCCTGAGTGGTCGATTAATTTGGATTTCGTTTAAAAAGTAATCCACAAGAGAACACGCCCACTTCACCGGCGACACCGACACAGCCAAGATAGATATATAGATAAAGAGGAGGAGGGAAAGGCAGGGATGTTAACCCGAAAGGGGTTCCGGTTGGCTACCCTGCACTGGGGAAGAGAGATTAGGGGACTGAAAGGAGGAAGAGAGAAGGGAAAAAGGCATAACACACACACGCACAACGCTGTCACAATTCGTCCCTCAATCCAGTCGCTCTCAAGTAGGCAAAGAGTGCCTTGTATGCCTTGAGGGCAGTCGACTGCTGTGGCCACGGACCGAGGATCTTTTGCTCTGTTAATGGGCGAGGATCGAGGCGGTCCAGGCAACTTTTTAGATTACTAATGTAATCTAAACACGTAGGACGCATCCGCGCGCGCAGTTGCTTGCAGCCCGAATGATTTTAGGCAATCTCGCGATAAAATAGGTAAAACGTGAAACAGAAACCCATTCATGGTCGTATCTTTACCATTCACACTGATGTCTTGTGTAGCTTGATCTGGCATCGAAGACCAGAGAGGGTTTCGCGAAAACATAACCGAAACATTACTCCTTTCTTCATACGCACCGCGTCTCCCACCGAATAATATGTGGCACACCTTCCGAATAATTAAAAAAGTTGCAATGCCTAAAGTATTTTTTGTCTTTGTGTTTAGAAAACTGGTTTGGGCGACATCAATGTGTCATAAGCACTGAAGCAGCATCTATATTGGAAGGAACGAAAAAATACCGCCGTTATGATTCTTACGTTGGAGCGCTTTTCCACGTCAATGCAAACGGCAAAGATTTAAATGGCAGATGCTAATCGCGCAGAGGACCATTCTCGTTGAGACTCTCGGTGTGTCTAAGAGAAGGGCACGTCGTTGAATTCTCACGCCCGTATTTCACCCTTTATTTTCAGGAAGTTTTAAGGAGAAATGTGGAATCGTTGATGAAACGTTTCCGAGCTAAGCGCGGTTGGCAGTAACAATCGAAACATGGAATGAAACTGTCTCGAGCGATTCTTTTAAGCGAGAGCGTGTTCATTTGATGTGGTACAGTTTGCGGGCATCCTTAAGCCTGTTTCACACCCAAGCGAAAACAGTAGCGAATCCTGTTGGCGCGGCGCAAAAACTGGCTGAGAGTCGTCGCGGCGGTGAGCGGCGAGGTTCCAGCAGGTAGGAAAATTTCTCTGCGACTCGCCGCTCAATCGCTCAGTCGCTTGTATGTGAACCAGCCATTACTTCTGGAATGCCTTTCTTTCCTCACTTTACCTTTTAGCATTAAAATTCTTTATTTGTGCTTCTAATATACGTAACAGCGTAAACGAAAAAGAACTTTTCAAGGCTTCTAAAAACAATACACAGGAAGGCGTTACATTGTCGTCACCGAAATTTTTTAAATTCTCGAAATAGTGAAGGAGGTGGACGGCCAGCCATTGTTGTGGTCACCCGCTGCAAGGTTCCTCTCGGCATGATGTGCAAAAAGAAATTGAAATTGTTATAAACCTAGTCGAAGGGTAGTTATAGATTTTCTACAGACAAGAAGAAATTAGGGTTGTTATAGACTTTAATCGATGAAGAGCCGCCGCGGTGGCTCAATGGTTATGGCGCTCGGCTGCTGACCCGAAAGACGCGGGGTCGATCCCGGCCGCGGCGGTCGAATTTCGATGGAGGCGAAATTCTAGAGGCCCGTGTGCTGTGCGATGTCAGTGCACGTTAAAGAACCCCAGGTGGTCGAAATTTCCGCAGCCCTTCACTACGGCGTCTCAAATAGCCTGAGTCGCTTTGGGAAGTTAAAGCCCAATAAAACTTTAAACCAATTTGGTCGATGGATAGTCTATAGACTGTCTATAGACAAAAATATTAAGGCTACTATAGGCTTTGGTCTAGAGTGTGTAGACCGTATGTAGATAAAAGAAAATTAAGGCTGTTATAGACAGCAGTGTATAGACAGCCTATAGACCGACTATAGGCAAAAAGGAATTAAGGTTGTTATAGACTTAGGCTATAGATAGCCTATAGACTGCCTATAGAGAAAAGAAAATTAATGCTGTTATTGACATTAGTTTATAGTCCGTGGAACTTCTATAGACCGAAAAATTAAGGCTTTTCTAGACTATAGTCTATCGATAATCTATAGACAATATGAAAATTAAGACTTATACGGGTCTGTAGATTATCTGTAGAGAAAAAGAAAGTTAAGTCTGTAATAGGCTTTTGTCTGTAGTCTATTGACCGTATATAGAGAAAAAGTAATTAAGGCGGTTGTACACTTCAGTCTACAGGCTGCCTATAGACAAACGAAAATTAAAGCTATTATATACTTCAGTCTATATATAGTCTATAGACAAATGAAAGCGAAGGCGGTTGTAGAGTTTAGTCTATAGATAGCATATACAGTGTCTATAGACAAAAAGACAAAGGTAAATCAAGGCTCTTATAGACTTTAGTTTATCTATAGTCTATAGACCGTCTGCAGAAGAAAAGAAATAAAAGGAGTATAGACACCTAATTTTGGTGGCATGTTTTCTTCCCTACAATGATGCGGAATACATTATCACTACGCATGAATCACCATGTGACATTTGCCTACGCGCCTGCCATATAATTTATAATCGAATTTTTTATCTTGCTGTTTCGGTTTCGGTTTCAAAAGCCGAACGATGACTCTGACGTCAAAGAGTGCCTTTTGAGTCAGGTGACGCAGGGAAAAACGTCCATATAATCCCTGCTTCATCATTTTAATTTACTGCAGTACTGAAGCCAGTCTTCCTCAAGAGCCGGAACGATAACGAATGTGGAAGCAGCGATGATATGGACGATTTTTCATGTCTCACGTCACCTCACCTGTAAGCGCACGTTGACGTCACAGTGCTCATTCGGCTCTTGAAATCGAAACCGAAACAGCACGATAAAAAATGCGAATATCAATTATTTAGCTGTCGTAAGATAATACCGGGTGGTGATCCGTGTATAATAATGCCTTACGCATCATTACAAATAAGAAAACACGCACCCATAATTTAGGCATGTATGCTTCTTTAAGGCGGTTATACACTTTAGTTTATAAATAGTCTACAGACTGTCATAGACAAAAGGAAATTAAGGCGGTATTAGACTTTAGTCTATAGATAGTCTATAGTCTGCCTTTATACAAGAGAATTTTAAAGGATAGCTATAGAGTCTATAGAAAGTCTATAGCCCATTTTTATATTGGTCAGCCAACAAACCCATGAAAGCACTTAACACACGGTGTTAACATTGTGCTCTCTTGTTCGCCTTGGTTCTCCTTGCAGGTGGCGCCAGATCTACAACCTAGTCGAGTTGCACAACGTTGCGGGTTTCATGCCTGTCACCAACTGGTGGGACAACGGGTACCACGCGATCGCTTTCGGTCGCGGTAACGCCACGTTCATCGCCATCAACAACGAAGACTTCCGTTTGGACGCGGTTCTTCAGACGTCCCTGCCACCGGGAAGGTACTGCGACGTCATTTCTGGCAGCAAGACTTCCACTGGCTGCAGCGGAAGGGTGATCGATGTTCGAAATGATGGAAAAGTCGATCTTACCATGGACAACGGCTGGGAAGACCCGATGGTTGCCCTACATATCGATGTAAGGCGCGCCTGCTTGCACCTTTGCAGCCACTCGCACTTTCCATAGGTGCCTGCTTTAATCGCGAAGTGCTTACTTTATTCGTAACATACATAGGAACACATCATCAACTACACCAAATTGAGGCCCTCCAGCCTAGAGGTCGGCAACCTTTCAAGACGTCGTGGTCAATTTTTTGTACCTGCCATCTGCTAGTGTCACGCTTGAGGCTGCGAAGAGATTAACCGTGATGTCATGGCAGTGTGCCAGGGCATTGGTTGGAGGACATGTTTTGAAGGGTATTTGATGTTTTGTTGAGCTGCATACTACTATAGTCTAGTTGTATGAAGCTTCAGTGGGGATGCGAAGAATCGAACAGACTTTAGTAGAATCCAGCGACAGACGATTAAAACAAACGAAATCCTTAAAGCACGCATTCAGCTCAAGCTATGGTATGCCTGGTTCTCAGTCGAATCATTTATGCTTCTCATTGACATATTTTGATTATGAACTATAAAAAGTCTGTAGATAATAACAATATATTCCATGCTTTTCTCAAATTAATCCAAGCAGAGAAAGCAAAAAATGCACTTCCACGATATTCAATTCATTCGAGGTCTTCAATCCCGAAAATTTTGAAAATATGCACACAAGAGGCGGTCACGGATCAGAGTCAGGTCTGTATTTTTATTACTCACAAAACACACACACACATAGAATAAATGCATGAGGCTCTGAACGCCAACGGTGCTCGGGGAACCTCTTGTTAGAAAAATACAAAATAAGCATCCAAAGGTGCATCGCCTCCACAGCTGAATTAGTCACATCAAGGCCGCGTACTCCTCGGACGAGAGAACTACCGCTAATTTCCGACCATTTTTTCGTCCCATCTCGGACTGGAACGATCTGCCGTTGGACGCCGTGCGTAATATGAATTACCATCTATTTCAAGAACGCAATCGAGACAACCGTTATTTAACTGTCGTGCCTATCTTTTATCTAACGCCCCATACTAAGGGCCTTGGAGGTACCGAATAACAAAAGCAAATAGTGGGAAAAATGGTACTGTTAGATCAAACAATTTTTAGAAATTGGAGAGAGTCACTTAAGCTCCACCTTAAGGGTATGATGCGATAGCGTATTAGATTAATTGTCATATATGCAATTCTTGTTTATATTGACGCACTTGATATTTTTCGGTGTTGAACAGAGCGGGTTGAGTAATTTCACGCCTAGGGATGCTCGTACCTGTGTTACGTACCAAATATATTACTCATAAATAACCACTCTATATAGAGCGTTTTTTTGTCCGGGTCAAATGCCATTGACAAGGCTTTAGACTACAATAATGTGACACGTGACCGGGGCAACCAAATTCTTTTGCTAGGAAAAAAATACGTCACTGTTCTCACGCTCAGGTCTAGCGGAGAGAACTCTGAGACATGGTACAAATAGAGCTCCGTCAAAATTTTCTATTTTTCCTTCTAAATTAGTACGAATGAGATTTCCAAATAGCACAGCTGTACATGATAGAACACATGCACGTAGCAAACAAGTTTTACTAGTCTTTGAAAACCAACTGTGCGCTTAAAAGACGAGAGCAGAGGGAGAACATACACGACACACTGGCGCAGCTTCGAACTTAAAAAAAAAAAGTTCGAAGTTGAGCCTTGTGTGTTGTTTATGTTGTGTGTTATGTACGTTCCGGTCTATCCTCGTCTGTTAAGCGCACAGTTGCTTTTAAAAGATACTGGATAACCAACTAACTCGGCAAAAAGTGTTATTCGAAAATTTTAATAAGACTCGAAGTTAGTACTTCATGTTGACTTTACAGTTTTATTTACTTTTCTGTAATAGATGCCTGAAAACAAAACCAATATAAACACATTAAAACGCGTTCACTGCTCGGTTCACAACGGCTCCGGAAACTAACAAAAGAAAGCAATGAAAAAGTGCTAAAATTGCAGCGTGTGCTAACTCTGAATGCTTGATACTATCTTTTTAGTAAATATTTTTACTACCTTCTTAAAAGTAGCGGTATAGCAATAATCGGCACCTATACTACCTTTTGCTACCTTTGGTTGTTCATTACTACCTTGTTAGTGTCGTTCGCTTAACCCCTTAAAGGATATATACAGAAGATAATAAACAGTTTTCTTAATATAAATGTTTTCTAATTACCTATGTTGGTAGCGTTACGCGCATGATTCATTCACAGGCTCTGCAATCGAAGGTATATTAAGGTGCAGGTGCGGGTTAGTTGGTGATCCATAGCAAACGTAAAGCGCTGCAAACACAGGCATGTAAGACACTTGTACTTCGTCTTATTATTTCTTTATTTATTCATAATGTCAGCCTGAGCCACGACAGGAGTTGAGCCTTTCTTACTTTCCTGTTTTTGCCGCGCTTTACGTTTACAGAGGTCTATAATTCGGAGCCGTGTCAACGGGCATGAAGCACTGATCCTAACTGAGGACGATTTTTTTTAAAAGACGGGGAATGAGTTATACGCGCAGTGAGCGTGTGGCGCTCGCTTGTATGACTCTTTCTAATGGGTGGCTTTTTCTTTCCTGCATCTTTTTGTGCGCAGGTAAGGTTCTTTGCGTGATGTCACTGCCCACATGCTTCGTACGCCACCATATCTTGGCTTCAGTGTGTACTATGACCAACGCACTGCTAGTAACTGTCATTGGAACGGGGAAGTGATCACATGAAGTATACGCCTGGTTTTAATTTTTTTTTCTAATATGCCAAATTTGATGATTATGGGTTCTTAAGGCGCAAGGGCATCTATGGCCAAAGAGCGCCATTACACAAGGTATTTTCGACTTCTCAAGGTAGAATCAAAACCCATTTTGCCAAGCATTTCACCCTAAATTGGCCGAGCACCAGACCAGGGGAAGCTTGTACCCATTGTTTCACCCGTGAATACCCGGCGGAACTGGGGATCGGACCCCGCACCTCCCGATTGCGAGGCGGATGCTCAACCAGAATATGCTAAATTTAACAGACCACGTCAACACACCGTGCTAAGAGGCTATAGGAGCGCATGCCAAAAAGCAGTTACTAGTTTTTGCTTACTAAGTGCCACCAGCTTTATTAAAAAAAACTGCACAGAAATGGATCTCATTTAATTACATACTCGCTTTGAATACTTCGATGTTTTTACCACCACAGGACGCCGTCACTTGCGACCCCGTACTTGAGGTTGCACTGAAAACAAGGTTTTCGCATCAACGATCAGTTCTTGCTACAACTTTAGTTACTACCTGGTGTGTTAATAACTGCTGTACCATTTTTTAAGAGCATAGAATAAATTTCTCGCATCCCAAGTGATTTATAGTTTCGCAATTCGCAGTCGCGCACTTAGCTCATCAACGCATTAGTGAGTGACAGATTAATGGTATAATGCGCGTATTGTTCTATGTGGCAAAAACTTTCTGTGACATTTGCACATCTTATTCACGCTTTCGCACGCGTCTTCTAGAGTTTCGCTAAGCGTGTTGGCTTTGAATTTTAGTGACCCGTTTCAACAATGGTCTGTGTGGAATGAAATTTCAGCCTTTTTTTTTTCTTGTTTTCATATTCCAGGCGAAACTTTGAAGTGGCTTGTGACGAAGGAAGGAGAAGAACAAGTCTACTAACGTATACCGGGAATCGCGAAATAAAGATGTCCTGAACTTTTAGGCTGTGGACTTGCAGAAAGATAAGCGCATGTAGGCTTGTTGCCTCAGTAAATGCTCCACTTCGAAACGCATATAATGCAGCCAGTCTTACCGGTACGTGGTCATCAAAAGGTAAGACAAGAACCACAATGCGATGCCTGGAAGTGACATGGGGTGCTTCTGTCGGCGTTACCTTCTAAAAGAGTTGTACCCACTGAACAGTTTGTGTTATTCGGGAGAACCGCCGAGATGACCCAAGGCTACGGAGCTGAACTCCTGTGGCCGGTGCCGCGAGATCAAATCGCGGCTACGGCTGCTGTATTTCAGTGGACGAGAAATACAAAACACGGCCGTGCGCCGTGCCACGTCAGCGCTAGAAACCGATAAAATACAATGTGGTCAAAATCAATTCGGGACCTACCCCTATATCTCGTCTTCTAATAGCCTACGCTTAGCTTCAGGACGTTAAACCTCACACTATATTTTCCGCGAAGACTTTAAACGTGCTCTGAACATATTAAATAAGATTATAAAGTTAATCGTCGCTATAACGACGGAGTTTATAACGAAATATTGGATAATGCAGATTAATGCCTTTGAAAGGTCACATAAAAGCAGTACGTGTGATATCTCGATTCTATAAAAGAAAGTTCTGCTACAAAAGAATATATAAAGAACTTTAAATGAACCCCACTGGCCGAGGTCTTTCGGACTGAGTATAACGATTTGTTAAGGCACTTAGCGCTCCTTTACTCAAGCGAAGCGGAAAACTGAAGTTACCGCTCATGGCCGGACTCTCTCGAGCACTGCGCAAAATAGGCAGAAAAAGTTTCCTTCCGGCGCCTGCATGAAGCGTTTCTCTGGACAATTCGTCGACTTGCAAAGTTCAGTGTGGCACTCCCATCTTCGCGGAAGGACGGACGGGCTGAACGATGCCATGCTGCTCGGTGAGCACCACCCGTCACGCGTCGTCACAGTTGCCAGCATTTTGGCGCCCCCCTCCCCATTGCGAAATCTTCACGCCGTGCAGGGGCCGCTGCGAGCGCGCCAAACTAATCAAGTACCTTGTTGGTTTAGTTTTCGTTTTAACACCGCTATCTCATGGTTGAAATCGTTTGTAGCGCATTTAGTTCCCTTGGCAGATTCTTGGTTTAACGAGCTCGAATGATGTAAAACAAAGCCGCAAAGTAATTTCTCTTAAACAGAAGGCCGCTATTATCAAAGGACCTGCATCGGGCTCGAACGATAGCCTTCCGTTTGGCGCTTCAAATAGAGCTTTAGCAATCTGTCTTACAGTTACCGGATTAACGAGAGTCTGCCCGTTATCAGTGCGCACGTGCTGATTGGTCCTGATGGGGAAGACGTTTTTGTAGCTGCCTCCTACATGGCGCCCTCAAGGTTATCTCCGTATGCGGTCTGACGGCGCGGGACTCCCGACTCTTCGTGAAAGGTAACACGGTACACGGAATTCTAAAGGAGTCTGTAATATTCTAGGCAGCGCTGTCATGAGGTTATTATCGTACCCAGCGTGCTCTGGCGCAGTGCTCGGAAGCCAGTCGAAACAGGCACTTGCGACAAAAGACAAATTTAGCATACCGTGTTACCGATACCGTTAGCGCAATACCGGGAGCCCGCACGCATCTAATGCGCATGCGGAAATCGCCTTCACTGCACCAGATGGCGCCAGGTGCACGGAAGCTGTGCGCACGCCTGCAGCATAGAGACCAGTAAGCGCGTGCTCACCGGTGGTGGACGGGCTCCCGGTACTCTGCTAACGGTAACGGTAGCACGGTACGCTAAAGTTGTCTAATGTTTCCGCCTCGCGCTATCCTTCACTGTGGCACGCATCCTCTTCAGCTCTTAGAAAACTCAGCTAAATGTCCTGCATAGGTATCTCCTTATACGCTAAGGCATTATTCCTCCGAGACCCGTTTGCTAGGGGCGAAAGCTTCTGCGCGTCGCGGAATAAAGAGGTACGCATAGGAAAGGCTCGTATATTCGGCTTATGTACGCATATTCGGTCGAGTGGTTGCATGGGAGGGGCTCGGCGTGCGTACTGGCGGCAGACTATGTTGGACTCGCTATACATGATGGCATATAAGCCTATTGGCGTCCGACAGTGGCGACCAGTGTCGTTTAGGTCTGTAGCGAAGCAACGGCGGCAACGAACAAATCTAAGATCTTTCGACTTCATTATAACGAAGATCAACTTTTCATTCCATCACTCTTTATGAAAAAAAAGAGAGCGTAAGGCAAAGTGATGTCCAGCTTTCTCGGGCAAAAATTTTGAAAATTAGAAAATTGTGAGACACTGTTATGGAAATAATATGGTAATGGTTATAGTAATGGTTATGGTAATGGTTATGGTAATGGTGAATCATTTTGGCGGTAAAATTCAGCGCGAACGGACGAAGGACACAGAAAAGGGGACAAAACAAGCGCTGTCTCGCAACTAAGATTTATTAAGAAGGAACGCAAAAATATATACATATACAGAAAAACCACATAGGTGCGATAGGTGCGAAGTACACAGATAGCGTTTAATCATTTTGATCTGTGACACAGTGCATTTGGGTTTTTGAACGTTGGAGGTGATAGTGCCCTCGCCGCTATCTGTGTACTTCGTGCCTATCAAACCTATGTCGTTTTTCTGTATATGTATACATTTTTGCGTTCCTTCTTAATAAATCTTACTTGCGAGACAGCGCTTGTTTTGTCCCCTTTTCTGTGTCCTTCGTCCGTTCGCGCTGAATTTTACCGCCAAAATGAACTACATCCATCTCGCCCAAATCACAATTTTTCTACAATGGTGCATCATTCTGATATGTAACAAAATTTTTAAAACTTTTTAAATCGATGGCATCGAAGAGTTAAGACTGTTATAAAAAAGCAATGTGGAACGCTTTTGACGATAGCAAAAACGTGAATAAAAAAATCCAAGACTTCCGCGGGGTGACCTGGAGATATATTGATTGTTATAGTGAAATCTTGCATTATATGAAAAAATTGTGTTCATAAACGGTAACCCGCTCAAAAATGCTCTTGCCCAGAATTTCAGGATATGTTCCTATAGAAAGTATGCGTGGTAGGTGATTTTTAATTATTTTCGGTTTCCCCATCTAGAGAAAATTAAAGATCAGTATTGTTAGCTAAAGTACCACGTGTGCGGTAAAATTTATGAGCAAGGGAAAACAGAAAACGGAGGAAGCTTCAGCAATTAAAAATTGGCTGCGGTTTAACTACTGCTAAACCTCGTTAGAGAGCGAAAGCTGAGGTGTATCGGGCCACTAGACGCGGCTTGGCGTCTGTGACGTTGAGCGCGTTCCGCACACTGGATAGGCAGCGCCCCCACCCTGCCACCCTTGCAGGTGGCAGTTAATGTTTGGTCGCAAGAGGTTGGTCACGCAGTCAAAGCTACGGCCTATATATTCCCCGCGGATTGACGACACAACGGCAGTTTTCAAACAGAATCGCACGGTTCCGGCAGACGACGACGAGCTAAAACTCTAAATCTACCTCGAAGGCAAACCGATCCCAGAGAAACCCATGATTAGAATCTTAGGAATGAGGATACAATCGAACCAGCGCTGTACTCACACCCTCGCCCTAATAAAAGCATCAACGCTGCAGGTTGCTCGCATGATTAAGCGGGCCTCGCAGAAACGATACGGCACGCGGGAGGAAGACGCGCTTAAACTCGCAAGGAGCCTTGTGGTGAGCAGGATGACCTATAGTCTCCCTTACTTAAACCTTACCCAAGAAGAAACACAACAAGCAGAAGCAATCCTACGCCACGCCTACAAAGCTGCCCTACAATTACAAAACAGCACACCGACCGAAAAGTTGATGGCCCTAGGACTCCTAAGCACGCTAGACGAGCTCAAAAGAGCTCAGCTTGTAATCCAGCTACAACGTTTAATGCTTACACCAACGTGCAGGGAAGTATTAAGAAAACTGGGTTGCGGAGGAGCGCTAGTAGAAATTCAAAGGACAGACACAATATCCGACGAACACAGACAAACATTAAAGGCGGCTCCACTGCCCAAAAATATGGGCACAAATCTGCACACTGCATGCAGAGCGGCCAGAGCCACCTATATACAAAGAACACTAGCCCTGAGGGACACAACGGTGTTTGTGGACGCAGCCAGATACGCCAAAATTTCAGGACAAGGCAATTACAACATGGTGGCGACGGTGATAGGCTCGGACCTACGAGAGATCACTAGCGCATCTCTAAACGACTGCACTGTAGTCGAGGCCGAAGAGGCGGCCGTAGCTCTAGCGGCAGCGGAGGGCTACCGGTCCAAGCAATCTTTAACGATCATATCAGACTCGCAAGCAGCCTGCCGAAACTATATGAACGGCAGAATCAGCCGCAGCGCGCTCCGCATACTCCGCTCTTGCGGCGCACCCCAAAAGGATAAGCAAGGAAGACCACTTTTGCATACGATGAGCATACGAAAAGCCGAGCTTCCCGCGTAGGCAGCCCCGAGGTTTTCGTACCTATCCCTCAGGGATATACGGCGATTTTAGATTATTTTAAGGGGGTCAGAAGACGCTACCCCCACCACATAAATCACTTAGCAGGGAAGAGGCTGTAGCTTGGAGACAGCTGCAAACGGGTACCTACCGTAACCGGCATATACTAAGCAAAATTCACCCCACGCAATATAAAGATACATGGCCATATGGTGTAACGAAACGCCCACGTTATATTATATTTCGTGGGAATGCACGAGAATACCCGTGGTCCCAGCCATACCAAACCCGAGTGCGGAGCAGTGGGAGGGATTGCTCTCCAGTGACCGCCGGTGCGACCAAATTGGTCTAATCAGGCGGGCCAAGCTGGCGGCGGCATCCAGCGGAGCCCTGGAATAGGGGCAGACGACCCTGTGCAAGAGAAGATGACCCAAGTCATCTGACACCGCAGACGAACAAAACTAGAGCAAAATAAAGTTTATTCTCTCTCGCTCATCGCTCGACATCACGCGATTGTCACGTGACTTTTCTACCACCGAATCGAAAGGTCAAAGTCAAAGGTGTGGTCATAGGTGAAGTGGCGCGACATTATGGTGCACCACATACGGTAAGGCCTATAGCCACATTTGACCTCTGGCTCACTTGAAGGTCAAACGACAACTCATGGCGAAATCGGCTTTGCCTACCTAGCGTAGTGAAGCTTTCGCTTAAAAAGTCAAGCGATAGTGAGAACGTTTCTAGCTTGTTTTCTGCGCAAGCCGCATGACAGCCGCTGAGTAATCGTTACCTGTAGGGCTAAATGCAAAAAATTGCGCTTCTTGTTCTGTCCTTCACCTGACTGTTGTACGAGTCTCCAACGTAGATGTTGGTTTCAGGTGCGTGTCCACCACTGAAAGCTCCGCATTCACGCCAGATGTTTTCACACGCCGGAAAGTGGTTTCTTTCTTCTCTCTTAGTCGATTTACGCCCTGCAGCAACAAAAGACTGACTGACACAAGGTCGCCACTATCGACAAAAAGGCGTAAGATCATCTTGAAATTTTAAAACAATTGCGCTATTACACCTATGCCTAGCCCATAAATAGTCTTCCGTGGTGCTGCCATATTGGGTGAACTGAGCCGTCCTCTCCAGGAAATGGTAATCGCCAATAGCGGGCCCAATTATCTGTGTTACCAAAAAGAAAAAAAAAACAAAATGCTTGAGGTAGCCTCTGTACTTCTGCCACAGCCACGAACTTGATGATTTTAAATTGGGCTAGGATTAAAGCGCTTTGCTTCCATAGAAATGCCGAACGGATACCAAGAAAAAAATATGCCATTTCAATAAACAGTTCAGTCTCCTAAATAAATAAATTGGAGGAATAGGCCCGCAAGTTCAGTGGCAATTATTATCCTTTCACATTTACACTACTGTTAACCTACGGTGCCGAAACATTATTACAACAGGCCAACTGATTAGGCGAACCATTTCCTGAAGTCTCCAGTTGCTCCAACTATACAGGCGCTTCCCAAAAAATATAGTCATAGCCGAAAATAAAAACATTCCCGTCGATAGAGTGATCAATGAAGACTATAATAGCGAAAGTACCCTACAAACAGTAAATAAACAGTATCTCTAGGTAAACAAGACAGCACCGGGACCAGACAACATAAACTACATTTTGCTTGCACAGCTATCCATGGCTGCCGCATACTACGCGACTTAGGACGTTTGGACCTTTTGGCATACTGTGCAACCGTCGCGGTAGGATTATGAACTGTTTCAGCAAACTGCTGGGTGACCATGGATTCTAATTGTGCCTCGGTGCAACTCTGGTAATTAGTTTTGTCCAGGGAGATGAAGAGCCCTAGAAGTGCATTTCAAGTACCGCGTTCTTTGTATTAAAAATGAATTCAAAGAAAAAATAATTCAGAAGTTCATTACGTATTAGGTTTATTTTGATAACTTCCAGACATCATGCAGGTCCTACAGCGTATCAACGTGCCAGAGACAAAGAGAAATGATGATAAATGAACTACCTGCTTAGGAAGAGAGAAATGGATTCAAGTTTTCCCCACAAAAGCGACAGCTGTTCAGGTAAAAATGGGGTTATAGACCGACCTCGCTCTACACCTAAATTAGACTAATACCAATAAAAAACTTCACTTCACTTCACTTTATTTCCTTAAAGACCCTCGTGTGAGGGTATTAGATAAGGGATGGGACACATATAGATTAACAACAGAAAAAGTACACAAAAATTGAACGAGTTATACAAAGAAAAATGATTATCGTGATGCAAGCAAACGCGTAATTTGGTTAAGAAACATAGTTTGGCATGTGATGGCAGCAAGTTCATGGGGAAGGCCGTTCCAGTCGCTAGCAGTCCGGGGAAAGAATGATGAAGAAAAAGTTGTTGTGCGTGCTCGTGGCCGAGATACCTGCTGCTAATGTCCGGTGCGAAGAGAAAAGCGTGGTGGGGAGGACAGATACAGGGTTCCTGTGATAGCTCGGAATAAAAGAATTTATGAAATAGGGATAAACTAGCAATGTGGCGACGAAGTGCAAGAGTAGGTAGATTGGACTGCGATTTCAGAGCTGATATGCTGATATCAAAAGAGTATGAGGAATGAATGAATCTAGTTGCCCTATTTAGAACTGATTCAAGTGAGTTAGTAAGGTATACTTGTTTCGGAGACCAGATGGGCGATGCGTATTCTAATTTTGATCGAACTAGTGATTTGTATGCGAGTAGCTTAGCATGCTTTAAGAAGCCAAGCGTTTTGTTAGCAGATGAAATAATGTTCGCGATATGGCTATTCCACGTGAGGTCATGACTAAGGTGAACACCGAGATATTTATATGATTGGACAGGGTCGATAGGAACGTTAGAGATAGAGTAGGGGAACAGGAGTGGATTACTGCGACTGTGGAAAGATATATACTTGCATTTGTTTATATTAAGTGTCATTAGCCAGTCGTTGCACCAGTTTTGTACCAGATTTAGGTTATCTTGTAGGGATTGCTGGTTAACGGAGTCAGTAACTGTTTTGTAAATAACGCAATCGTCGGCAAACATCCGAATATGGCAATCTAATTTCTGAGGTAGGTCGTTAATATAAATTAGAAACAAAAGAGGCCCTAGGACGGATCCTTGGGGCACCCCTGAGGAAACTGGTAATAAGTTAGACATTTGATTATTAATGACGACTGATTGGGAACGGTGAGTCAAAAAGTCTTTTATCCATGCTAGTATGTCAGGATGCAAGCTTAGGCAGGAAAGTTCCAGGAATAGGCGCTTGTGGGGTACCTTGTCAAAAGCCTTAGCAAAGTCGAGGAAGATTGCGTCGGTTTGGAGGTTAGCGTCAAGGTTGGCATGCAGGTCATGAACGAAGATAGCTAATTGCGTTTCACAGAAGTATCCTTTACGAAATCCGTGTTGTGATGAATGGAAGAAATTATTTGAGTCCAGAAACTGCATTGTTAAAGAGTAAATGACGTGTTCCATGAGCTTGCAGGGTATGCTGGTTAGTGACATGGGGCGGTAGTTAAGTGGCGAATCTTTTTGACCCGACTTGTCGACTGGAACGACCTTCCCCACTTTCCAGTCGTGGGGTATGATACCCGTTGAAATGGACTGCGCGAACAGTAAGCATAAGAACTTGGCAGATGCATGGCGAGTGTTCTTTAGGACTTTTGTGTTAATTCCATCAATGCCGGTGGATGAAGAAAGTTTTAATTTATCTATTAGAAGGGATATGCCGGTCTCTGCGAATGTAACGGATGGCATTGCAGTTATGGGGTCATTGGTTGTCATGAGGGGGGGTGGTTCTTGTTCTTTAGTGAATACAGATGCGAAGGCAGAATTAAATATGTTAGCGCACTCAACGTCCTAAAATAACACATCCAGAATTGTCAGTCAGGGTAACAACGCGCGAAGATTGGGGATTTAAAAGCTGCCAGAATTTAGTCGGGTTATTTGTAAGTATATGTGGCAAGTCGATATGATAAAAGGAACGTTTAGCGTTTTTTAGTGCGACCAAATACGCCTTTTCAGCACCGTAATATTTTTCCCATGCGCAGTCTGTTCTGCTCAGTTTGGCATTCCTGAAGAGGCGTTTCTTTTTATTTTCTAATCTTCCAAGAGTCTTGGTGAACCATGGTTTGTGGTGGTTAGCACGTAAGCTGCATTTGGGGATATATTTGTTAGTCAATTCATTCATTTTGTGTTTAAACACTGACCAGTTTAAAAGTTAACATTTGACAAGAAACTCACATTCTTACCCCACATAAAGAAGAAAGCTTTCTGAACCTCAGTACCCTGAAGGTACTCCAAGGAAACGCTGTGCGTCCGATAGGACGTGTTGTGCTAATTTTTCGCTCCCTAATGCGCTCCTATTTACTTAAAACGATGAGAGCCGGTACATTACGCATGTTTGTTTTTTTGAACTGGCGCATACATGTCATAACCCCATAAAGTTGTGTAGGAACGTATGAACCACTCAATACCACAGAAGAACCGTGCTCACATAAGTATGTCCTAAACATACGCGTACTACCGAAACATCCCTGCCACTCCATCGTTATAATGTTCGCATCGACAACACTGTTAAGAAACAACCCCTAACTATCAGACCTCCCTTTCTCTGTTTTCAATAGAAATTCCAAGAATTAGGCACACTGGACAGACTTATCGATATTGGCGGGGGCCTGGTTCTCATCACCTTGGAACAGCCTCCTCTCCTTATGTGAGTTACCATTAAGACGCTTTCAAAAAGCAAAACACCACACAAACACTTATTACACGAATACTTCGCACTGAGCAACAAGTACGAGACAGCATAGCTATTTATAAAGATGTTTGAATGTCGGCACTCTACGCCGTCAGTGCAGTACTAGAAAACAAATGTCAGGAAATAATTAGGCTGCCACAGCGTGCATCGGTTTTCACTCTCGAATGTTAAGCTGTGTCTGGGGTATAGAAAACATATACAAGAACACTAATAGCCCTCAGAAAAAAAAGCGCCGAAACACAAGGACATGTAAAAACGTCCTGCTGGGTCCCTAGTCCCATCGTAATAGGCGGAGTAAGAGAGCTGATACATGCGCTATACGAGCCCCTAATGATAAAATGTCGTGAACACATTTGTGGAGTTAACACAGTAAACTGATAATTAAATGTCAGATTTCATGACACAACGAGGTAAACAACAAAGTGCGCGTGCTTAAGCCAACGCTAAATCGATGGGAGTCGTGTAGGCATTACGAACGCTTCATTGAAGTTTTTTTCATCTCACTTTCGCATTGGGCATGTACATCTGACGCACAACTGCTTTCTGACTGAAAAAATTTAAACGAATATGAGAACCATGTAGAGGGAGTTCACAAAAAACAGCAGCTTACTCTCACATACAAAACTAGAGAACGTGAACAGAAACCACTTCAGGCAATTTGGTAACCAACCCCTGTCCATGGCAGCTTAATTCTAGGAGATAAATGACTTGTCTAAATTCTTGTTTTCAGTTTGATAAAAACAGCATTGCTGATAAACAAGTTTTGATGTCTTATATACGTTTTACTTCGCCCCCACAAAGCAAGCACATTAAAATTTGCATTCGGAACATGATTCCATTATTGACTTATTTACCACAAAAACAGAACACATTAGAAGAGAAAACGGCGTCTTATTTAGTGCAAGTAGCGATTGTTGAGGGCACATGAAACGAAGCTTCACCATACGTGTAACAATGCATATGCTCTTGAGCTACTTGAAGGTTCCATAAAGAAAGACAATAACGCAATTTTGTTTGTATATCATTGGCGCATCGTTCAACGAGAATCAAGTGCGACTGTACCTGGGAAGGCTTTATAACCGCATCACCGAGCTCTAAGAACCACAGAGCATTTCCGCAACTAAGGACCGTAGAAGCTCGCCATCGTCGCTGCTGAGGGCCTGTTTCCTACTGCCACTGCTATACAGAAAGGTGAGATGCTCATGTACTCGACAAGGCGGACTTAAGTCTTGCTTTGTGCAGGAAATAAACATAGCGTTGTCATAAATTATGGACAATCTGGCTAACTAGTGTCCTGTCAAGGTTAGAGGGGAAAAGCAGAGAAGCACGATGTAGCCAGTTGCGACGTGGAGTCACCTGGGTAGCGGATCAATGGCAGTCGGAGCGGGGTTGTATGCTGGTAATAAGCGTGTAAACTCGGCAGTATTGCTTGGGGCTTTTATAACTGTTTTCCAAGCCTACGAATCAGTAAATCATAAGGTCAGGTTTAAAAATTCTAGAACTGTATGTTGTTCTGGAACTAGCATTGCTGCAAAATGAACCAGTATTTACCAAAGAGGCAAAACGTAACTGGCGCGTGTTCGGATCGAACAGTTCTGCCTCTGGCTTACGAAGAGGCAAAGCACGGGGACCATTGTCTCTCACCATAACTCTAAGAGATTCCGCATATGTGAAATCGTAAGCGAAATTTATAAGCTACGGCGATGGTTATATGCATTCGATTCACTGCAAGTGACCATTTTATATAGTAAATGTAATGCAACATTCTTTTTATTGCACAATGGTCGCTTTCGGTTGCTTTAGTAATAAACTAAAAGGTGACAAAAGTGGTGATCTATAAGCGAAACGTAGGTTATTTCTTCCGCATCAAGAAAAGAGAGAGCAGAAGCTCGTTGCAGCCGCCGAAGGGACCAAGGTCTGAGCATCGCCGAAGCAGTAGCGACGCGCCGATGTAGAGAAGACCCTGCTGTTCGCGTGGCCGAGGCCGAAGGCAACTGTAAACAACGCCCGCAAGGAATGAGGTTGCAATAAAGACTTCGCAGCGGCAGCTTACGGACATTCTGTTTGGACGTCTTTGTTGGGTTGTGATAATCTCTGGTTCCAAAACGACCTGCAACTGCTACCAGACAGGTGCCACTAGACCCTCCAGCGAGCATTTCCGAGCTCGAACCTATTCAATTCAGACTATAATCCCCCTGAACGCAATCGGTGCACGAGGGTGACATCGCTCATCTTTCCACAACCAATGGCAGCAAGTATCTCCGAAATCTGCGCACCTCTTACCATTGAACGCAGTTACTGAGATACTCATATCTCCACGAATCTACTCTATGCTGCTGCGATGGCTGAAGCACGGTGGAGGCAACTACAGGATTAAGGGACCCGCAGTGAACGGCTGCATTGATGGGGACGAAACGACGACATCGCTGACTTCTGCCATCGAACAGATGTCACGCTAAGTGTATATCGCAAAGGGCGTACGCTAGCGAAGAGGTCGTAACTGGCGGGGGCAATCAGGAATATGATCTGCTACCATGGCTCAGGGTGCTCGGTGATAGGATGCTTTACAAACGTGATCACAAAGAGTGCGACTTGGCCCGTCCGGTGATATTGTAGAAGTGGATGAGCAGGACGATATCGAGTCACTCCCAGAATTTATGATCCCATCCAGGTGGCTACATCCATGACAGCTTTGGCGAGGACAAGTTTTTCCTGATTGCGGGTGGTGAGGGAAAGAAGCACGTGAGCGTCTTCAACGATGAACACGCGAGGAGCTTTCGTACCCGCAGACTGACCTCAGTGAACCGGGCCTAAATGACGCCAGTGTCGAACCAGCCGTTTTTGACGCATGTCCTGAGCGATATCCACAGGTTGGACTACCGAGTTGCCATTCCGCAGCACGTAATCTACATGGTCATTGAAGTGTTTAGGCATGTGATATGACGGCGGCCTTCCGCAGCATTAAGGCGGTCGAAACGCTAATGAAGCATCAGTTGCTTGACAGGGGCTTGGTGTAGACAGCGGTTGAGTGCGACATGACCTTCATGCATGGCGTACTTAACACCGTGCAGGACTAGACAAAACTCAGTACCTCTTTGCTGTGATCAAAAAATAGGTAATCCAACAGCTTTCCTCACTCTTCCTCGAAAATGCACTGGGCCAACGTGCTAGAGTTACTTGAGCGCCTCTGCCTGAAACTAGGGAGACTGGTGAGACCGGGATGGCAGCAGTGAAAATGAATAGCATTTCTCTACTTTAGTTGGTAAATGACGGTCCCGTTGTCCGCTCCATCAAATTTGACCGACTGGTGCGTGCAGGTCTCATCATTATTTTCAACACCGGGATATCCTCCTCCAGGCCTTAGGTAACGATTGAGTGTTTTAAGCGCATTGAATTTCAGCACAGCGGGTTGGCACAGGCGCACATTGTCCTCTGGTTCGATAAAGGGCCCAACAAGGAGCTCTCTATGCATATTCCACTGGCCCTGGAAGTGGCGCCACTCTGCTTTCCCCCTACACCGGTTACCGCGTAAAGCAGCGGCACCAACACACGCACGCCTTCCGCAAGCAAAACAGAAGCAAGTGTCACTTCAAACGCCCCTTTCATGCCCATCAATGGAGCCATGGTCTTAGTGCCTTTCCCCAATGTGGGGGGGGGGGGGGGGGGTGACGCGTAGAAGAAACATATCTCGAGCCTCCCAGGTAAGTACCAAGCCACGCACCACGCTCTGGAGACGGCCATGATTCGATGGAGCAGTACATGGAAGAGCGCGGCATTTGTTTTCCGAAGGAGTACTCCTCGTCCCACGCTCCTGTTACCCCGTACCGTATAGCAAATGTGCGTTAGTTACTTTAACCCGTTGGTGGTGGCCATCCTTTGTCCAAAAAGAGAACTTCAGATGATCCTAAACACGTAGGAGTATGCTATCTGCGCCATGGAGTGTGTGAACAAGACCAACCGCGGTTTGCACACCTGAGCTGGGAAGTGCTAGAAATTTTCAACAGTAGGGGGCTATGGAATACACACAACGACTGTGATAACTTCGTGTGAAGATGTGGAATGCGATCTGGCTATCCTCACAAGAGACCGCTTGGCGTTTTCTCAAGCAGGACATATCGGCCAGAGGAGATGACGCGCATATCGAAGGCTAACGCTCAAATGGAGCAGGAAGCCTTGGACGAATCCAGCACAGATGTTTAGGAGACGACTATGATTGAGTGTAATGAATACCGCGCCTATAAATAGGAAACAGTGACTCAGGCAGTGTGCGCTACCGACTGCAATGTCTACACCTGCAAGTAGAGAATTCGTCGTGCTTCGCTACCATGGTTACCCCGTAGACGATTGAGTTAGCTTCAAGGGTCAACCCACCTTTCCGTTCTGACGGTTGGATTGTTAGATGGACAACTCACATAAAAAATATTTTGGAGCTTCGTGATGTGAGGCTGCACCCGCAGGCCATGCTGTACGACGACTGCGATCTAGCCATTGCGGGGTCGAATCCAATGCTCTGTTTAAGCTATTCCCACCGTTTGTCCGCGCTAAGATTTCATGAAAAGATCAGAACCTATACACCATGCGAAATACGAATCAGGAACAGAACGTGATCGTCCAAGCGGTCATGCACCGTCTTAACATTCCTCACTCTACACCACTGCAAATCTTCAGGGGAGTGACAGGGTGCGGCAACACACTTGAACTGCGTCTCATCATGGCTGTCTACAACAGGAACTGAAACTGAGCAGGTTGAGAGAATATAAACGCCTACGCGGCGGGCGCAAATACTGGAAAGGCGGTGCAAGCACTCGGTGGGGTAACTGTACACTCAACACTATTTTTTTGGGCAACATTTTTATTCCTTTGCATCGTCAAGGTGCGCATATGGCTTAGGTCTTGTAAACTTCGGCTTGTGGTGAACAAAATACAGGCAGGCATCGGCACATTAAAACTGACTGTTTTAAGCTCCACAATTGCGGGCTTATCTTACTACCAATAAAAAGAGCCCGCCTGCTTGGTATGAGCTTATACATTTACGGCAAGCTGCCAGTTCAATGCCGACTTGTTTTTAGGACTCCGCGCTTTTACCTGAAGCTTTCTTTCACCTGAGGCTAGAAATGTTAGAAAGTACATGTGCGAAAACATTTATATCACCGATAACATTGTCCTCTTCAACCTAGGTTAGTAATCAAAAATTGATGACAGCCTTGCAAATGCCGTTCGCGTACCCCAAATACTATCTTTGCTATCTTATATCGCTCCACGTTAAAAAGTGCACTGAATCGCGTTCATAAAGGAATTATATTATCAATCGGCGCATTCACAAGTCCTTGTTTGAGTGTGTATGCAGATAATAAGGCTTAAACCGTGGTCAATATGTTAATCATCGGGAATATTTTTGCTTCTGGCCATTATGCGCCTTGTGTTGTTTGTCGTCTTTTCTTGTCCCCTTGTGCCGTAATTAAAAGCAGTGCGAATATTGAAGTCTTTATTTTATATCGAGTCACATGAGCAGCCCTTGCCTTTCCAGGGCAAATTTATCGGCACCGCATGTTTCTTAACGATGCATACGAGATCGAAACATTGTTGTCCCAAAAAAGCGAACAACAAATTCAGCTCATTGCTATTTACTACCTCAGCACCAAGAATGCAACAAACAACATGCAACAAACTACACACTACTCACCCATCCCTTCGCATTTCCGATAGGAACACGGTTAGGCGACACATATTCGACTCACTTGTAAGATGCTGGTTTATTGGGGTTTAACGTCTCAAAGCAACTCAGGCTATGAGGGACGCCGCGCCAGGTCTCCGGAAATTTCGACCACCTGGGATTTTGTAAGATGCGAATTTCCCTTCGTGTCAGAGCTACATCTGGCTCAGGGAATTACTTTTTGATCGCGTACGCTGCTAACCATGTTTCGCTGTGCCATCAGTAAAGTATTCCGTAGTTTACTTCGTTACACTTAATCCGCAATGATGTAGAACGCTCCGGTAAGAAGCCTACGTGCGCACAGATCAGTGGAATTTGCTTGAAATGTAGTATGTATAGATAATATTCTAGCTTGTGTCAGGCCTCGGGAGGTATATCACGCAGAAAACAAATAATCGTGTAGTCGAAGCCCGCAAAGATTGCTTATCGTGAGAGATATATAAGGCACAAATCCTTGCATACCCAACGCGTACAAGGCAGCTTCTCCTAACTCCGCATCTGGCTGGCAATCGGTATGTAAATCCTATGACCATTTATTTGCTTTTAGAGCTGCGCTTTTTTTTTGTTCAGAGTAGGCGGGTCTGCCTCGGCAACCTTGGCACCAACATTTCGATTCTTCGTAAATGCGCATCCAGCCGTTAAGACCAGACAGAATCAAAGCGTATTTAGACGATTTTTGCAGAGTGCTGCTTTCCGCTGCTTGCATCTGAACAATGCAGCACGAAGCCGCGCACATGGGCAGGTTACTACAGAAGTCGGAAGTCAAAAGAAAGCATACTGTCTACACAGTTTGCACTCAACTCAAGGAAGCCCTCTGCATTTCCCTGCACCGCCTGTATAATGCGGCCCCCAATGTCATGCGGCGAATGCAGGCAACGAGAAAATTTAGCTATCCGTGTTCACGTGTCTAGAAAACTTCTGAGGGGACCTGTGCACCTGCTTTCTCGTATTTCTAAATCGTATTGAAACTTTAGCAGCTCTCATACGCATCAGCAGCTATATATTGTGATCTTCCGCCTAAGCAAACTCACCGAGGCAACAACCTGGGAAACCTGTGCAATGTATTTACCAAGAAAAGTTGGCAGTCGAAACAGAAGCCTTTGGTTTGCTTGGCTGCAGTGGGGGAGTGCAGAATTATTTCATGCTTAGAGGCCTTTGCTCGCCACTGCCTTCGCGCCCTAAATGTCCACGATGATTGTCAGGTAATTATTTTTCGCAATTAGGCATGTTCGTTCTCCACACTAACGATTAGATATGTTTGTCGCCGAGTAAAGAAAGCTCTTCGTGCATCCGTCATTTTCTTCCCTACAGAATCGCTATATGGTGGCCACCGTACAAAGCAAGTGATGCTGAGATCAGCTGTTTTCGGCAAATCAAGCCGTCTCCTTCTGTAACCCTCTCTCATTCGCTAGCTTTAACGCCTTCTCCGCGCGTTCAGTGGAAGAGCGGCCCATAGCTTCTTCGTACCATACCAAATAGGATCATACAATTTTCTTGTTTTATTCGCGGCGTGCGCTTTATACACAAGTATTTTAAAACATTTGGCAGCCACATCAGCGGATCGCATTAGGTCGAAAGTTGCTGGTCCACAAATTTGCGCCATGTTGCTACGAGTAACCGAGCCATGGCCTGAAAATTCATAATTTCTAGGTAATGACGTAGCTGGCGTTGAAACAAAGGATGTGCTGGGCAGTCTGTTATGTGTGTCGGCAGCATCTGCTGTTTGTAGTTTGCTTTTCATTCCCAGAAAACGCACCCTAATAGGGCAGTTCCCGTATACGTGCACGCCAGTGAGCCGTCCCACGGTGAACACGGCGTATCCTGGTAGCATTGTGAGACACGAAAGCTGTCCCTGTCTGTTTATTTTATTCAAGCCCATATAGGCAGTCTAGTTCATGCTTTCCACTGTCACTCGAAGGTCTACAACACGTTGCGTTACTTTTTAGATGTGCTGTCTTAAGCCCACTTTCTTTTTTGGACCGTCGCCCGTGGCGAAGTGTAGAATAATAAATAAGAGTAAAGTGAATAACCGAGCCATTTAGGTCGCCATAGCCCGACTATGAAACAAATCCGTAGCTTTTCCCTCTGCGTTCCTGCTGAGGTTTCCATTATTTCGTATTAGCTTGAACCACGGTCAGGATTATTGTCTCCAATGAAGAAACACCATTATCAGAGAAGATTACTCATATCCCTCAAAATGGGAAGCATATAAACGATGTATGCTGCCATGACCAACAGATGGGGCAGTAACCTATATGTTAGGAACGAAATTATGCAAGCGAGGCCAGAGCACTGCGGCAAACGATGTAAAATAAATTGAATCCGCTGCAGTGGCTCAATGTTTTGGACGGCATAAGCTGCTGACGGCAACGTCGCGAGACCGAATCCCGGTCACGATGCTCGTATTTTGACGGCGGCGAGGTACAACATGTATGTGCTGTCCGATGTCAGAGCACGTTAAGGAACTCCAGACGGTCGAAATTAATCCAAAACCCCTTACTATGCCGTCCCTCATATCTCATTCGTGGGTTCGAGACATTGAACACACATACCACCAAACATGGTGATATGCATGCAGCATCAGGACAGAAAAAAAGCTGAAGAGATTTTGGGGGAGAAGTGGGAGTTTATAGCATTTGTTATTCCCAAACTAACGTAGATCCCCATCTATACACGCGGCGCCATATGTATCCCAAAAAAATGACCAGACTTTGAAAGTTCTTTCAGGGGTGAGCAGTCTACGGTAGTTCTTATTTTTGGTCAGACAACTAGCGGCGCTAATGTTCTATCTTGAGACGTTATTCAAGCCACTTGTTTACTGTTTATCAGGCTTGAAGTACTTCGTTTTTGCTTATATCCTTGATCATCTGTACCTCCCTTGTTTAATACTTCAAGGGCGCTGACGGGAACGAATGGAAAGAAAAATTGAACAAATTTGCAAAATTAACGAAACTAGATCGCGACGAAACGCCGTGTGCGGAAATGACAAAATCCGGTCCATAACAGTGCCGGAGCAGGTATCAGGAGTAAAAAAAAACATAATTAAGAGCGCCCGGTTGTAAAATGAAGCGATCACTTTTGGAAGGTTGTTGGGAAAACGGGGCTGATGCTAGTCTGAAAACAGGAATAATAGGAGGTCTCACCTCGGTGAATTTCACTCTCTTAGTGGCAACGCAGCTTATTTCGGCAGCAGCTCCTCTCCGTAGAATAGTGCCCTGCCATTGTAGCAAGCACGGCACTATTTCGATCAGAACGCGTGTTATCTTGTTTGAGACATCGTCGCTTATCTTCTGTCGCGGGTCCAACCACAGAGGGCACTCCCATCGGGTAGCCGGATGTCATATTTTGCTACGTCATTGTTACCTTTCAGCTTGAACACGTTTGCGTACGTGTTCCACTCTCGTATGTGCAAACCGCTTCATTTCCCTTTTTCTTTTTCAGCCATGCGGCAGTAACAAAGCTTGGGCAATAATCTGTAAACAGCAATATGCCTACGTGGGAGTAAAAAGAGCGTAAGCTGTCTTCATGCCCACTCAAAAAGGAGTGCGCTAGAGGATAGCTAAATCCCTTTTTTTTTCTCTTTTCGCTTTCGACTGCTATAGGAGTCACGTTCACGCCTAAGGAGCTAGAAGAGCTGGAACTGTCCGAAATTAGCTCTTCGTTCCAGGGCTACTCAAGGGCATTATCAGGTGCCGTGTTTTAAATAAAGCAATGACTTTGTCTGACCCTTATAGATGATTTGAAATGTGCCACTACATGTAAATTTATACCCAGGTTCAAAATGCTTCTCTAGGTAACTGTCTTCAGACAGGGCGTTCTTTGGTTTGGTTTATGGGATTTAACAGCCCAAAGCGGCTAGGCTATGAGGGACGCGTAGCAGAAGGTTGCCCTCCAGTACAGATAATTTTTACCACCTCGGGTTCTTAAACGAAAGATCATATCACACAACACACGGGCCCCTGGCACTTCGCCTCCATCGAAACAGGGAGTTCTTTACACTTGCGGAATCATACGAAGACGTCTAAATTTTTTTCTTATGTTTTATTATGTTCAAGTTGAAAGTTGCCGCCATCACAATGAATTTTCAGGATGGTGTTCATTTTCTAGTTTGTGTGTGGTTTTCTTTGGCTCTACGTGTCTCGCTCTGGTACCGGGGAAGAACCTTGCTTTGTTGATTTTATATTACCTTGGTTGCATACCATTTAGTACTTCTAAGTTTACTCGCATTCGAGTAGGGTGCTTTCTGTCCAATTCATTTTGTTTTGTTTTTTAACAGCTCACCTGCGAAGCGCTGAGTAGTGAATTGCGCCAAAACCGGTTACGAATACGCTGTTCTTCGGTCTTGTCGTTCTTTTGTTTTCTGTTTTCGCCTTTTTATAAAAATTTTGGCGGGCTTTACTCCAGCAGTGAACATCAAACTAGCCCCCATCCTTGCCACATTGCGAAGGGTTCCTTTCCGATACTGTACTGTGAACCAGCAAGCACTCGACCTATACCCCAGACAGGACTATAGAAAGGAAACCGGCAGCCTCTCCCTGTCAAATTGCTGTTTGGAGGAAACCGCCACCCTCCAACTCTCCCGCTAGCTGTTCCTCAAGAACCACTACCTTGTAATGTCAGCTTGCGTCGGTGTCGTTGTGGACGGACTGCTGACCGTAATGGGGTCTTCGTTGCCGTTTAATATAGGACAAAACTGCATAGGAAAAAACACTACTTTAAATAACCAGTCCATAAAGCGATTGAAAAACTTGAAGGCATTTGTAGAAAAGCCGGTACATGGCAGACATATCTTTGCCTTGCATGTAAGAGTTGGATTGATCGGTTTCTATTTTAAAATATCAGGATGACCGCTTTCGGTGTTCATTTCGGAACACAGCTTTCAGAGGTAGAATTAATTAAAATTGAACAGGGGAAGTCGCTTTCAGCAAACATTTTTTTAATTTCTTGGAGTATCAACATAAAGTTTTTGTGCATATTACAAAAAAATTATCTGTGCTCTAACATTATATCAATGTAATATGGCGTAAAATTATTTTGTGATATATATTTTTAGCCTCCATCTTGACATGCCTGCCGAGTTAAGAAAATAAGGCAGAAGGCTAGCTCAACATTTATTAAGTTGCTAACTGTCGTGCTATAGACGGAGGACATTCTGTAATTTTTATTTCGTTAAGCACAAATTTTGCTTTTGAATTTTGAGACAGGGTGTTTCTTGAGTTACCTAAGTGAGAAGGCAATTTCATGCAAAAAATTTAAAGCTCGCAAATTTGAAAATGAAAATCATCCTTGATCTGCACTTTGGGCCTACGAGTGCAACACGAACTGGTTTAAAATAAACAAAACAGTCGGGAAGAAATAGGCTCCGCAAGCTGAGTATCTGGGCAGAAAACCGTAATGGAGAAAAACGCCCACCCGCCGCGGTGGCTGAGTGGTTAGAGCGCTCGGCTATTGATCGGGAATACTCGAGTTCGAACCCCACCGCAGCGGTTGCGTTTCGATGGAGGCGAAACGCAGAAGGCGCCCGTGTGCTGTGCGATGTGAGTGCACGTTTAGGATCCCCAGGCACCTCTCTCTTCTCTTCTTTCACTGCCTCCTTTATCCTTTCAATTACGGCGTGGTTCGGACGTCCTCCGAGAGGTGTCAGACAGCTACTGCTTCGCTTTTCGAGCATTTGCTTGCAATGGTTTTTCGAGCTAACGATTTTTTCAGGGCAATGAAACTTTAGGGCAGCATAATAAGCAAGGAACACCAACGGAGGAAATAACTTTTTAAATCAATATTTTTCGGGCTATCTTTGAGGATTTCATAGCCGTGTCCCCAATAAAGGGCTATAGACACTTAGTTGTGTTGGGTGGTCTCTTGTTTCAAATGATGCGTTAGTTATTACGATAAATTAATCACCCCGTGGTGTTCGCCTACGAACGCTAAACAATTTAATTTCTTTTCTCATATTGTTTCAGTTTCGGCTTCATTAGCCGAGCGATGGCTGTGACGCCATCGCTCGGCTAATGACGCTATCGCTCGGCTAATGGCTGTGACGCCACGTCAAGCACGGCAAAACTGTAATATAAACGCTGACACGGAGTATTAACTCACTACAGCACTTAAACCAGCTTAATTCAAGAGATAGAAATACAACAAACGACATATCAGCAATTACATTGCTGTTTATCTTTGCCTCACGTGAATAAAGGTACAACTACACGTCACAGCCATCTTTCGGTTGATGAACCGAAACAGCGTGAAGAAGAAATTTTACTATAAAGTATTCAGTAGTCGCGGGTGAACACCGCGGGGTTCTACATGTATACTAATGTCTACTTCATTGTTTGAAAGAACAAACACGCAAGCAAAAATTCAGTGTCTACAGTCTCATAAGACAGTTTGAGTCCAGATAACTTACAACGTATGCATGGAATAACTTTCTGTGACGATTATAATAGCTTTCTCCTGTATCACGTCGGGTTTAACGCCCTCAGGCTGGACATGCTGTGTGAGAAACGACGTGATGGATAGCTGCAGGTTCATTTCGACCACGCACAGTTCTTTAAAATGCACTGCATTTCGCTTGAATGAAAATCCGGCCACCATGACCGGAATTTTATCTCGCGTCTTTTGGAGCACTACACGAACGCCAAAGCCACTAAGACATCGCGATAGGCCGATTGTAATGGCTTTCAACGGAACCTGGTTACTACTTTACCAGCTCACACATTAAGATTAATTTCTCCACGACTGTATGAGGGCTCTAAGGGGGTTTTGGAGAACGGGCGTTGAACGAAAGACTACCTTCTCAGCTACGTAAGAATGCACCCTTGAACTGACGAGTGCAGTCTGAAATCCCATACGAGCGTTAAAAAAGCGAGAATGGGACTATCAAGATCATGGTAACCTCTCTGATTTTCCTTTTCACCCTTATTTTCACTGTTGGCTTGTTGTCTGATATTCCCCTGTATTCCTGTTCTAGTTAGTGCGATTCTGCCTTGACTTTAAATTTGGGAATCGCGCTGCCGTTCCTTTACCAGTTCAAATAAATGCGTTTGGTAATGCTGAACCTTTGGCCACGTGCGTTTGTTTTCTGTTTTGGGTTGTCTGCGTACACTATAGTGATCTAGCGAAATTTTGCAGTAGCGGACATGTCAATATATTTTGCTGCAGAGGCTGTCACAAGGATGTATTTATGTTAGATTGCTGTCGTTTGATAACATGCTAAATTGCTTGCAGTGAGCTTGCTGCGCAGGTATCTATTCAGCTTTGTTTTGGTTCCTAGATCGAAAAGCCTAAACGTCTGCACTACATTTCTCCCACTAGTTTGTCGTGTCCTTCGACAGGTCTGCTGCTTGTTCCGGCAAAGCGTAGCCAGTTCGATGGGGTTACTCTGGTTCCTCTGTTTTGCGGCTTCGTCGCTTGTCTGCTGCCTCGGCGCCGACCGCAACAAGGAGCCGAACACTGTGCCCGGGCGCAGTGTGATCGTGCACCTGTTCGAGTGGCGATTCGACGACATAGCCGACGAATGCGAGACATTCCTCGGACCACATGGCTACGGCGGTGTCCAGGTCGGTCGCCTTTTCGAATTATATTCTCTGATGGCATCGCTGAATAAATTTGTGCTCGTATATAAGCTAAGCAATTAAGATTGGCTATTAAATTCATATGCTCTCCTTTTTCTTCTCATGGCTATCTTTCTTCTCTCCAATGCGCGTCTCTGCTCGCCCGTTTGCACCAAGAAGACATCGCCAGTCAACGAGCACGGGATCATTTTTGGAGAGGTGGTGCGACGGCCGTGGTACGAGCGCTACCAGCCCGTCAGTTACAAGATCAAAAACCGCAGCGGGAATGAATCACAGTTCCGGGATATGGTCCGCCGCTGCAACCAGGCCGGGGTGAGGTCAGTGCTCCGCTAGACGCCCTGTGGCGTAACTCATGCGTCACGCAACACAGATTACGCACAACATGACAGGGTGCTTACTCGACAGCGGATACCGGCTTGCTGCAAGCAGGGTGCATTTTATGCAGAAAGCAAACACCGTGCGTTGTTGATTATTTACCCGTACTCCAAGCAGATATTATGGTTGTAGCAGAAGCTATATTACAACGATCAGACAAAAAGAAACAAACCAGCGCTCTCACCGTTGTATCCAACAAAAAAGACAAAAATTTAGGCTGCAAGTTAACTTCAAGGTATTTAGGCAAGTAAAAAGACACAAACTGAGAAAACTACTGCAACTCAAGGCATCCTCACTATACAAAATACCCTCGAGTTCTTTTAGGAAGTTGTTGCACTCAAAGACACTTGGGGTATCTTGTTATTCTTTCATTCTTTTATAGAAAACTTTTCTTATTGAAATTTGTTTTTTTTTGTGGAAATCAGAGCCAGTCTATACTTTGCGTTTTGCCCTGTTCGCCACGTAGTAATTACTTGTACAGAAGTCCGAAGGTTTTGCAGCTTATTTCCAGAGAAACGGTTTCGACGGAGAAAAAGTGTACTTTTTTCGGCGTTCTTGAAATATAGGAACCCGATTTTTATGCAGAATAACGACTACTCTGCTCTCTTTCTGTCCGGTAGCCAGCTAGATGCATGCCTGCCTAACAGCTAGCGCGGTCCGAATTTGGCGAACCTAGCGCCTACTTTCTTCAGTTTGCGGCTTGCATAACGTATACTCAAAGCCTCCTCTATTTAAAAGCTAGCAGCATCGCTCGCATCAAAACGGGACCCTTTGGTAGCCTTTGTTTTTTTTATTCGTCCTATTTGGAGGTACACACATGATTAGAAGCTCACGGCATAGTGCGAGATGTTGGTATGCCTCGCGAAGAAAAAGATATCAAAATTTAGTCACCCTATTTCTTTTGCCACGTTAACAGTCCTGGGGCGCTTTCCTCCTTTCACCGCAGGCACGGGAATTGAACGCAAGAGCACAGGGAACGGTAGTACGATGCAGTTTATTGAATGAAAATTAGTTTATTCGAATAAAAAATAAGGATGGGGGATTGACAAGGTTTCGTAGTCAGTGACTGTTCTGGGACGTCCTAAAGAGAGGTCTTGATTTTCAAGAACAAGCAATCTGGCTGGCATTAAAATCGAGGAGGCGTTTGATATGAAGGCCATGTGCTGCCTTTTGAACTGGACATCCAATCTCGGGGACGTCAGGGAACCTGTGACTGCATGCCTTCTGCGGAGTCGCTGCGTGTGGGGAAATGAGCGGAGACATTTAGAATAGGGTGACGCTATCGGTGAGGGGCGGCATAGAGGAAGAGCGGAGGGCCAGTACACAGGCGCAAGAGAAAATCGCCTCTCCCTCCGGTTATTTTCCTGCTCCTGAACACGGGCCCCCGCTATTCTCATGTGCCTTAAACCGACAGCGTCATCCTGTTCTACAGGTCTCTAATAATTCAAGCAATGAAAAAGCGATCAGACCTCCAGCTCACCAGGGGGCGAGGAATTGCCAAGGGTTAACGAGCCACAGGCCCTCTTTTCTGTCCTCCTCACCACTCTAGGGGCACCTTGTCATGCAGCAACTCGGGTGTTACCAATGGCAAGCATTTGCTTTCATGCTCCGAAATAAATCGCTTGTCAGATTTTATTCGGGCTTTCATAAGGAGCCGGCGTATTCTCTTATAGCAACGTAGTCAAGAGTGTAATTTTAGCATTCAAGTTTCTATATTTTTGTTTCAGAGTGTATGTCGACGTCGTTATCAATCACATGACAGCTGACTTAGAGACCAAAAAAGGTACGGCTGGCTCCAGCTTCAATTATGCGGAGTCCAGCTACCCCGCCGTGCCGTATGGCCCGGAAGACTTCAACAAGAAAGAAAGTTGTGGTACCTCATCGGGTATCATCGAGGACGACAACGATGCCATCCAGGTGAGCGACGAATTTTTGCTGCATATCTGGGTTAAAAAACACAAAAGCTAGCGCAGGTTTATTTAATTTTCAGTTGAGTTTCAATTTATTTGCCCCCATTCGTGTAAAAGCATTACAGAGGGGAGTGGTGGCTATAAATATAAAAGCATAAAATGCACGAAACCAAAGAAAATGCAAACACAAATGTGATAGTAATACAAAATAGGTCTCAAATCTATCACACCCATGACATCCCAGGAATCTAAGCCGCTGGGAGAACAGCCGCAGTGCGAGTTGGGGCAATAACCATTTGAGTGAATCTAAACAAGGGACAAGTATCGTTGATTATAAAAATTCTGTGTCGTCAAAGAAAGGGACGCTTTTACGCACACTGCAATTCTTTGGTAGGTTCGTGTTTTTTTATCCAATGAATTGACATGCTCCATGACATGCTCCATATTATTAGACCCATGGAGCATGTAAATTCATTGGATAAAAAAGACACCAACCTGGCAAAGTACGGCAGTGTGTGTAAATGCGTCCCTTTCTTTGACGACACATAATTGTTATTTTTTCATAGTGACAAAACTACCAGAGAAGTCGCCGAAGCATTCCAAACCATCAGGAATTATAATAGTTACGGTAACAGAACTTCTTTAATTTTGTCAGCAACAGAAATGACATTTCTGCACAAATGATAGATTGGAAGGCAGATACGTCACGTGTGCATGTTGGCATTTTGGATTTTTATCTCATCATCGAGTTATGACCGTGCGCATGTGTGTCCAGTTTTGTACGCATAAATTGACTTCTTACTTCAAATAAATAAGTTCAAAGTTCAGCGCCATGTTTGTCTCCCCCCCTTTCTGCTCCTGATGGCTAGGAACTATCAGCCTGTTCACGCGATGAAGTCAAGTGGTTGAAAAAATTTCCCGCGCAGGCGCTGTTGGGAGATGAAGGTTGAAAAGGCAGGGAGTGTACAGGTAAACCCGATAAACGACACAATTCGGCTGCTCGATCGTGTGCCCGTGGAGAAAGGGACATTCACGGACGTTGTCAGAACAGCTGTCATAAACGTCAGGTTTTCGGTTGAAAACAAGCCTGTCGAAACGAACTTGAAAGATAGATGGGTTGGGCGATTCTTTGGCAAAATCGACTAGCATCTTGCGAGCGCAACGCGCCACTTTGCAGTGGTCTTCGCCAACTGAGATGCCGCTGTCTGTCAAGTTCACAAGCTCTGAAAAAATGGGTCCCTTCAGTTTCGAAGAGTTAAATTTTACTACGACCGGGCTACGCATATATGTATGACAAAAGGGCCACATGTGCGGTGCACTCGTTCAATCTAGGCAGGTTTCAACTGAGAGTCTAGGCAAGATATGATTGACCGGGTGAGTTTTTTTTTTCTTTCTGATTCAAGTTCTAATTCTCGCCAGCGACGCCATTAAACACAAAATTATGTCCTCGCGCCCTGTCTCTCATGTCAGTTAACCTCAAAGTGACAGCGTCATTTTGTTCGATCACAGCCGACAACTCTGGGTCAACTTGGACTGTGCTAATTCTGATTTGTACTAAGGCAAGCTGTTTGTCAATTTTTAATAACTCGCTGTTGAGGGTCTCACGGTTTGCCATTGTGTCACGAACCTTTTGTGTGAGGTCGGATTACGCCAACAACATGCAGTCTTGAGTCGAGATATCTGCACTTTGCGCGAATATCTCAAAGTGTATTCATGACATCGCTCTGACGTAGATCATCCAGGCTGTAGCAGTTTTCAGGAGGAATAGGTGCTTTGTTTGGGGGACCTAGGTTGACCTCCAAATCGCCACCGGTCAAGAGCAAATTGTAAAACCTTGTAGACCACACCTCAGACAGCTTACACAAGACTCGTGGGCACGGAAGCAGCAACAAGCAAGGATTGTTTATATTTATGTAAAGGGTGAAGGTGCCCCTAACGTGTACGACATTACAACGTTTAGTCTAAGACTTGGCGTCAGTTATTCTGCCTCCAAATCCATGCTTGCTGATTCCACGCCCACTCTACTCCATAAATAAACATCTTCCATTGTATGCCAGTCTGCACTGGTTGGAGCTGCAATAATGGAAGCTTTAAAGTAAGCAGATTTACCACATTAAGAATCAGTGGCATGTTCAATGCTTTGCAGTGCAAGATTACGCATCGGTGGGTGCTTGTGCGGGGGTGTTGTTGCAAGTCCGCTGTCAATAATAATAATTGTTTTTTGGGGGGGAAAGGAAATGGCGCAGTATCTGTCTCATGTATCGTTGGACACCTGAACCGTGCCGTAAGGGAAGAGATAAAGGAGGGAGTGAAAGAAGAAAGAAAGAAAGAGGTGCCGTAGTGGAGTGCTCCGGAATAATTTCGGCTACCTGGGGATCTTTAAAGTGCACGAACATCGCACAGCACACGGGCGCCTTAGCGTTCTGCCTCCAAGTCCGCTGTCAACCAAATACAACTTCTACAAGTGCAAAGTTTCCATCCCTCTTATAGGTATTGAAAATGTGTCCACTGCATATGTTCCTTTCTGTCATTGATCTAAGCAGTCATATATATTCCGCCAGTGACTTCCGATTCACATGATAAATATCGCTCTAATGACGTACTTTCGGGTATGTGAGGTGGCATTGGGAAGTGCCAGGCAGCTACAGCAGAGACTTCTTTACATAGCACTTGATCTGCCGCGCGGAGCCTGGTTACGCTGTCATGGGAACACTGATGTTAACTGCCGCGAAAGCATCTACGAACCACACTGACTACTCCTGCCAATGTGGAATACTTTCGACGCATATCTTGACGCACCTTCAAACGCATCGTGATCTGTTCACACGAGGTGTTGCGAAAAGGATCACCAAAACTTGCGTGCAGGTGCGCAACTGTGAACTCCTTGGAATGCGAGACTTGAACCTTGGCCGAGAGGAAGTTCGAGACAAGGTGGCGGATTATATGAATCGGCTCATCGACAGCGGCGTTGCCGGTTTCCGCGTCGACGCCGTCAAGCACATCTGGCCGGCTGACCTGGAAGCCATCTACGGCAGGCTGAACGACCTCAGCATGGAATTCTTTCCTCCAAACACTAAGCCGTTCATCTACCAAGAGGTCATCGACATGGGTCACGGGGAGCCGATGTATCGCTGGCATTACCAACACCTGGGAAGGATCACCGAGTTCACATACAGAGCCAAGCTAGGTACAGAGATCGTATCTTTACATTCGGTTTCAGTAGTTATTCCGCAGTTTTTTGTTGTTTCAACGTTAATCCTCAGTCATTGCATACGGCGAAAGCGTCTCTATATACTGCATGCTTTCTTATGTGTGCACACATAATTAACGCAGGCGTTGTTCGATGCTTTCTATCTTGAAGCACAGTTTGCAGTCACTCCTTAGCCCTGACCTTGCCTATATCATTTCTTGCATAGTTTTCAGGCGTATACAAAAGAGAAGTAAATCATTACGAGGAGGGAGGAAAAAACTCTTTAATTAAACAGCTGCGACACTTGTTAACACCTCAAGAATTTGAGGCTGTTGTTAGCTACTGGTGTGGTTAGGATTGCTTGCAACTACTCTGCCCACGATTCCTCTATCGAAGCGAAACTTATTTAATTAAAATGAGCAATTTGGGCAGCATTATGCTTCTCATGAGCACAATACACACAGCAGTCATCGACTGCTGTTACCGACATAGCACTCCAGGTCACAGTCTCGAAGGAATTTTAGGAGGGGGAAGCCTCCTCCTACATCGGTGGTGTCCGCATGGCTAAACAATGTCTTCGAATGAAGCGCAACACCTTTGTGTTGTTTCTGTCCTCTTGAAAGAAGCGAGTACGACACATCTGTCCGCGCTGAAATCTTGGCAGCACATGAATTAATGTTCTGCACCATAGCGCACACGATGCCAGGCCCATCTTATGCACCCACTCTGTACGAGCCGAAACTGTGATAATGCGGTGTAGTATAGTTGCTTGGGAACAACAACTTCGAATACCATCGAAGCTTTAACAACCCTATAAGAGGAAGCCATTAGAGCAATAGAAAGTTCCAAGCCTGGGAAAACAACCGGAGACTTCTTCGAAAGGCACACCGTGTTGTATATGCATCAGTTATATAATATAAACTTGCAATGCACATTTATCTAGCGAGGAGAAAAAATCGGAATTTTTTAAGCAATTATACCTTGAAAAAATTAATCCTTGCCATTTAGAGTAGTTAAATATAGAATGCCATGACATAGTACGAATTATAGACAGCAAAATTTTGAGTAATAAATACTCCCTCTCCTATATCAAAATAGAGCAATTAACATTGCAATGGAGACTTCAACCTAAGTGTTTAAGAGAGCCTTAATTAAATGTTTCAGCAATGTTCTACTGTTTGATACGTTTTGATGAATTTATGTCTTAACAATGGTGACCTCTGTCCGATAACACTTTTTCATTTATTAATACATGATCCCTTTTCGTGCAAGGCCTGTATGTATTGTTTTACATGGTGAACTATGTCTGCTTTGTCGATTAGTTCTATGACTGTTTTGCTTGAAGTATTATGTAATTGTTGTAATGCTCCTTGATTAATTCTGCATGTAATGTCCTTTTAGTCCTGTATTTGTAGTTGCTGCATTTTGAATTTCCTAGGATCGAAGTTTGTGTTTTTTGTTCAGAAAAACTGCACTGTTTTCGAACAAAATAAGGGTTTAGAGACTCAGGTACACATTACCTTTTGTCACCGATTCTTTAGCTTTCTGTATACAGAAAACTTAGAACAAATAAAGAATGAAAAAAAAAAACTCTTTGACGTCAGCATATGCTTGTCTGGTTAGGTGATCAGACACGCAAGCAGCGCTATCCTAACACTTAATGAAGTTTCAGTATGCTATTTTTTAGTATGCAAGCATGTACTGCGGGACACGACATGTGGCCGCGAGAGCTGTACTGACCTCTTCTCTTGTTGTGTCGTGGCTGGCTGCTTTAATTCCACCGACCGCCTGCCCATTGTGGGCAACAGCTACTGCGGCTAGTACACCTTCGGGACCCGCAAAATTGACGTAAAATACGCCTTCCTGCATGCCGTAGTGTCTATCGATTCCCTTTGGCGTTGCTTATTTTCGTACCTAGTGGTACGCCGGCCGCATTTTTCCTGGAAGAGGAATAGCCTTGCACTATCCGCTCTAGGCGCTTGGAAAGGCATGGGGGGGGGGGGCACACAATGTTGACGTTACACAGGACCATCCCACTTGCCTGTGCTGTTGCCATCCGGACGATATGAGCCGTGAAGAGTGCCTCGATAAGTTTTTCTGTGGTGTTGTGAAGCCCCAAGTGAACCAGTCTTTCCGTTGATGTTGATAACAGTAGCCCCATAGCTCTTTTGTTGGTCATTCTGATTGCGGTGTCAAAATATTTTATATCAGGATTCTTGAGGCGAAGGTGTGGTGCCACACATGCGATACGACTGATAACAAATGCCTGTACAAGGCGAAGGGTGTATTTTTGTTTAATACCTCGTTTCTTGGCTATGATTTGGGCAATAATTCAGGAAACTTATTCAGAACGGAGCTTTTGTGTAGTAGTAAATGATTGCTTCGGGTTTTGATGTGAAAGCCGAGAATTTCTAGTGTGTCCACTTTATGTATTTAGGAGTCTTTGACCTGAGTTTTTATGATCTCTTGGTTCTTCCGTTGTCGAAAGCTAAAAAGACTAACTTTTCTGTGCAACGTGCGAGTCCACAGTCCAACATACGTTTAGGCAGTCTTTGCCGCTTCCTGGAGGCAATCTTCTATTCTGCCCATGCTGCCCGTCGTGGTACATATTCTAATGTCACCTGCGTACAAACCGTGATTGATGAAAGGAATCTGATTTATTTGGGAGGGAAGGCCTATCACGGCTATCTTTGAAGAGAAGTGGATGAAGCACCGCTCCTTGCGCGGTAGCTCTTGTTCCCATCTTAACTTGCTGAGTGTATTGCGTTCCGATGCTGATTTATACCTCCAGTTCAGTGAGGAACTTGCGGATGCAAGTATATGTCCGTGTCTCGCAGTGAATCGCTTGGAGATTGTCTAGTATTGTCCAGTGTTTCACGTTGTGAAATGCTCCCTTCAGGTCTAATGCAAGAATTGCTCTCTGGCTGTTTTTCCGCGATGGATCAACTTCTTTCTTCAGTTGGAGGATGATGCCCTGCGTTCGTTGTCGATAGCTAGGTGTTTTTCCGAGGTCTTCAGGGTTTCGGTTAGTTGGTTTTTGTGCTGAAGCAGTGAGGAAGCTCAATCGTCATAGTTACTTTTTATGGCTGGGAGCGGTGGACGAAATTATTCTGGAGCCCACCATTACGCCACGTCTTACTTTCTTCTTGCACTCCCACCTTCCTCCTTCAACGCAGTTACTGCACGCTTTCCTTTCAAAAAAAAAAAATCCGCCATGGCGCTGTTCGGGTGTACACTGAGAAGTTAAAGAGTTATTGCACCCTTTCCTTTCCTCAAAGAAAATTTTTCCTCGTCGCAATAAATGTGCCCACACAAAGGAGAGAGAGTTACTACGTTCCTTTCCATAGAATCAGTTAGCTGTTTCATGACTGTCTTTTTGGAGCAACTAGAGTTTGTTAGCGTGCAAATACTTATTTGATTTTTTTTCAAAAGGGGCAGTTTTGCGCAAGGGACCAGGAATGCTACTGAAGCATCTCACAAATTTCGGCGAGTCCTGGGGATTCCTGCCAGGCGGTGACGCGGTAGCTTTCGTCGACAACCACGACAACCAGCGGGGACACGGAGCAGGCGGCGCGGACATCGTGACCTTATTCGAGCCCCGGCTGTACAAGATGGCCGTCGCGTTCCTCCTGGCCTGGCCGTACGGGCTGCCCCGCGTGATGAGCAGCTACCGCTGGCCCCGGGACTTCCGCGACGGTGTGGACCAGAATACTTGGTACGGGCCGCCATCCGACGCCGAGTGGAACATCAAGCGGGTCATTCGCCACCCTGACAACAGCTGCGGTGGCGGATGGGTCTGCGAACACAGGTGAGAATCGTTTGTTTATAGATACCTGTAAACGTAAGTTCCCTCAGGGACAGCCTGCAGAGTTTCAGCGAACACATTTAATCACCGGTAACGTAGTGCTAATATAAATACGTTCGTGATCGTGAAACGTGATTCGCTCGCCCGATCCTCGGGAGGCCTCTTCAGCGGTAGCTTCTTGATATCCCGGTTTACCGTGGGCACACTAGAGCATGAAGTCATCCGCGTAGATGGGTTGTGTGAGATGTGGAACGGTGGCATGTTTAGCCCCGATCATTTTTATTACCAAGTAAATCAATGTGTGCGATAAAATAGAGCCCTAAGATGCTCCCAATTTGATGCGTACAGGTTGGGAGGCCTAATAATTCGAGCCCATGCCTCTCACTGTCATCGTAAGACAAGTTTTGTTCAGTTAAATTGTCTGACTCTTGGATCTGTTTCCCGAAGTTTAGCGGAAATTGCGCTGTGGAACACATTGTCAAGGCCCTTTTCATGTCCACTCCCACAAAAGTTCGGAGTTAAACCGCTCTGGGACTGCATACAGATATTTAATTCGTGCAAGCACATCCTAACTGTACACGTGACTGCGTAAGCCAATAACTGTAAGGAGTAGATGTTTTGTTATCAGAAAAGCAAAGACTCGGCAACTGTCTCACTTCTTGGTGGCCACCTAAACCGCACTGTGAAGGAAGGAAGGAGCAAGGAAGGAAGGAAGGAAGGAAGGAAGGAAGGAAGGAAGGAAGGAAGGAAGGAAGGAAGGAAGGAAGGAAGGAAGGAAGGAAGGAAGGAAGGAAGGAAGGAAGGAAGGAAGGAAGGAAGGAAGGAAGGGCGGGAGGGAGGGAGGGAGGGAAGGAAGGAAGGAGTGAAAAAATATTGGAGGGCGCTTAAGCTTCGCTTTTTGAGAGTGGAACGCGACAAGCACTGTCAGGGGGTCCACGAAACGCCATCGCCCGTTCGGCGCGACGCCTTGCCCATTAGACAAATCGCTCTGCTACGTAAGGTGAAACGGACGCGCGGAGCGGCAAACCACGCAGAAGAGCTGCCAGGCGCTTTGCCAAAATAATAATAATAATAATAATAATAATTAATAATAATAATAATAATAATAATAATAATAATAATAATAATAATAATAATAATAATAATAATAATAATAATAATAATAATATTAATTGATTTTTGGGGAAAGTAAATGGCGCAGTATCTGTCTCATTTATCGTTGGACACCCGAACCGCGCCGTAAGGGAAGGGATAAAGGAGGGAGTGAAAGAAGAAAGGAAGAGGAGGTGCCATAGTGGAGGGCTCCGGAATAATTTCGACCACCTGGGGATCTTTAACGTGCACTGACACCACACAGCACACGGGCGCCTTAGCGTTTTTCCTCCATAAAAATGCAGCCGCCGCGGTCGGGGTCGAACCCGGGAACTCCGGATCAGTAGTCGAGCGCCCTAACCACTGAGCCACCGCGGCGGGTTGCCAAAACGAGCGGTACTCAAATTGCAGTCGTAGTTCGTCGGGTTCGAATCCGGAGTTCCCGGGTTCGAACCCGACCACGGCGGCTGCGTTTTTATGGAGGAAAAACGCTATGGCGCCTGTGTGCTGTGCGATGTCAGTGCACGTTAAAGATCCCCAGGTGGTCGAAATTATTCCGGAGCCCTCCACTACGGCACCTCTTCTTCCTTTCTTCTTTCACTCCCTCCTTTATCCCTTCCCTTATGGGGCGGTTCAGGTGTCCAACGATATATGAGACAGATACTGCGCCATTTCCTTTCCCCAAAAACCCAATTATTAATTATTAGTTCGTCGGCACATCGTTCTCGACAAACCCGATGCCACGAACGCCAGCATAGCTTCCGCTCCGAACGAACGGGCAGCAAGCCGCAAGCGTCGTGGTGAACGCGCTTTGAATGTGCGCGGCGTTGTTGGCCGCTCACCGCGTGATTCCTGCGTGCCCGCACGGCCCCAATGCGCCCGAAGGAGAGATATGTCAGGCGCGTCAGTTCCTTTCCTTTAAATCAATTTTAATTTCATTTTCCTTTCCTTACGGCGCGGTTCGGGTGTCCACAGAGATACGTGAGACAGGCCTCATTTCCATTTCTTGAAACCAATTTCCATTTCATTTTCCTTCCTAGGGCTTGACGTCCCATCGTCTGTCCTCCATCAGGTACTTAGTTACACGCAGTGACCGAACACTCCGCGAGTTCTACCTTGAACGATTAATAACTGGACGCCCCACTCCAGTTGTAGCCAAACCAGTGCTGTGCGCGTGTGTTTTAATTCCTCCAACATGAACTAATCACGCGCACAACCTGGACACATTTCTTATTGTGTAAATAGTTTGTATATACTACTTCTCCCCCTATCATCTCCTCCTGTCCCCTCCCCTCTTTCATTTCATTTCTCCATTCTGCCTGCTATCCTTTATTTCCGCTGCCCCAGCTCAGGTGCTTCAGTATCGATGGCAGATGCCGGTGCTAGCAAAAATATTTTCCTTCCATTCTACTATACCCGCCGCGGTGGCTCAGTGGTTAGGCGCTCGACTACTGATTCGGAGTTCCCGGGTTCGAACCCGACCGCGGCGGCTGCGTTTTTATGGAGGAAAAACGGTAAGGCGCCCGTGTGCTGTGCGATGGTAGTGCACGTTAAAGATCCCCGGGTGGTCAAAATTATGCCGGAGCCCTCCACTACGGCACCTATTTCTCTTTAGCTTTCACTCCCTCCTTCATCCCTTCCCTTACGGCGCGGTTCAGGTGTCCAACGATATATGAGACAGATACTGCGCAATTTCCTTCCCCCCCCCAAAAAAACAATTATTATTATTATTATTTTTACTATTATTTTAATAAAGAAAACCACTAGCACCACCACCATTTTCCTTCCTTTGCGGCGCGGTCCCGGTTTTCTTCTGAAATATGTGACAGGCGTCCCTTCCTTTCCTAGCGCTGCTGTCGCGCGCTATCTGTTGGGGCAGTGGCGTACATTGCGAGGAGTAAGAGGAGGAATTCTTCGCTTACTGGCAGGAGGAAGAATTTTTCGCTCACGGCCGACGCCGAAGACACCGGCTTTTCTGCAACACAAGCTCCTTAACGCTATCGCGTTAAAAAGGAGGAAGAGAGGTGCCGCAGTATTGGGCTTTGGAAAGATGGTGGCCCCGTTATAGGTGCCACTCCAGGCTAGTGAGCCACGCTCTCTCCGTAACTTTTCTGCAAAGGAAGTGAACGACATAGGGCGGAGTTGTACGGGTGACATCATTGGTATGCCAGGTTTAGCAACGAGAATGTCACGGGCGGAATTCCATATTAGTTTGACATGCACTCTCCCCAAACTCGATTTGTATGACGTATCAGTTATCATCGTTACAAACAAGAAAACGCGCACCCATAATTTAGGCATCTATGCTTCTTTAAGGTGGTTATGCACTTTAGTCTACAAATAGTCTACAGATAATCATAGACAAAAGGATATTAAGCCGGTTTTAGACTTTAGTCTGTAGATAGTCTCTAGTCAGCCTATAGAAGAATTCTAAAGGATGGCTATAGAGTCTATAGAATGTCTATAGCCCACTTAACAAACACATGAAAGCACTTAAAACGCGGCATTAACATTTTGCTTTCTTGTTCTCCTTGGTTCTCCTTCCAGGTGGCGCCAGATCTAGTCGAGTTACACAACGTTGCGGGTTTCATGCCTGTCACCAACTGGTGGGACAACGGGTACCACGCGATCGCTTTCGGTCGCGGTAACACCACCTTCATCGCCATCAACAACGAAGACTTCCGTTTGGACGTGGTTCTTCAGACGTCCTTGCCCCCGGGAAAGTACTACGACGTCATTTCTGGCAGCAAGACTTCCACTGGCTGCAGCGGAAAGGTGATCGATGTTCGCAATGATGGCAAAGTTGATCTCAGCGTGGACAACGCCTGGGAAGACCCAGTGGTTGCCCTACATATCGAGGTAAGAGTCCCCTGTTCACGTATGCGTTGGCAGTCTACGTAGATGCGATATTGAGCTTTCTTGTTCTATTTTGAACAGACTGAATAAGATATCATACTCAGAATCCTGAAAAAGCGCATTTTTCAATGGCAAGTTGTTAAGGAACGCAATTTTTTTTTCATAAATTGTAAGATTACACTACAACATTCTATATATCCGCAGGTCTTTTCTCGGCAGGCTTGCGTACCATACCACGTAGCCAACCATGTGACTGGTGACGTGAACAACTACGTGACGAACCACGTAACCAGCCACGGCGCCTCCTCCTCGCCATCTGGCGTGACGTCAGAGGAGAAGCCGTGCGCCGCGCCGTCAGCGTGACATCAGAGGAGGCTAACCAAGCTATGCCTTATTAGCTTGCACTACGTATATCCTGGCATAGCCTAGCTAAGTCACTGCCAAGTTTTTTTTACTAACGGTTTCGCGATCGTCCAAAACGTTCCTCATTGGTTTTTTATGGCGGTCTTAACTACTCGATGCGCGCAATACAGAAAATTAAAAAAAAAATTTTGCTACGCATCAGAAGAATGGAATAATACCTTCAATATTTCTATAGAATTTTTTACAATATTCAACAGTTCCCTCACTATTAAACTTGACTTCCAAGACTGGTGCACTTTCTGGGTGTAAAACTCCCTGCTATCATGCTAACACCCATTCGTCGCTCAGCTTTGTCATCATTTTGACGGTCAGGCAACTGGCCTTATCCAGTCCGTCGTTTTAGCAAAAAAAAAAAGTGAGGACAGGAGCCTCTTTTATTATCGTACGAAGCTCAAAGTGACTTGTATTACAACAGTTATCAACTGAGACATCAAAGCTGGCGTGATATGCGAGAAAAAAATATTTCAGCTTTTCCACCTAGAAACACTCCCAAAAGCCTCATGCGGTCTAGGCTGTCATTGCCACTATAGCTCCGGCAGGTATAATGGAAGAATGTGGCAGTGAAACAGGAAGCACACAAATAATTGGTACGCTGAAACAATAATTACTACAAACAGTTAGTGAGACAAGTAAAAATTCATTCGAAAAATTTTGTCCTTGAAGTGAATAAAGCTCACGTGTCTCATGTTGACCTTGCAAAGCCAGTACCTTTTTGAATTAAAAAAAATTCCAAAGCTTTGGTAGAGTAAAGAGTTTTTTCCATTATGTATTTAGTGTGAAGGACTATGATATTCCAGTTTTCATTATCACGGATTGTATATGCTACAGAACCTTTCTAATGATGGTAATTCATGATGATGATAGTGACAGGTAGGAACCAATTATGATGCTTACCGAAATAAAAATGAGTAAAATGCTGATCTTCCTGTTAATGTCTAACCCACATTTGATGTGGGATTTAGCTTAATGTATAATTACATAATTGCTCTTTTCGACCGCGCTCTGCAGCCGTTACCTTTGTGGCGCACCATTTCTCCTCTTTCTGATATGTACATGCATACTCCGCATCAAAGCGATCGTGCAAAGCTGTCAATGTTAGATCTGATGGCCGCTCATGCTAAGAAATCGTGGACAAATGCTTTGTATAAATGCTTTGTTCAACCGAAAGTTTATATGAACACAATATTTTCATGCATAATATGGTTCCACTATAACTATCAAAACATCCGTAGGTCGCCCCTCGGCAGGCATGCATTTTTTACCATTAACGTTATTGCTACCGTCACAAACGTTCCCCTTCCGTTTTTTATAGCAGTCTTAACTATTCGATGCGAGCAATGCACAAATACTAAAAGAAAGATTTCTCTATTCATCGAAAGACAGGGCCATATCTTTAATACTTCCGAAACAGTATCTTACAATATTCTACGGTTGCCGCAGAACTAAAGTTTATATCCAAAAGTCCTGGACTTGAATCAGGAGCTGAAATCGCTAGGGTGTTCTCGTGTAAAAAAAAAAGAGAGACCTTAGTGTTGAGCCAAATTGCGTGTTGTGTCTGATATGAATACCCGGTTGCGCGGCAGCCAAGATGCCGGACAATCACGAAACGTTCACGGGTGCGAATAGCCTCGGCAGTTCACGTGCATATTGGCTGCCGACAGCACAACTTCCATACGCAGCACCATCACAGTTTTTGGTGGTACGTACTCTGGGATCCTCGGAAGTGTTTCGCACAGCATGTGATCTTCTGATAAATTTCTTGTATAAATATTGTTATCTAGCTTTACTGGTAAATGTTTAGTGCATCAAATTCCATACGACCAGACGGTATTTCTACAAGATGGTAAAAATTGAAAAAGAAATGTAAGATACAAAAGTAATGACCTGTGATACGGGACCAGCGTCAAATTATACTGTGCCCCTGCTCCACGTCTACTAGAAACAATCATTGGAAATATGAGAAATACCCGCCCCTGCTCCACGTCTACTAGAAACAATCATTGGAAATATGAGAAATACCCGCCGCGGTGGTTAGGGCGCTCGGCTACTGATCCGGAGTTCCCGGGTCTGAACCCGACCGCGACGGCTGCGTTTTTATGGAGGCAAAACGCTAAGACGCCCGTGTGCTGTGCGATGTCAGTGCACGTTAAAGATCCCCCGGTGGTCGAAATTATTCCGGAGCCCTCCACTACGGCACCTCTCTCTTCCTTTCTTCTTTCACTCCCTCCTTCATCCCTTCCCTTGCGTCGCGGTTCAGGTGTCCAACGATATAAGAGACAGATACTGCGCCATTTCCTTTCCATAAAAACCAATTATTATTATTATTATTATTATTATTATTATTATTATTATTATTATTATTATTATATGAGAAAAGAAGCACGCGCATGGCAGCAATCGGACGTTGTGAAAGAGTAACATACGAAGAGCATTTTCGCAACTATGCACTAAAGCTGCCGCTTTCTCCCCGCATATTCTATAAATACTTGATTATTGTTTTTAGATCAGAGACGCGGGAAAGAGTAGAACAGAGTATAAGTGGATGCTGAGGCCGTTGCCATTTTGGGATGTCTTTGCCGCCGTATGATTTATAGGTTTATGAAAGCGAAGACTAACTGCTGGCGCGCAACCGCGATCACCGGCAGCTGTATCAAAAGCATGGCTAACCGATGAAAAAGATCCCAAAGAGGAACTGTCCGACAAGAATCGTTAGCAAGAGGGGCCCAATAGCTGTAAATTAAGGTCCTCACTCTCTTAAAAAAGCGGTTTGTTCTGTTTTTCACGCATTTCGGCGCTTGGGTGGTCAAACGTTCCATCAGCAGCAGGCTTGGCTAGCGCTGATGGCTAGGCTTTTAAGCCAGCTTAAAATCTAATTTTTTCCTATGACGTAAGCAACGATGCAAGGAGAGTTTCATTAATAACACGTTTTTATTAGCTTGTTTTTTAGATTGCACGTACTACAAAGAAGTGAGTAATAATTTGCTAGGCAGTTAATACTGTGCGGCGTGGCCCCAGATGAATGTTAGCTGCAGTAATGGGCATAGTACTGCGAGGTGACAAGATTCAGTTCAGTGAAAAGCAATGAGGGTTAACCACGCCCTTACGTGCAATTAACATATCTTGCAAGGTGATAATTCACTGCCTTAACCTTTAGTTTGTTGCTGTCAAAATGAGGTGAAGCGGGAAATGTGCCTCCGACCGAAGTGGTGGCCTAGTCGATTAATCATCCGCCTCGCATGCGGGAGGTGTGTGGGTGGAACCCAAGTGCCGCGGGGTATCCACCGGTGATATAAAAGGTAAAAGTTTCTCTTGCCTGGCGCTCGACTTATTCAGGGTGAAGTGCTTTGGAAATGGGTGCTTGACCCCACCTTGAGTAGAACAAAAACCTTGTGCCATGGCGCTGTTTGGCCACAGATGCCCTTTCACCATAAAAATTTGTCATCATCAATATGAGGTGCCTAGAATATTCTTGCGGCAGTTATATATGTTACTTTGTAGGCGTGCGCAAGGGTTCTTAACAAACATCAGTCATTCGGATATTCAGATTTCGAGCGTAGATTCAGCTTTAAAATTAATTGTTCTTCTATTTGAGGCCGTCACACTGCTACTGAGTGCTAACAGAACTTAAGCTAGGAACGAAATGAAATGTGCTTTAACGCAATGCAGCCGTATAGAAACTCTCCTTGAGCCTAAACAAACCATGATTATCTTGTAAATACTGCATGAAGCAGATAAAGCCACGTACCAGCTGGAATCGCGAATGCTTATATAATAAATTCCGCAGATATTTTATGTTCTTAAAGAATAAACATGTCCTCACCGTTGGCTTACACAGGGGGTCACCAAAAACAATAGTGGCAACGTCGAAAATCGCTGTGACGCAGTGGCTGTGCGTGAAAAAGAATAAAAGAAGTTCTGCAATAGATATACGTGTTTGATATTTTGCGTGTTTTACTTAACGAGTGGAGTAAACGCTTGAGAAGGGTCATACTTGTGGAGGACAGATGTTCTGGCTGCAGGATACATTACTCATAAATACCCACTGTATTGAGGGCGTCCTCTTGTCCGTGTCAGATGTCACCGGTAGTTCTTTAGATTACAATAAACAGCTGCGCAACAGGGAACAACAGCACCTGTTTGGTGAAAAAAACAAAGTATGTCACTACTCTCACGTAGAAAGGCAATTGTACGTTCAATTGCAAAGCCGGCAAAAAGCAAACACATGCACGGACGAAATACATTTTACAAAAAGTGGATGTTAATGCCTGCTCTGTACTGTAAAGTTTTAGAGCGGTAGCTGTACTCAATGCAAAATTCGCTCACCAGTCCATGCCTGACTTAGAGAGGTTTACCTTGACCGATTTGGACCAAAATAGATGTCCAACCTTAACTGAGTATGCCCGACACGATGGTGACCAAAAAATTACGGTGGTCGTTTCCAAAATTTGACCCGGGCCACCCCCGAAATGTGCCCTTGGACGATTTAGAACAAAATTGATGTCCAACTATATATGAGCATGCCTGACACGATGGTGACCACTAAAATTGTCCCAGGTCATTTCCAAACTTTGGCCCAAGCCACTCGCGAAATTTGATCTTGGCCGATATGGAACAAAATCGATGTCCAACCATATATGAGCATGCCCGGCATGATGATGGCAACTAAAATTGGTCCAGGTCATTTCCAAAATTTGGTCCGAGCCAACCTGAAATGTGACCTTGGCCGATTTGGACCAAAATCGATGTCCAACCATATTAAGCATATCCCACACGATGGTGACCACTTAAATTGGCCCAGGCCATTTTCAAAATTTGGCGACAGCCACACCCGAAAACGTGACCTCGGCCGATGTGACACTAAACCGATGTGCAACCATATTTTGCATGCCCGACAGGATAGTGACCACTAAGATTGGCCCAGGTTATTTCCAAAGTTTGGCTCGAGCCACCCCCGAAATGTTACCTTTGCCGATTTAGACCAAAATCGATGTCCAACCATAAGTGAGCATGCCCGAAACGATGGTGGCAACTAAAATTGGTCCAGGTCATTTCCAAAATTTGGTCCGAGCCAACCTGAAATGTGACCTTGGCCGATTTGGACCAAAATCGATGTCCAACCATATTAAGCATACCCCACACGATGGTGACCACTTAAATTGGCCCAGACCATTTTCAAAATTTGGCCACAGCCACACCCGAAAACGTGACCTCGGCCGATGTGACCCTAAACCGATGTGCAACCATATTTTGCATGCCCGACAGGATAGTAACCACTAAGATTGGCCCAGGTTATTTCCAAAGTTTGGCTCAAGCCACCCCCGAAATGTTACCTTTGCCGATTTAGACCAAAATCGATGTCCAACCATAAGTGAACATGCCCGAAACGATGGTGACCACTAAAATTGGCCCAGGTCATTTCCAAAATTTGGCCCGAGTGACACCCGAAATGTGACCTTGGCAGATTTGGACTAAACTAGATGTCCGATCAGAATTGAGCATGACCGACACGATGGCGACCTCCAAATTTGGCCCGGGTCGTTGCGAAAATGCTATCGCTTGACCTTTCGGTATAACCCTGGTTAAACTCTGAATAGCTATTTTGGAGTTGATGAGAAGATTCCTGCAATGCAAGAATTGTATAGGATCACAATGAAATGTTCTCTAGGCAGAGTTGCACAAATGACCAATGAGCCACCGCGGCGTTAAGATTCAGAGCGGACGGTAAACATATACTAACTAAAGACAGCAAAAATGGAGAAATACTTAGTTCTTGAAAGTAGAGGCGGTTAAAATGGACACTTACTACTTTTCTATTACCTCTGTTTGCCCAATACCTTGTTAGAAGCCGTTCGCTAACCCTGCGAAAATAAAGTTATACAAGAGAAATAAAACCGGCAGTTTGGTAATACAGTTGATTTCTAATTAAATATATTATCAACGTTAAGCGCTTAGATAAATTTATGTTTTGTTCTGCGGTTCCAAGTTCATAATTCAACGCAGTATATTGTCTCAACGGAAAATAGGCAATGGCCCTAACCGAGGAGCTGATCAAGTCGCTTGCGTTTGACCCCTCCTGGCTGCTGGTTTCCTTGTTTCCTTCCAGATAGTGCACAACCTCATAGGGATGTTTTCTTAATCACACTGTTTGACATTCTTTGGTGCTCTAAATTACCGTCGTGTCAAAGCCTCATTACGTGTACTTAGCAAATGCACTGCTGTTAGCTTTAATCGGAATCAGGCACTGCTCGCATAGGACCTAATCTTTCTTTTACATTTTTCGAACATATGACACCAGCTCAATACTGCGAACCTAGCAACGTATGCTACAAGCATTTAGAGATTTTCTCAAAAGGAACCACGCCCGATATTAAAATGACTGCTATAGAAAGATGTCCGTCATTAATTCACATGTATGCTGTGAATACTTATGTTCTTTGTCAGTGCAAAGATGTAGTCGCTAGGTGAAGGTAGAGTAATACTACTTGATTAGTGTTTTACAGCAGACATGGTTTTCCTGTTGCCTGGCACTTTGTGCGTACTTCGTAAGGCTGCTTTCTTAATCTCGTTGCTTGGCATTCTTTTGCACGTTAAATTATTGACATCTCTAAAAACATTTACTGATAAAATTTCTCCCTGTTACAAAGTTCAAGAGGAATTAAATGTTACTATACGGTACTTTATCACCTCCAGTTACTAACAAAGTAGTAACACAAATGGAAACAGTTACTAGCTGCCGCGTTACTAATTAGTCTGCCCCCCCCCCCCTTTTTGTTAGGGTGCTGGATAAATTTATGGCATCACAAGTGGTTTATGGTTTTGCGACAAGCCACGGCAAGCTTTGCACCTCTGTCTATCAGTGGGTGAGAAATTAATGCTGTAATCCGCGCATTTTCTCCTCTTGGACAACATTCGCTGACACTTGGTAATCTTAGTCACACTGTGCATAGCTGGAGGCTCGCGACACGCGTTGTCTATTCCTGTCACCTAAGCCTTCCAAGATTTGTGTGGGTTAAATGAACTTTCAGCGTTTCTGACCTTACGCCTCTGTTTTTCAGGCAAAAATGTGAAGTGGTTGGTGACCCTTGAAGTGGATGATCTCTGTGAAGCCTTAACCACTACGGATCACGGAATAAAGGTTTTTAATTTATGCTTTTGGTCGTGAACTTTTTCGTACTACTCGTGGACCCCCCCCCATGTCTTTGTGGCTATGTCCCGTTTCACAAGCTGCGATTGGAACAAAAGATTTCGGCGCAGCCCCTAATGTCCAGTAAGATTTTCGGTGAGTGCTTTCACGTGTGAGGCCCCTTCCAGATGATGTAACCAGAATTGAAAAATCCTGCTCAGTCGGTGATGCCGCAGTTCGATTTTCACTCAGTGCTTTCACATGCAGCGCGTACCCCGTGAATTCGGTCGCAGCGATAGACAGGATTGCTCGATGTTTGCATAGGCATCCCATGATTAAACTCAGCAAGGCAGCCCGGAATGTGTTCATATGCTATGACCGTGCGCACTTCTATATGAAAGGCATATTAAGTATATCTTGATATGAGTTCGCACGGCGGAAGCCGCGCGAACTCCTTCCACGTGGCCGCTGCTACACGACGTTTCGGCGCTCTCATTGGTCAGTCGCAGGCCGAGTACACTGACGCTGCGTTTGAATTCCACTCAGACGGGAACCCGTCGCTAACCGTCTGTGCCTAGCCCGACGCTCCCTCCTGTCGCAGGCCGACGAAAATCGCAGCGTCGGGAGCTAAATATACAACAAATGAAATGGCCCTGTTGCATTCTACTCCTGTGCCCAGTCACGCTGGGTCGAATAGAGGCCGCGGATGTCGCATTTCGGCGGACGAGACAAGTAAAACACACCCGTGTGCTCTGCTATGTCATGATGAGGTGTAGAAGCGTAAAAACACAAGGACACAGCAGAGAAGTGGACAGAACAGCGCTCGTCCCATGCACTTCGCTGCTGTATCCTTATGTATTTGCTCTTCCACACCTAATCATGACGTAAACAAACAGGTCCAAATTGCTAGCCTTCTGTGCGATGTCAGCACTAGGAACAGGCAAGAAACACCAGGCGTTCCGAATTAAAGCGGGACCCTCTCCGACATCGCCTCTTCTACAGCTGACGTTCAGTTTGATGAAGTTAAACAAAAGCCTACTGCATGATTCGCGAAAACTGTTCTGTGCTCTCTTTAAAATATGGGGTGCAGTACATGCTGCTGTGAGATTTGGAGCCTACGAGCATGAACACGCATGAACATGCGCAGTGCTGGCTGAAACTCAGCGCTGAAACATTTAGAGTTTGCAACGCTCAGTCGCAAACACTTTAAATGCTGCGCGTAAAAACTGAACAGTGCCTATGCAGCGTGCTTCACATAACATTTTACAAAATCTGTAAACATAGGCTTTTTGAGTTCGAAGAGTGCTTTTTTTTGGCAAACCATATTCAGCGCTGTAGTGCATCAGAATATTAGCTAAGAGGCGTGCTAACTAGCTGGATGGATAAGTTATATTATGTAGTTAACTTTTAATCATTACCGTTAGACGCCTCAATTATTGAGAGCCGTGTAGCCCACCATCAGTATTATGCATTTCAGTTTTTAGAATTTAGAAAATGCCGTTACCTTCGGCGCTGTGGCCCAACAAAGTTTGGCTACTTCCACGAGTTACGTACACTGGAGAGGTTCCTTTGCCTGGAAGCTTCTCGAAAGCGTTTGTATTTTGGCGCGATGTAGCCAGATTGTTCAGTCGTGACTGTAGGAACAACTGAACGCTTCATACTCGAATGTGATGGTATCCATCGTGATGAACGGTACGACGAAACAGCGCTGACAGACGGGCGCTGTCTGTCTCTTTTTCCGTCCCATTTGTCAGCGCTGTTTTGTCGTACCGCTCAACATGAACCAACCAGCCCGACTCAGTCCTCTCCTCGGATCCATCGTGATGTCGGTGCAGACACAGTCACTCTCCCTGAGGCCCTGGAGTTTTGAAATAACAATGGTCATATAAATAAATCTGCGGTGGAAGTCAGCAAAAGGCGACTGGAAGATTTGTGGCTCGAAAGCAGTAAGATTACATATGGTTAGATGTGTAGAATTGGAAATGCATTTGCACAATACGGGCAATTTTAAGCCCATTATTCTATGTTATATGTTGTATCGTCCGTTTTGTCCGTTCTGAAGTCAAGCGCGTCCCTATAATAATGAACGAGCAACTAGCCCCTTTTAAAGCAATGCTGACGTTTAAATAGCAATTTATAACACAGTCAAATATAAACACGGAAAATATGCCGAGCATGGCTACTCCACTTACTCCACCTACTCCACCCCGTTGCAAAGGGACGCTCCCATCCTTCCGTCCGTCCGTCCTTTCTTTATTTTCAAATAACTAGTTTATTTTCACAACGGTGCACAGCCAGAACAACACTCAGTGCAGTGAACCCTATACAATATAGATTAGTCTGAACACGCCGGTTTACAGGGTTACAAATCTTACGTTTACTGTGTTTCTGCCACGTGACGTACTGTTGCCCCTGTCCATGGTGTTTCCAATGAGTGTTAAACATCTGAGGTATCGGATATTTCCCTGGAGTATACTGCAAAAATAGTTTAGAGTTGCACTCATTTTATGTTTGGCAAGACAAACAGTGTCGCGACTTCAACAGCACATAATAAACTTTGCTGCTGGCCCATAGCGATTTCGCTTATGCGGCGAGCCGAGCAGGAGCGTACGCCCTCTGCATTTGAGCAGCCCGCGCAATGCCCGATATCATGACCTCTCGATATCCCCGTCAATACAGCGACCGTGCAAATGCAGTCAGCGAGAGAAACATCAGTTTGACATGGAGTCAAGTTGCCTGTATTATCGCTCGTACGGTACGGTGCGTGCGGTGGTTGGTCCGTCGGGCCCTTTTTGCTTTTTACGGCCATATTTTTGAACGCTGTTTGGCTTATATTGGGTCTCCCTAACTGAAATGTTTTCATGACTTCTTTAATTCAAGGAAGCAATGAAGGGAGCCATCTAATTTAAGAATCGTCTGAAGCCACTTATTGGATGTGTTTAACAAGAGAAGCATGCTTGTGTGAATAAAAAAAAGCACACATGCATAATTCTGTATTTATTTTGAGGTGCGCGCCCGTATGCGAGCTGGTTTTGCATTTTACGAATTCTGGATAGCTTGGCAGTGAAGCATAGTTTGCCTGGCAACGTGAAACTGTTTACAGTGCAGCAGCAGCCTTTAATATTCCTATGTCACTGTCTCAGACAAGTTCACGTGCACAACATCATACGAAAACTTGATGACAAACAAATCTGTCAAAGTCATCGAACCTGCAGGATGCAGATACGATGTTAGCGTGGACATGTCCACCATCCTTGGACAAAAAGTTTGAATATTATTATATTGTAACACACTGGTATCAAAATGTTGAAGGTATACAATGGTCCATTTTTGAGATGCATATAAGAACCTTTATTTTAAAGCTTTTCCACCACTAGCATCGAGCAGTTAAGAATGCTTTAGAGGACCCATCGCGAACATTTTTGACGGTAGCAAAACCGTTAATAGCAAAAAAATTGCAACCCTGCCTACGGGAGATCTGCGGATATATTGATTGTTATCGTAATATTTTACAATAAATGAAAAAAAATTGTGTTCATAACGTCTCTCCTATTGAAAAAGGCTTTTATCCAGAATTTATCAGTATGAAGGCGCCATTTAGCGCGAAGCGAGAGTGGTTGCACAGTGAAGCATGTGTTCAGGTCAAGGAATGTCATAGGGAAGCATGAAGGTAACATTGTTCTTTCCTCAAGAAAAGGACGCTCTAAGGAAGAGCCACTAAGGGCACCTAATTAAGACGCATTTAAATATTGACTGAAAACAGGCGCTTTGCTTTTAACGCACCCTCACTGAGGCGAAGAGCGTTCTGAAATATTGCCCTCACTTTTTTTATACCCGCTGAGATTACGTGCAGGAAAGCTCATGCAGTTAATGCAGATGTTAATGATTGCTATGCCCTTTCAGATGCGTGAACAGCCAGGCGGAGCTAGAAATATGAAAAAAGATTGAGAACAAAGCAAAAAAAAAAACTCCTGGAAAAATTATGGGCCTTTTTGACAACATTTTCAAAGAAGATAATGGGAGTGACTTTAGGATAACTACTATGGTGAATACATTATTGCCTAATGTTCTTCGAAATTTTCCAGCCAAAAGTTCAGTTGGAACCCCGTTCATTTGCCGTTATATGGTTTTTATGAGTTATTACCTTCTAGAATGTTCTAGAACATTCTATTCGAATATTATGCGGGATTAGAGTAATCCGATGAAGTAATAAACTAATCCGCACGAATCTACCTTAATCCATCTTCTGGGGTGGGCCACTTTCAGAATTTCCGGGATCCTTTGGAATTTCCGGAGATGGGCTAATTTCCAAATTTAGGCGATCTTACCATGGTGGACAGGTTGTGATAACGTCACAAAGCCACGTGACCTCTTCCTACCAGTAAGGATGGTCCATCAGTGCAGATTGTGAATACGCCACTAGGTCATATGACCTCCCTCGACCAACCAAGAAACTTCATTAGGGAGAAACCGGTAAGTGGATGACGCCTAAAAAGGGCATGATGGCTAGGCATATTGAAATCAACTTAAAGGGGCTAGATATAACATCGCTGCTTTTTAAATGTAAAAGAAGTCAGGACCAGAAATTAGCATCATACTAGGGCAGGATAATATGAACAGCTGTGGGTCTTTCTTTGACGCTGTGCTTACGAAAAGACCGTCAATTTCCCCTATTATGTGCGCCAATGATCTTGCAACAATTTTCTTGAAGAACATAGGTACATTGCTTGTATATCTTGCAATTTTCAAGGAAGCCCCGCGTTCTCACACTCAGGAAGAAATTCAAAAGCACAATAGAAAATAGAATAACTCAAAGTGTTCTCGGATGAAATAAGCTGTGGAGGAAGAAAAACTTCCAAACACCAAAATGCAAGTTGTGGTGCAATGGCTTCCAACAAGAAGTTTCGCTAACTGATTCTGTGCTATGGTGCCAGCTTTTTTTAATTAAATTTGATATCAGCTTTTCTAGGTTGCTGGGAACGACTTCATCGGTTATGTATGCACGTTACCTTGTGGAGCGAAGTTAATTAGCCAAATCTTTTTTTTGCTGAACGTGAGGGCATTAATACTGTTAGTGCCGTACTAGATTTATTGTATACTCGAAATACAAAACACAATACGACACCATGTTTAGGTGCACTGAAAATAAGAAGTGGTTTAGGTAAAAAATGTATTTCTTTTTTGTGGTAAAGTATACATTTGTAGCTTTGCAGTGGACACTTTGCACCAATTTTTTAATAAATGTCCTGTTCCTATGAGTGCCACTCAACAGTTTCACCATTATCGCACCATTGTTCCTGGGTTAAATACTGGAGGTTCCTCGTAATCCCGTATGCATTCGAAATTTATATTTGTCAGCTTGGCGGTAACCTCAAGCAGGGAATTTTGCTGGGGCATCTTTATAGTTATTATCCAGATATACAACCACACTGCCTGTAACAGGTACTGAGGCAGACCATATTTATGAGAATTCAGGCTCTGTCGTTCATTAGGTGCTGAACTTATTGCTCCTAAGTTGTGTCTTACTATACCGAGATACAATGTAAACACTCTGAAAGAGAGTAAAATACGTACCGCTGGTAATGACCGTAAAAACTCCCTATTTGATGCTTGGAAATTTGGCCCCATTGCTAACCACAACAATATTTTGGGGAGAGAGAGAATAAACATTTAATTGTAAAAAGAAGACCAGAGCGGATTGTGGGTGGGGTGTTCAGTGCAATACTCCAGTGGCTTCCGTCGGCGCTTTGGCGATGGCTGCTAGCGCCTCCTGGTCCTCAAGGGTGCTGTCATTGCTAACCACAGAATTTAGTGTTTGTGACGTGAAAGAGGTAGAAACGACGCCAGAGAAGAAGTTGAACTTTTCAACTTTATATCCAAGTAATCGATAGCATGTTACGTGGTAATTGAGTGCGTTGACTTGCCATTGTTTTCAAGCATGGAAATAGAGCGCTACCAAATATGAACGCAGAGTAGCCGTTTTAAGTAAGGCGCTGTCTTCAAAGGGAGTGCCGTTATCCGTGTTCTCTATCTGTCTCTGGTGGCGCTGTTATTTGTTTGCTTTAAAACAAGGGTAAGCCAACTAACCCCGGAACAGGAACATGTATCTTTTACCACGCTCACAAAGCGGTTCAAGATCCCTGTAATGACCGTCAATGTAAGGCGGCAGTCGTAATTTTTACTTTCGCACTCTTTACTATTGCTGAGTGAAAGTGAAGTCGACCACTTTCAGTTATGATTTTATCTTTAAGCGTTAGGTTGCCAATCTTTTATGCGTATATTTTTGACTTAATTCAACCGAAAAAATGGTGATCCTTCATTCGTCTTGAGCGGGTGCTATGAATTTGCCGGCCTTTATTATACCGTACTTATGCGCGTTGCAAGCTCAATCCATGCAGCATCTTCTTCTAACGCTTCCGTCACATCGCTGAGATGATTCATTTTTTCCTTCTTTCCCTTCATTCCTGTAGCACTTCCAGCGTTAGTTCTGCAAGAATGGAGGAGAAAAATAAAAAAATGGCTGTGGTTTAGCTCTGTTTAAACCTGGAGAGACGCGAGAGCTACATCTGGCCGAGTGGAACTCGCTCAGTCGAATTGCGAATTCCGTCTTACGCCGCTCCGTTTCGCTGGGCGTTCCTTCTTCATCTTCGTCCTTGGACGTGGATTCACTCTCTCCTCCTCTCCTCCTCTCCGCTTCCCCTCCCCACTCGACACGGCGCATGCGCACAGTTGTTGCAGCTCGGTTTCACTGAAGTCACTGGAACGGGAAAAGTACCGCATTCGTTTTCTCTCGCCGCCGCGCCGGCGGGCCAGCGCGCGCGGACCATTTATGGCGGGGAATGACCACGTCACCGCCATAAATGGTCCGCTCGCTTCTTTCTCGCGGCCGCCGGCACACAGATCATCCGGAGCATTACGTAGCACTTGCTCTTATGGGCCGAGATAAGCGTGCACAGCATTGCCAGTCACGTAGTGACGCTTGTGCAGTTCATGCCTGCGTAGAGACTGCGCGCGGCCGTCGCTTCAGTGGCGCTGGACCAAATATGGCGGCTGCGGTGATGGTTGCGGTACTTTTCCCGTTCCAGTGACTTTCGGTTTCACCGGCGCGCCGCGCCGCCGGCAACAGCAGCTGCTCCGCACCAAGTGGACAAACCGGCTGAAGCCAACGGCGCCGCCACGGAGCTCAAGGGGTGCCACGCTGAAGGCTGGAAGAGCTGGCGTAGTATAGTTCTCGCTGCAAAACCTGATGCATCTGAACGATCTACGTAAACACTTGAAGGTGAAGAACAGGGTTCAGGAAGATGTTTATTGAGGTAAAGAAGAAGAGGAAGAGGCACACTAATGCTTCATTGGCATTCTACTCTATACCTTGGCCAATCCCCCCCACGTGGGTATGTGCCATATTACTTGAGGAGAAGAAGAAGAAGTGCCATGTTTTAAGAGGAAGAAGGAGAAGCTGGTGTCTGCGATCCCAGGGCGAAGTACTCCTGCAGTCTTCGTACCGAAATGGCTGCTGTAGCTTTGTTCAGCCCCCAGGACGCTGTCGAGCAGGTAAGAGCTCAGCTCGCATGCAGTCTTAATTTTCGCACTTGAAAAGACCGCCTTTTGCTGCCGTTCTTTCTGACCCTGTGCCCTCTCCTGCAGGCAACCCCCTCGGTTTCACCCCGCACACAGGCCAGGACAAACATCAAGGTAAAACGAGCACTTGCGGCGTTAGACACTACAACTTCTATTTTTAAGAGTGGCATGTGAAGCTAAGCTGTGTGAAGAGGGCGGTTCTGTACGCTTGTTACACCTCCGAAGGTCGAGCTCTACGTTCTATATCCGGAATGGCATGCGAAACATATTACAAAACCACCGCACATCGCTCTCAGCATATTTTGCTGTGGTGTGCCGTATAAGCATTACTAGGAATCCAGGCCAACGACCAGGATTGCCGCTAAGCGTAACGGCCTATAGCACTTCAATAGCAGGCGACGGATATTTTTCACTTACTGATCGCACTGACATCTGGTTCAATTTTATCACAGAATTTAGGTTTTTTGGCCAACTTCTGGACTATCCGAAGGCAGCGACGACTAGGAGTCTGAAGGAGATTTTCTTCCCATGTTCTTCCGAGTTTTAATAGTGGGACTCTATGGAAACAGCCGAAATTTGAAGACGATTTGGAAGGCGAAACCTGATTTAGGCGAAACTTGATTTTTCAAAAATCCACTGCTCCTATCTTTTTTTCAGCCAGCGGAAACAAGCAGAGGAGAAACACACATATATACTCTTGTAGTTTTTTGTTTGTCAGAAAAACGAACACAAGTGTCCAAAATTGACGCTTTCAGAACACAATCACCTAATCCTGCTTACTATGGTTAAAGCCAACCTGTCGGCGTTTGCGTATACATTGCTAAGTGACCGAGTATTCTAAAGAAGCAACTATGGAGCAATGAAGACATGTGGCCGAATCTGAACTGTTGCCGCAGTTCTTATTTTCGCACGAAGTTGCGAGCTATTTTTGAATGCTACAGCATTCACCACCTGGTCACAACCAAGGAAACCAGAAAAGCTTGTCCTGAATTTCGGTTAATGCTCCTGTACTTATATCCCAATTGCCCCACGGGATGTGGATATTCTTTGCAACCTGTGCTCAGCTTACAAATAGGGCTAGGGTTCAAAGAAATAGTTTCTTGCGCCACTTGAGCACGTTTCCTTGTAGCTGCAGAACTCTCCAGCGCCGTCTTCGCTTAAATAAAGAATTCGTGACGCCCACGTGTGGTAATATGCTCCCTGCGTCTTAGCGTTCTGCACAAAGGCGTGCGTATAATTTTTCCAGAAGCGCCTCTATGAACGATCATCTCCAAGGTCCATCCCAGTTGCTGTCGTTTTCTTTGTCGTAATCCAAACACTCCACGGTGTCTTCGCCAAAAAGAGTGCCCCCCAAGTGGGCATCTAATCCGGCTGGGGTACGCAGGTCTTCTGCAGCGCTCCCGCTATCACTTGTACAATCTGTAAGAGGGGAATGATTTCTGCACGTGTGGAGTCAGATCGTTATGCCACCTCCAGCCATGGCAACTTTGGTTTTTTTCTTTATATACCGATAGCTCTACAGGCGACGTTTCTTTAGCATGTCATACGTAAGTCATAGGAGAAAACTGTCGCGTTTACATGTTGACAATTGAGAGTGTTATCCAGGTCATCACTACGTAAGAGTGCGCTATCAAGAATGTGTACCCCGTTGCCATGCAACCGAAATGAATTTTCCCCTTTTGCGGTTTCAGTTATGGGATCCCTGGACTAGGCACTGTCACCCAGAATCGGGGAAAAAGAGCCATCTTTCCCGATAGGGACGCACGGTTTATCTCTACCTGACACTTCCTTGCCCCTGAATACGGCAGTGTTCTAATCGTTTTTTATTTCCTTTACAAAATTTAAGCGCATACGAGAACACTTTACCCCAAACACACCAAACGCATAGAAACCCGCAAAGAGGGCTATCGTGTGTTCCTGTTCGTCTTGTATACCTCACCGTGTGTAACCAACTGGTCCAACGCGCTACACTTCTGTGAGTCCGGGGCTCGTATTTTCCGCATTCGCAGATACAGAACCCGACGCTGTGGTCGAAGGAACAGCTGGTGCGAGCGTCCCAACCGACGCCAACAGTCGGAGAGCCAGTGCGGCCGACACAGGTGCAACAAGTGCAGTCGCCGACGGGACAAGGCCGCGGGATTGGCGATCCCAGTTTCGACAGCTTCGAAGTGCGTGGTCATGATAATGATAATTTTTGAAGCAAGGCACCTGTGGTGTATGGGCGTTACCTACAAGGCTACTGGTCCACACTGGTTACTTATAGATGCGTTTTTAGAAAGATGGAATAGAAACGTTTACCTAGGATGTTTAGGACGTACTAAATGTTGAGTACTAATTCGTGAGTAGCATTTATGGAATGTTAGGAGCACGGTGGCACTGTATGCGGTTTCTGTGAACAAAAGAAACTCTAAGCTTTTACTGCGAGGAATCTAAGGGCTACTTAAGGCTGTTTCACATGATGCGACTGTCACCGCAGGGCCGCACGATTTCCGAAGGTTTGCGATAGAACGACACGTCGGTGCCGTCGCAAACCCTTTTACGACAGACTTCCAACGAGTTGGTCGCACTGCTGTACTGTCGGCGTGATCTTTGCGAACTGCCGTACCATCGAAAAATATGTTATCAAGGAAGGCCGGCTGCTCGTGTTTGCGTATCTGTTAACGATCGTAAAAAAAGCTAACTTTATTATTGAACATGAAAATGCACGACAGGTCGATATAATTAGTTAGGTTATAAATGGAATGCATAATGAGATGTTTGACATTTATACTTCTCAGAGCATTTCTTGTCTATGAGAACACGCTCACGCCGTAGCGACCGAAATCGTTAGCATGCGAAATAGCGGCTCTGATGTTCGTCGCAACGGGATTGCGACTGGGCCGTATTTTATCGTGGGCGTCGAACAATCTGAAGTAGACGAGTGCAGGTCGCGTTCTCGTGGCATGTGCTAACAAACTCCCCCTTTGCCCTGTTAGTTGGTCAACCAGGACATCAGAGGAGCCAGAAATTCGGCTGAGTGGGACAGTTCCTGCGAGTGTTGTGCGCCTAAATAGGGCCATTTAATGACCTGATTTAGACTTGACATTGTATCGACGGAACTTAAGAGTAGTTACGGCAATGCTACCATCATTGGTAGTCATCGGAATGTCATCATCAATACTGCGTCGCGTGCTCACCTTTTGCCTGGGGATAAACTTTCCTGCTTCAAGGTCATCTTCATTCAAAGAGCGGCTAACCAATGGCAACTGGTCAATTCAGTTCCATGACCTCAGCTGTAAATCGTTTTTTTAAAGGAGCAAAGAAAACTACGTATGTGATTGGTGCTTGAATTTCATAATAAGAATAGGGCATTGGCGTGTTTCCTTGTTCACCAATACCAACAAGGCTGAAAGCTGTGGACCCGGTACGTGGGCACGTAGACCTGCGCACGTCCCGGAAAAACTACTGGAAGCAAACGTCATGGTGACAAATGTACCAGGGGGCCGCTCTCGAACTCAACACGTTATTTTTGTCGTAGCGTTGTTAATGCTATTTGTATCCAACAAAAAATTATTGAGGTCATTCCGCCGAAACCAAGAGATTACTTTCTAATCTTTGAACTCTGTTCAGCTTGGTTGCCTTTCTCCGGAACGCTAGAAAATCTTGACACACCACGTAAACGGGCCGTGGCCTAAACGATGATGGTGAATGCGAAGAACCTACTGTGGATAGTTTAGAGACCTCCACTACGGCGTACCTCACAGGTCAGATGCAGAAGTTCGACGTTGAAACCCACAGATCACATCATACCATGCGATACCAAACCACGCCACTGAGTACAATGCAGTAACAGAACATTCCATGTGTATCTCACTGTGTGATGTCAGTGCTCGTTAAAGAAACCCAGGTGGTCGAAATTATCCGGAGCCCTCCACTCCGGCTTCCCAATAGCCTGAGTCACTTTGGGACGTTAAACCTGATGAAACCAAACCAAACAACACACTTTGTCATACTATACCGTATGATACAATACTATATCATACCATTCCATGCCACGCCACACCATTCCCCCCTACACCATTCCATAACTTAACATACCATAACATATATTCCGCGCAACACACACCATATCTTACCTTACCCAATCATATCATTCGATACGAAGCCATATCATACCACACCATACCAACATACGTGGAGTCGCCAGTGAAAAAATGTTAGCACTATTGATGTGCCACAGGAGTGGCAGATAGCAACACTCGGCGCTGCGGTTTCGAACACGCCGACAACAAAAGTGTTAGATGTGTTCGCAAAGCACTGCGCCGCGCCAGCGGCGCGTTGCGGTTTGCACCGCTCCGGTGCGTCATTGTGCTAATATTTTTTATTCGCGACTGTACTACATACATGCATGTATGTCTTGGCCGGTGCTTTATGATGTCTGGTTGGAAAGTGGGTTTTCTAAAGAACATGTCGCACACTGTCACGTGTGCAGGACGGGCCGGAAAGTGGGCATAGCTCAAATCTTTTTTCCGGCTGCACATGGGTTCGGGCAGTGCGGCCTAGTCATCGCGGTCACTTTGCCTGCAGCGAAGGCGAAGAAATTTGAACGCTTTTCTTTCTTGTTCACTGCTCTGCAGAAGCCTTGTTAAGCCTTGTTAAGCCAAAGCGAGTTAATTGAGTTAATCAACATTGCTTTGACTCATTCTCATTCCTGAACGTCAATGCACGGAGCATTGTGAATAAATGTGACGAGTTTGAAAGCCTCCTACTGTCATGCGGACCAGACGTGCCCATTGTCACCAGAACTTGGCTCCACGACGGCATTCCCGACGGTGAAACTGTGCATCCCTCGTATGAAATCGTAGGCAGCGACCGTTGTTCGAGAGGTGGCGTTGTGGCCATAGTGGTCCAGATAAGCTTTAATTACACACTGGTACCGAACAACACTCATCACGAATTGGACCGGATTGAACTCAGGATTCCAAACATTACCCTTTAATCGGTGCCTTTACAGGCCATCCAATGCCTACATTTCTTTGTTAGAAGCACTCCTTGACTTTTTACATGAACATTGCAAACGCTGCACTTACGTCATCATGTGTGGCGACTTTAAGTTGCCGACAATCAAGTGGGAGTTGCTCAATGCCTATCCACCTGACAACATTCTGATGAACTTTTTTAGGTAGCGTTTTCTTTTGATCTAAACCAGATAGTTGAGTCGCCCACGCGTATCACATCTGGTGCAAGTTGATGCTTAGACCTCATCTTTATTTCCGATGCAGTTGACAAACTATAGTTAGTTCTGTAGATATTGTACCAGAAATGTCTCACGATGAAGCGGTGTTTTTAAGAAGCAGCTTAACGAGATCGAAGGACACAACTACAAGCCACACAACATTTCGTGACTTTAACAATGCTGATGATGTCACTATTATGGATCATCTCGAACTACGACACGATGAATTCACGAGCTTTCTTCACGATTACACGCCAAGTGGTAATGAGTTGTGGTTGTTCTTTACGTACGAGAATATTCAGACATACGTACCGCAAAGACGTGAAAAACTAAACAAGCACGATCCCTGGATTACACGCGAAATCTTGCAACTCAAGCGACAAGGAAAACGACTGCGCTCACGGCCAAGCATGACTACTAATACACTGGCGCTACTCCGTGCAGACTTACGGTCAAAAATTAAATAATCTAAATATTTCTTTTTTAACGTGCGCATCCACATTTTTCTGCGCAACAATTCAGCTAAATTTTGCAGACACTTGGCCACCAGAAAAGAGATCATAAATAAAATAAATATAGCAGGTACTGAAGTTAAAGACACTGATAAGATAGCACCAGCATTTAAAAACTATTTTGTTAGTGTGTTTTTGCATGGCAGTGACGAGGTCGTCGAGCGTGAGCGTCACTCGCTAGATGTAATCCCCGAGATTAAAATTGATGAACAGGGAATTGTCTCCGCTCTACGCAACCTGGCCCCCAAAAACTCTACCAGCCCAGACGGCATCCCAAATGTTTTTCTCTGCAGGTATGAAGAATGGTGTGCAAAATTCTTATGCTCAAACAAAATATAAGTTGGAGCGCTCCATTAAGAAGGTAGTCTAAGGCATCACTGAAAGTCTCTGGACGCTAACGTAAATTGAAACACTGCACATCAAAGACAAAACTAGTTGGTTGCACAGCCCTCATACATCCACTACTCGAGTATGCCGGCGTCGTCTGGAACCCGCATACTAAAACGAAAAAAAAAAACCTTATTGAGGGAGCGAACCATAAAGCTCTCCGATTTATCTCGAATGCCTATGGTAGGCACATCTCAGTGAGCAGTTTTCTGAATCTATTGGGCCTTCCACAGCTCGAGGACCGCCGCAAAACGCACTGCCTCGAACCACTGTACAGTATCACTAATAGCAACCCCAGACTGGATTTTAATGATTACTTGCAGGATAATACTGCAAGAGCTACTCGAGGAAAACATACCAAAACACTTTTAATGCCTCAATGTAAAACGAATTCATATCGCCATTCTTTTTTTTTTCTGAGGTCTATTCTCGAATGGAACAGACTGCCTCCCGATGTTACCATTTCCAAATCAGTTGAAACATTTTTGCTTGCTTTTCATACCTGCTTGTGATAGTAGTGTGTGTAATGCTCTCTTGTGTGAATCATTGCTGGTGGTCCGTTATCTTCTCTGGCAATTGCACAGCAGTTTTGTAAACTATGCACACGCCTCGCGCTTGATGTACCGTGCTGTATCTTTTCTTCTGTTTATTTCTTTCCGTCATAACCCAATGTATACCACGTGCGTGCCTGTTTGCTTCTGCACTGTACTCTACCGATTCCTGCTTTGGTCGCTAAAAGGCGGCTGGCAATATTGTAAAATAAAAAATAAATAATTTATGGAAATGGGTGTGGCAACGACATCACCTCAGGCGGAGCCGATCAGGAGTGTTTTGCTTAGGGGAGGAGGGAAGCGTGCCGACCTTTAGGAAGAAAGGTAGCCCGCTATCATTTCGAAAGAACTCAAGCTGACAAAGCCACACCGCTATATGCGCACAGGTGCACATGGCAACAGCTGAACAACAACAACAAAAAAATCTGGCGCAGCTTAATCAAACGGACAATCGAGCAAACTAGCATGTATTTGCCATTGCAATATTTGTATGCATTATATGAAGGGACACGCACCTCGTTGACACAAAACAGAGAGCCAACACAGGCAAGAATGTAATGAGTCCGACCATTGCTGAATGAGATAAATACAAAGTAAAGAAAACAGTTTCTGGGACTAAGGGAAACATGCGCAGTGACTTTTTTATCGATAGTTTTTATTTCATTTGGAAATTGCAGTATAACCAAATTTAGATGAAATGTAAATCAACAGAAGAGCAGAAGAAAAGGTAATCACAAGCCACCGGTGGGATCCGTACGCGTAACCTTCACATGTCGTGTACGGCGCTCTAGCAACTGAGCTACGGCGGCAGCTGTTCAATCTTCCACTTAAGAGTGTGCTTTTAGCAGCAAATGAAAATGAACAAAAAATAGCCAAAATGCCAACAGGCATATAATACTACCTGGAGCGGAAACACAAGCTAGATACATTAATTAACACTTTTCAAAGAGAGTTTCAGCCCTTTTGCAGATAAATTAAATTTCGCTAGTACTGCGCTTTTTCCCCTAAGATGTTCTCATTATGCCGTTCGCGTTTCAATTGTCTCGTTCCCGTTTCGTTTGTTCTGATAGTGTAGCCTGTCGTCAGGAGCGTTCACCAGCGCCACCCCCGACCATAGCGACAGACACGGCCCGTCCTGTCATAGCAGGTGCCTTGTGGACAGCGATAAAAGTGGAACGGTGACAGCTGTGCGAAAACTCTGTAATGCAACGGCGTTTATTGCAAGGGACGGTCGATGGAAAAGCTTCATGGCGAATACGTGCTCACGCGTCTTTCAGGCGCCAAGCTCCACTTCGTCTTCCTTTTCGCTGCGCCACCTGAACTGCTGCTAATCTATTCCATTGTAGTAATTTCTCCGCCTAAAAAAAACAAAAACAATCCTGGCTGCTTACAGTTAGGAAATAATGTGCCTTTCATATTAAGGCATGAGGCGCGCCACGTGTGCAGTTAATTTCTCCGCCTAAAAAAAACAAAAACAATCCTGGCTGCTTACAGTTAGGAAATAATGTGCCTTTCATATTAAGGCATGAGGCGCGCCACGTGTGCAGTTACGTTCCTCTGGCAACAATCGTGAGGGGAGGAGGCGATGCAGTCGACTATGTTGCTGACTGTAAAAGCTTGTTGAGGAACGCGGTAGAGGCCATGACAGAAAGTAATTTCGTGGAGAGACCGGGAGTGGAGGAAAGCACTCAAAGCCAGACGAGACGGCCGTAGGGATACGATAGGGCCAGGTCTGGGGGGTACCATTTTGTATTCTGATGCCACTGGTTCTGAATGGTGAGCGACCGAGCAAGCTGTCGACATTTTTCAGCATATATGCCATCTTCGAAAAATGGGATGGTTTCAGGAGCGTCAGGGCGATATGGAAGGACAATGTTCAGGTGAGAAGTAGACTCCCGTCCATGCAGAAATAAAAGTAAGGGGAGAATTTTGTTGTAGACGGTGTAGGCATGTTATACGCGCAGATGACAGAAGGCATTACTTGTTCCCAGGTGGAGTGGGCAGTGTCAGCGTACATTGGTAGCATGTCGCTGAGAGTGTGGTTTAACCGCTCAGTCATGTCGTTGTAGGGAGGGGGGTAGTTTAATTTTTATTTATTTCCAAATACTGCGCGCAGCAGTGCTGCCCAAGCAGGAGATGCAAAGAACTTTCAGAAGTATTAACATTAGAAATTCAACAATCAAAACAGAAAGCCGATTCCATTGTTCGACTGTGTAAGGGAAAAATATTCCTCGAATTGTTTAGTCCTGGCGCAATATGGCCGAGTACGAAGTACAGGAACGATGAGAAATGTGGCGTTACTTAAGAATCGCCTCAATGATGTCCGCGAAAAAAAAAAACGTCTGCGGTCGCTCAGAATTTCTTCAGGGCTACCGTAGCGAACATCTAGAGTTTGCAGGATGAAAGAACTGGTACCGTTTGCGGATTCAAATGGCAGGGTCGAATTTTCTACGTAACACGGGATGTTAGCAACGGCCTAAATGGCCCATCGGTTGTTAGATTCAGGGCTCGGTAATGGGCCATAGAGATCGATTCCTGCACTTTGAACAGCTCGGCCAGAGCAGCGTGAAGGCTACAACGGAGTAGATTCTTGGCAAGGAATGTTTTTACTACGTTGGCAGGCGGTACACAACCCGCTGTACATACAAAGCTTATAGTAGCGCAGACACAGTAAAGCTCACGTTTTCACTTTACCGGCCTTAGGTACATTCGGATTATTATTAAAAGGGGCGCAGATGGAAGCACGGTAGCATAGTTGCGGTTTTGTAAAGATCCATCGCCAATGGCGAAGTGGTGGGCATGGCAGCGAAGTGACCGGGACGGTGAATGCGATCACAGAGTAGACAGAAAGAGTAGGAACGAGTAGGCACGCCGAACGTCTTTCAAATGCTCTGAACTTATTTCAGTGACGTCAAACGACGAGATGCCGTAAGCACAGACGAAGTCAGCGGTGGAATCATTTGGGAGCGGTGAACGGGAAACGGCTTCGGCGTTGGGTGCGCGCGTCCAGCGCGATAAATGGCGTCGATGTCGTACTCCTGGAGGTCGAAGGCTCAACGGGCGAAGCGACCAGATGGGGCCTTGGGGGAGGACAGCCAACACAGTGCGTGATGGTCGTTGAGCATGTACGACGGGCGACCATAGATGCAAGCGCGAGACATGGCAATCGCCCAAATGATGGCTAGACATTACTTTTCAGGGACAGCTAGATACCTCAGGTTCAATAGCGTCATCTCATGCCATAGCACTTTTTTGCTGCTACAATTGAGAGCCTTTATCCTTCCAATGAGCTCAGTGTCGGGTGCAAGAGAAAATTGCTTCAGTGCTTGTACGCAACGTCCGAACCGCCTGCAGGAAGTGCCGCTGGCCGAAGTCGAGAGCAAGTTCTGGCCAGCAGTGTGGGCGTTGACCTCTGTGATATGCATCACGCTGCTTATCCCGCTCTCTGTTCTGCTCCTGCCGTACGCCACCAGCCGCACCAGGGGCCCCTGCCTGGGTGGACAGTGTGCTACGACCACAAAGGGCGTGCCGGGAAGTTCCAAGGCAAGCGGGCAAAAGCTAACCTTTCTTCAGACATCTGCTCAACCCTGAAAAGCGCACCGAGAAAGCTTAGCTCTGCACCTGATCTTAAGGTTAATGCCACGTGGGCGCCACCGCTGAATCAGTGGGCGAGAATCACCAGCGGCGTCTGGTGTGATATCACGTGTCGCTGTAACCTCGTGCCGACCCTTGAAACACTCTTGCCCACTGTAAAATAAACCATCTTCGATCTAGTTTTACTTCTTAGCGTCATCCAGGCTTTGGCGGAGAGATGGCAGTGATTAGTGCCGATTATTTCTGCTTTAAATGTGGGAGGTGCCAATAGGGCCGCAGTGGAAGAGAAAGCAAGCAGACTATTTGCAGCGAGTGACGAGTGGCGGCCCTAATCGTCTCGCGCAGGGGAAAATAACAAAAAAAAGAATCAGTTAAGCGGAGACAGTGGCTGCCGAATTGCGAGAATGTCGCAGTGCCAGCGCAAACGCATAGGCTCTTTCACACAACAGATAATAACAGGACGGGGGGAAGACTAGACAAAAATTGGGAGCCACTTTACCCGCCGCCTTGGCTCAATGGTTAGGGCGCTCGGCTACTGATCCGGTGTTCCCGGGTTCGGCTGCGTTTCAATGCAGGCAAACGCTAAGGCGCCCGTGTGCTGTGCGATGTCAATGCAAGGTAAAGATCCCCGGGTGGTCGAAACTATTCAGGAGCCCTCCACTACAGCACCTCTTTCTTCCTTTCTTCTTTCAGTCCCTCCTTTGTCCTTTCCCTTACGGCGCCGTTCAGGTGTCCGCCGATATATGAGACAGATACTGCGCCCTTTCTTTTCCCTAGACACCAATTTTAACTTCAGCTACGCTAGCCATGTAGCCACCTTTCCGATCAATCTGGAGTTCTTTGCAGAACGCCGACGGACCACACCGGGTTCTGCGCTGAAAAGGGCACTTAACGCGGTCGCGTTAAAATGGCTTCTTTGGATCTCCCTAATTCCGCAAGTGGCTTGAACCTAGTTATACGAGAGAAAGCTCTGTTAAGCATCCTCTCTGCCGTATGATCACGTGGTCATACCACCATAGCTTGGGCCATACCATTACGCAGTTATGTTCGGATGGAAGGTCATCTTAGATGTGTTGGCCGTTGTCTCAGAGCAAATGTCAAGGTCAATGGTAAAGGTCAGGTACCCAGTGGCATAGCTTTATGATTACGCAGTCATGGCACCATTGCTTGGGCCATACCACCGCGCTGTTAAGTTCGATTTGACCTTGTGAGACATTGAAGGTCACTGTCTCATCCACATCATCCCGAGGAGTAGAGCTCTCGCTCTAAAAGGGCGTGTACAAGTTTTGCTAGAAAATTGTCGACCAACTTAAACGCGGCCACAGCGGCCCGACTCCTATGCGGCGGAATTTGGTGACTTCACTGTTTTCACGAGTTAGCGGAAGCATTTCACCTCAGCCCCATCAAACTCGATAATGAAGCCGCGCAATAGCTTTCGCTTTGCGCGCATTGTTTGAGCTGGCCGCACTGTCCTGGCATTGCTTCCGACGGTCCTTTACTTTCCCTCTTGTAAGCAGAAGGAACAGCTTCTTCTTGCTGAGCTAAAGCCAGTGCTACAGCTTGCCTCGTGAAGTTCTATCCAAATCTCGCATATCCTATCGAGGCGCGAGCAACACCTCTGTATGTCAGCTTCAATGAAAATATAATAGTGAAACCTGGGTTTATCCATAAACATCGACAAAATCTAGCAACTGCTACCCTTCTGCATTATCTCTATTAAATACATGTGCACTTTCAGATGCAAGCAGTGACGTCTCATGGCGCATTTGTTAGCGAAATGCATTCGCGGGCGTTTGCTTCTGGAAGTCAAGCACACATAATCAGATGACGAAGGGCGATAAACTTGGGAGTCCTGTGGCGGCTAAGAGCAGGAAGCTAATTCAGACAGAGAAACCAACTTTGAAGGCCTACCTCTCAGAACACTCCATTCACTCAGAAATTTATGCCATGGTGTACATGGAGTGCCTTTGGGTTTCCTATATAACTTATGCCGCAAAATTAGTGCTAATTTTGGATGGTTTGGTTCCGTTTATAGGAATTATCGTCGCAAAGCTACTCGGCTATGAAGGACGCCGGAGTGGAGTGCCGCGGAAATTTCGGCCAACTAGAGTTCTTTAATGTGCACTCACATCGCACAGTACACGGGCCTCTAGTTGTTAGCCTCCATCGAAACGCGACCGCCGAGGCCCGGTATTGAGCCCGCGTCTTGAGAGTCAGCATCCGAGTTCCACAGCTAGTGAGCTACCGGTGACTGTTATTGAAAACAGCGTAAAAGAGAGATGTGCATTGTAACGTGAAGCTTCTATCAAAACAAGATGTGTCACGGTTTTAAGTTGGTTAAAGCGAATATAGTGCGCAAGCACGGGAAAAATATTAGTGGACGAAGACAACGACGTGCAACGCCCAGCGTGAGCGAAGGGTGCAGTTCAGCACGAGGCGTGTTCGGCTGCGCCGATAGCGTAGAACTCGCGCGCATCGGCCTGCGAATTCGACTCCCAGTCGTGGATATTGATTTAACCTTACGTGGCGATGCTGTTGCTAGGCGACGGCGCAATATCCAAAGATGAGAAGATCTTGGTCCGTGTTGGTGAGCGTGCGAGCGCTTTCGCGCTGAAACGGCCAAAGGATATCCTTGTAAGCCTATGGTAGTGCGGCTGGTAGCATGCGATGAGGACGAGAGAACTTCGGGACACTCGCGATGCGTGACGAGTAACAGAGATCGCGTCCCAGAAGCAAAGCTTTCGAGCAATTTTCTTTTGGTCAACGATGTACGTGGGAGTGTTGTGCACAGGCGACAAACGTTTGCGTTTTTTTTATTTTATCTGCTTAAGAAATGCTCGCAGATAAAACGCAACTGCTCCGGTTCATAACGCTCGCACCCACAACTGAACGCAGGGGCCCTTTTCATGGAGGACGGCAGAATTCGTAGAAGACGTCCGACTTCCGAGTAACTTAAGCCTGCAGCAGTTCTGCGAGCAGCAGGTGCAACCTGACCCTCGAACTAGACCTTCTGGGCCCATGGCCACGAATCCTAAGTTCAACGCCAAGATGCTAGTCCAGTACCGGCATGTCTTGTGTCACTTGGACACACAGTGAGTGACACTGCAGATGCGCTATATGCCGGATGTTTCACCTGAAATACTGTGAAATTAAAAAAAAAGCAGGCTTGTTGAGTTAGAAGAGCAATTTTTTGTGCTTAGCATTATACGTGGTGCTGCGCATCATAATTGAGCTAAAACGTGCGATTTCGTATGGTGTTTAACTAATATTGAATAGTTACCTTAACTATTATTGCTAGTCTCTATTTATTGAGGGACATGTAGATCACCGTAAGTAATATTCATATAAAAGTTTAAAGCCTCGAAAACGCAGTTAATGTCCGACAAAGTAAGTTGCTGGGCAAGTTGGTTACGATATTCCGTGACTACAACGTGAGGAACGGGGCATAAAAGAAGGACACACGTAGCGCTGTGTTGTGTCCCTGCGTGTGTCATGCTTCTATGTTCCGTTCGGCGCACTGTATTCATGAAGCAGTTATTGTCGGCGCTGTGCACGAACAACTTCTGGCTTTATCGAGGAGTTACGTGCGCTAGGGGGGTTGCTTTGCCTGCAAGCTTTACAAAAGCTTGTTTATTTTGGTGCAGCAAAATTTCTTGAGCCGCAGTGTTGAGGGTAACTGCGTTTTCCAAATTCTAAAAAAAACTAATGTGGATATTACTTACGATGGGCTAGATGCCTGTCAAAAATAAGCCGACTAACAGTAATAATTAAAAAGTTAACTGTTCGATATTGGTTAATCAGTTTACTGGTTAGCAGTGTTAGGTGTATTGCGA